>NC_137094.1:16308050-16627957 GCF_951640355.1 Cnephaeus nilssonii
GCCGAGGAAGAACCGCCCAGGGAACCATCCGGGACGCGTTCCCTCTCTCCTGCCCCTCACGTCCCTCCGGATGGGTCCTGGGAACATCTGCGTTTCCCCCGTAAAAGAACCGAGGCCCGGCCCGTGCTTGGCCGCCGGTCCTAAGCGCTTCTCCAAGGCCCCGTGTTTCTCAGACACCGTGTCTCGGAGCTTCAGAGCGTTTCGCAACCCGTGACTCACGTTTTCCCATTTCACTGCCGCAGCAAGAGACTCAGTGAGGCCCGGCTGGCGTGGCTCAGGGGTTGAGTGTCGACCTATGAACCAGGGGGTCAGGTTTGGATTCCCGGTCAGGGCACATGCCAGGGTTGAGGGCTCCATCCCCAGTGTGGGGTGTTCAGGAGGCAGCCGATCCATGATTCTCTCTCATCACTGATGTTACTCTCTCTCTCCCTCCCTCCCTTTCTCTCTGAAATCAATAAAAATATATTTAAAAGAGAGAGAGAGAGGTTCAAGGTGCACTTCAAGTAGGTCTGGCCCACCTCGAAAGGCCTAAACTCATTCCAGGGGCATGTATGGGGGGGAAGCAGAAAAGAGACACCGAGTTGCCCTCAGTGGATAGAGCGTCGGCCTGCGGACTGGAGGGTCCCAGGTTCGATTCTGGTCAAGGGCATGTACCTTGGTTTCGGGCACATCCCCAGTAGGGGGTGTGCAGGAGGCAGCTGATCGATGCTTCTCTCTCATCGATGTTTCTAACTCTCTATCCCTCTCCCTTCCTCTCTGTAAAAAAGCAATAAAATATATTTTTAAAAAAGAAAGAAAGAAAGAAAAGAGACGCCGAGTTGACGCGTCCGCTCTTAAAAGTATTATTGCAGCTACTAAAACCCCAAGTAAGCCCTGGTCCATGGGAAGCGACATTGACTCTCCGGCCCCTCCTGCCACTCATGTGGTGCGACCGGCCACCAGATCCAACACCAAGAGGCCTGGCCTGGGCTGGCCACCACGGCCCGGTGTCCCAGCGTGACGTATGGGGAATCACTGCCTTTTCCTGATGCATCGGCAGGGAGGGGAGGGCCCAGAAGTTCATCCCTCCACCCTCAACATTTCATTCACTTATTTTAAAAATATATATTGTTATTGACTTCTGAGAGGAAGGGAGAGGGAGAGAGAGAGAGAGAGAGAGAGAGAGAAACATCAATGAGAGAGAATCATGGATCGGCCGCCTCCTGCACACCCCACACTGGGGATGGAGCCCACAACCCGGGCCTGTGCCCTGACTGGGAATCGAACCCTGACCCTCTGGTTCATAGGTCGATGCTCAACCCCTGAGCCACGCCGGCCGGGCTCCTTCATGTATTGTGGAACAGGTGATGAAAGCAAACGCTTGGATGGCATTTACTCTGCGCTGGGCCCGGCTCCACCCTGCACAGGTGTGCATCCACTCCGCCCTCCCCACAGCTGCGGAGGGAGACCTGGTTCCCGAGGAAGAGGTGCGGCCAGAGAGATTAAGGTTTAAAAAGGAACGGATTAAGGGATTAAGGCGCAGGCGGATTAGTTCCTCCGGCTCACGCAGAGAGCGAGGGGCGGAGTTGGGAGCGGGATGCAGGCGGCCTCGCCCCCCAGTTCAAAGCCCTTCACCCCGGGTCCTGACAGCCCCCTTCAACCCAGCGCCTCTCTCTCCAGGCGGCTACTGTCCAGCAGTGTTTTGCTGCCACTGTCGATCGTTTTTTTGCACGTCTTTGCTTTAAAAAAAAAAAATTTTTTTTTATTGATTACAGAGAGGAAGGGAGCGGGAAGAGAGAGATAGAAACATCCATGATGAGAGAGAATCCTGGATCGGCTGCCTCCTGCACACCCCACACTGGGGATCCAGCCTGCAACCCGGGCATGTGCCCTGACCGGGAATCGAACCGTGACCTCCTGGTTCATAGGTCAACGCTCAACCCCTGAGCCACGCCGGCCGGGCTTGGCTTCAGTTTAGATGCTGTGTTTACTTGGAGTCGGTTTGGGTGGGGGGAGGTTCCTGGTGCCAAAAGCCAGGGCTCTGTTGGGGGTGTCACTGTCACACAGGCTTGGAGAGATGGCCCGATGCCCGCTCTGTGCCAGGAGAGGTCCTGGGACCGGCCCAGCTGGGCAGGGGCGCTCGGGGCCAGCAGGTGTCCAGCCAAAGGAGACCCAGCGGACCGCGTGCAGCCGGACACGAAGGGGGAGTCCAGGTGCTCCCTCCTCCCGGCAAGGGGAGGACAGAGGCTCAGACAGGAACCCGCACCCCACCCCCTCCAGGGGCCCGCACCCTCTGCGTGAACCCCACCCAGGTCACGCCGGCCTCACGCTCCACCTGCACCCGGCAGCCCACCCGGTGACACCCCTCCTGCTCCCCGGCTGCACTGGACTCGGCTCGGGCCTGGGACCCCAGACCGAGGTCTCCTCTGTCCCTCCCCAGCCGTCTGGGGGGTGTTCCCCTCCCTTCGGATCAGAGAGAGTAAGGATGACGATGGAGCATTCGGGGGACAGCTTTCCCCCGGTGGAGAGAGCTTATCTGTTACCTAAAACCCAAAACGAGGAAGGGGGAGAGAGGAGAGAGAGAGAGAGAGAGAGAGAGAGAGAGAGAGAGAGAGACTGTTTTGGCCTCTGGATCAAGTTTTCCCAATTCAGACAGAGCTTCGGGGTTTGCCGGTGACTTGAGCCAGTTTGAGCGGAGTCTGCGATGTGTCAGTTGAGCCCCTGGCCTCTTCCCCCCGCACCCCCCCCCCCCCCAATTCCTGAGGCTTGAGATGAAGGCGAGCAGGTGCAGGTGCAGGTGAACAGCTCCTGAGCAATCCCCTGGGCTTTCCAGGGGAGCCCGGCAGAGCGCGGGGACCTCGTCGGCAGGGAGAAGCTAAGGCCAGCACAGGCCGAAGAACAGGGAGGAAGAGAAGAAAGACGCGGCCCGGCCGGCGTGGCTCAGGGGTTGAGCGTCGACCTGTGAACCAGGAGGTCACGGTCGGGGCACACGCCCGGGTTGCGGGCTGGATCCTCAGGGTGGGGCATACAGGAGGCAGCCGATCCATGATTCTCTCTCATCATGGATGTTTCTCTCTCTCTCCCCCTCTCCCTTCCTCTCTGAAAAATAAAAAAATATATATTTTAAAAATAAAGAAAAGCAAGACCCAGATCAGGAACAAATGCTGACTAGATGCTTTGGGGGTCTCAGGCCAAAGCCACACAGCTCACCCTGGGGTGTCAGTGTCTCACACACACACCCCTTCCCCCCACACCGTGAGCATGGCCCCCCTTCTGGTCTGCCTGAGAATGCTCTTGATTTGACACAAATTCGATGTCAACTCTGACTCATCCGCCAGGATTCTGGTGACGCCCCTGAACCACCCGCGTGTACCGGCAGCCACGCCTTGACTTCGCTCGACAAAGCACACCCGCCGGTCTAATTGAATTGACCTTTGGTGATATGACAAAGTTAATTATAGGTGCAGACAATCCAATTACACACATCGACACGGCCGGTAATGAACTCGAATCGTCTGCGTCTTCGGTAGGTAGCATTTCAAGTAAGTTCCTTTTCTCCACTCCCTCTCCCCCCTAGACCTGTGGTCGGCAAACTCATGAGTCCACAGAGCCAAATACCAACAGTACGACGATTGAAATTCCTTTGGAGAGCCACATTTTTTAAACTTAAACTTCTTCTAACGCCACTTCTTCAACATAGACTCGCCCAGGCCGTGGTATGTTGTGGAAGAGCCACGCTCAAGGGGCCAAAGAGCCGCATGTGGCTCGCGAGCCGCGGTTTGCCGACCATGGTCCTAGTTCATAGGTTGACGCTCAACCACTGAGCCACGCTGGCAGGACAACTAAGTAAGGTTATTTTAGAAATTCACCGGTGATGCAAATATCAGGAAATTTACACATAAAATGGATTGCTACAACAGGTTAGAAGAGAAAAGTCATGTGGTCATATCTATGGATGTTGAAAAGGCACTTAATAAGAAGTTCAGAAGCCATTTTTCCTGAATTCTAACCACGATAAGAATAAGAATCAGCCCTGGCTGGTGTGGCTCAGTGGATAGAGCGTCGGCCTGCGGTCTGAAGGGTCCCGGGTTCGATTCCGGCCAAGGGCACATGCCTGGGTTGCAGGCTCGATCCCCAGTGGGGGCACGTGCAGGAGGCAGCCCATCAATGATTCTCTCTCATCGTGGATGTTTCTATCTCTCTCTCCATCTCCCTTCCTCTCTGAAATCAATAAAAATATATTTAAAAAATAAAATAAAAAGCATAAGAATCAACTTAAATATGTTCCCGGCTGTTTATGGCTTTATTAGCCAACAGCCTCCTGAACAGCAAATCACTAAAATCAGTTCAGTTACCATCAGCAACCAGACAACCAGCCGGCCCTGCCATTTCTCTTGGACAATGTCTTGGAGGTTTTTAGCCAATACAATTAGGCAAGAAAAGAAAAACAGTTGGCATAAATATTAGGCAAGAAAAAATAAAATTTTCTCTTGCTGATGACCTAATTTTTTTTAATCTAGGAAATGAATACAGCAAAGTAACTAAATATAAGGTAGATATACAAAAATTAACAGTGTTTCCCTCTGCTGCTTTTCATACAGGAAAATGATTTTAAAAAATGCTCTGTTCATCATAGTGAGGAAAACTATCCGAATAAAATTCACGAACGTAAGTACAATGGCGAAAGCGTGGTATCTACATAAAGATGTTCGTGAAAGATATTAGAGTTCCAAATAAAGGAAAAGATATGTCTTTCATGGATGGGAAGACTTACGGTCATAGAATTAATTCCCCCAAAATTGTTGTTAATGTAATTTCAATTGAATTGCTGACAATTTTCTTCACCGTGAAAATTGGACAAAATTATCTTGAAGTTTATTCGGAAGAATAAATAGCTGAGAGTAAGCGAAATTGGAAGAAAACAGTAAAATAGGCCTTGCTATTCCAACTATCTGAGCATAATTAAACATTATTGTACTCCAGTCAAGGTTATATTGGCATAGAAATCAGCAAATAGACCTGTCGCACAGAAACAAATGATCCAGAAGTCGATTTTTTTTATTTCAAATGAGAATTTAGTATATGACAAACTTGGTAATGTAAACAAGCTTGAGAAAAAAAATTTTAAATATTACTCTGCCCTAGCCGGTTTGGCTCAGTGGATAGAGTGTCGGCCTGAAGGGTCCCGGGTTCAATTCCGGTCAAGAGCACGTACCTCGGTTGCAGGCTCCCCCGCCCTGGTTGGGGCAAGTGGGAGGCAACCAATCGATGTGTCTCTCTCACATCGATGTTTTCTCTTTCTCTCCCTCCCTCCTCCCTTCCACTCTCTCTAAAAATCAATGGAAAAATATCCTTGGATGAGGATTCACTAAAACAAAACAAAAAAATTAACCAACCGCCCTAACCGGTTTGGCTCAGTGGATAGAGCGTCGGCCTGCGGACTGAAGGGTCCCAGGTTTGATCCCGGTCAAGGGCATGTACCTTGGTTGCAGGCACATCCCCAGTAGGGGGTTTGCAGGAGGCAGCTGATTGATGTTTCTCTCTCATTGATGTTTCTAACTCTCTATCCCTCTCCCCTCCTCTCTGTAAAAAAATCAATAAAATATATATTTTTTAAAATTAACCAACCAACCAACAACAAAAAGCAAAACCAACAAAAGAATATATTATTCTCATGTTCATCTCAGAATGGAGTTTCTCTTGGTCCCTGGGGCTGGGCCAGTAGGACATGGTGGGTGGGTTGTGGGGGGGTCCCAGGTGTGAGGACCCAGCCTGCTCTCCACCCAACCGCGAGAGCCTCAAGTCCCGGGTTCCGTGTGTGACCTCATGGGCGGTGCTGACCTCACGGTTTCCATGGCACCGTCCCTAACAGTTCTCCACCAGGTATCCGTCGGTCTGGTTGAGAGCGGGAGACGGAGCGGGAGGAGAGGATGATTGACGAGATCCTGTACATCCAGTGTGACGTGTCCTCGGTCCCCTGGGAGCGCAGCCCGGCAGGTGGGCCCAGGCCGGGCATCCTGCAGGAAGGTTGGTGCACACGCAACCTCCCCCGGCGGCCCATCGCACCTGAGAGCTACTTTAGCTATAGGGACGCCGGTGGCCTGGGGCCCCTCAGACCCACGTGCTCCTGCTCGCCGCTGAGGACAAGTTCAATGTCTTCGGGTTCTCGTGGTTATCGACGCTGCCTTCGCCTCTGGGCTCTGGCATGCTCCGTGCAGACCCTTTCCCGGTCAAGGGCAGTTCTGTTGGAACACGGTCCACGGAGAAGTTGGCGGGAGGACTGTTGAGCGCCGCTCACCGACCTCTCCTTCCAATGCAGTGACCTTCACTGAGCCGTCACGTAGACATCCCCATGGGTCCCCTCGGACACGTCCCAGACGGAGCTGCTGAGCGGGGAAAGGGGGAGGCAGAGGGGAAGTGTGGGCTCCATCCGTGGGAAGCACAAGGAGCCAAGGGGAGGGGTGAAGGGTTCTGAGACTGGAGGGCTGAGGGAATGGTTCCCCGGGAGGGCGGGTGGATAGGAGCCCAGACTTCGTGACCAGAATCTGGTCTCTCTCCCTCAGTGTTTGGCCCTTTTCTGGTCCAGGCCAAAGTCCCAGGGACTAGAGCTCAGTGGGGTTGACAAACGCTGCACAAATCAGGCCTGAGAGGAGATGGCAGGCTGACACCCATGTATATGAAATTAGAGGCTCGGTGCACGAAAATTGGTGCACTGAGGGGGAGGGGGGGTCCCTCAGCCTGGCCTGTGTCCTCTCAGGGGATGTCCACCTGCCAGCTTAGGCCTGTTTCCGGGGGGCTCGGGCTTAAGCTGGCAGTCAGACATCCCTCTGGCAGCCCAGGGGAGCGGGCCTAAGTCACAGTCAGACATCCTCCTTCCACTGCCATTCAGCCCGGCTTCTGGCTGGGCGGAGCTCCCCCTGTGGGAGTGCACTGATCCAGGGGGCAGCTCCTGCATTGAGCGTCTACCCCCTAGTGGTCAGTGCACGTCATAGCGACCGGTCATTCCACCTTTAGGGTCAATTTGCATATTACCTTTTCATTAGAGAGGATTATTTTTCCCAAAACTTGGCTTTTCCTTCCAGCCTCAGAGTGACGGGCTGTAAGAAAGCTTGTCTCTGATGTGGGGGGAGACGGAGGGGATCCTGACTGCTATTCTTTTGGGTCCTGCTTTCTCCCGGAATGGGGAGGGTTTCCCGGGCTCCGGCTGCTGCCCCGGGCCCCACAGAATTGCTTTTGCAGCAACAGGGGACTCAGAAGTGGGGGGGCCAGCACATTAGAGCTTCAGCCAGAGCCTGGGCGAGACGGGAGGGCGGAAAGGCCCGGGCAGGCCGCGCCCAGCACAGGGACTGGTTGTCCATTTTGTCCAGGTTGTCCAGCTTGCTGGAATATAGTTGTTCATGGTATTCACCCCCCCGCCCCCCTCCCCCCGATCCTTTGTATTTCTGTGGGGCCAGTTGTTACTTTGCCTCTTTTATTTCTGATTTTGTTTACTTGGGTCCTCTCTCTTTGTTTCTTGATGAGAGAACAAAGGTTCTGGCTAAAGGTTCATCCATCTTGTTTATCTTTGCAAATCACCAGCTCTTGGTTTTATTGATCTTCTGTATCTTTTTTTTTTTTTTTTAGTCTCTGTGCCCTTTATTTCTGCTCTGATCTCCATTATTTCCTTCCCTAGCTGAGTCCTGAGGTGACTGGACCCCTGGCCCCCAGCTTGATGTTGACCTCGTGGGACACCCTCGTGGGACGCCACTCAGCGTCCGGACCCTCAGGAGGTATGTGAGGTAATACATGCGTCTTGTTTAAGATGCCCAACGGTGGGGGTCACAGATTACACGGCAATACATAGCTATACATAACTACAAAGGGGAAAACTCATCATGCAATTATTTTGTAAGGGGCATACCTAGCACATGCTTACAATTTTTAAAATCCCCTCTCAGTCAGCTAGGGGAGCAGCAAATGCTTTTCTCTACTAAAAACAGAACAAAAAAAATTTTTTTTTAAAGTTGTCATATTTAATGGTGAAATGTTAAAACCTCCTTCTTGGAAATGAGAAATGAGACAAGGATGCTTGCTATTATCATTCTAATCGACCATTTATCAGCGTTCCCAGCCAGCAAAGTAAAGAAAGAAAAAGAAGCAAAAGGAATAAGATAGATGGAAGGAAATTAAACTGTCATTGTGTGCTGATGAAATGACCGTGTTCAGAGAAAACCCAAAAGAACCTACAAATAAACTATCAGAATTAATAAGTGGGTTTAGCAAGGTCTCTGGGTAAAATGCTAATAAAAAAAGTCAACTGTATTTCTTCATGCCAGCAGCAAGGAGTAAGAAAAGAAATGTAACTCTAGTATCATCTACAATATCATTTCAGAAATCAAATCCTTAAGAATAACGCTAACGAAAGTTGTAGAAGACCTCTCCCAAAATTAGAAAGCTTAATTTAAAGAAGACATGTACACATACATAAATCATGCCTACGGATTCGTAGATAGATGTCAGTTTTCCACAGATACATACACTCAACACACTCCCATTAACATCCGAGCAGCGGCTTCTTTAAAAAATATGCAAAACGAGGGCGGAGTGACGGAGGCCGATCATCCGATCATCCGTTTCCGGGGAACAATCCTCTGGAGGCTGCCTGTCAGGATCAGCAGGGAACTTTGAGTGACGGGAATATTCAATATTTCCTCTGCAGCGGCGGTTACAACAGCGCACCAACTTCTGGAAACCGACTGAACTTCATAAAATGAGTGCACTCGGTTATGTTTAAATTATACCTCCGTGAGGTTTTCTCATCCTGCTATTGTCGAGTTAAGGTTTAGGGAAGAAGAGAAAAGATATGTATCTTTTTCCCCTTTTTTTTTATTTTTTGAATTACATTTATTGGGGTGACATGGGTTAATAGGATCGTGTTGTGGGTTTCAGGTGTAGATTTCTGTGGTAGAAGCAAGGTCTGTCTATGGCACTGTGTGCCCCCCACCCAAGGTCAAATCTTCTTCTGTCACCATATATGAGGCCCCTTACACCCCCAAATAATACGTTTTTGGTGTGTGGTTTCTTTCTTTTTTTTTTAATACATTTTTATTGATTTCAGAGAGGAAGGAAAAGGGAGAGATAGAAACATCAATGATGAGAGAGAATCATCGATCGGCTGCCTCCTGCACCCCCTGCACTGGGGATCAAGCCCGCAACCCGGGCCTGTGCCCCAAACAGGAATCGAACCGTGACCTCTTAGTTCCTAGGTCGATGTTCAACCACGGAGCCACGCCGGCCGGGCTGGTGTGTGTTTTGTTAATCCTCACCCGAGGATATTTTCCCATTGATTTTTAGGGAGAGTGGAAGAGAGAGGGAAAGACTGAGAGAAACATCGATGTGAGAGAAACACATCCATGGGTTGCCTCCTGCACACGCACCGACCAGGGCCAGGGCCGGGTTAGAGCTTGTAACCGAGGTACGTGCCCTTGACCAGAACCAGACCCAGGACCCTTAGGTCCACAGGCTAACACTCTATACACTGAGCCAAACTGCCTAGGGCCAATTATATGTATTTTTAATCTACCATCTTGATTAACAATTTTTTTGGTACTTTTTGAAGCACCCCTCTAGGGCTTGGCTGCATGTTGGGCACTTGAGTCTTTACATACACTGAGTGGCCAGATGATGATGATCTCTGAACGCATCATAACCTGGCCACTCAGTGTCTATCCTATATAATAAAAGGCTAATATGCAAATTGTCCTCTTGACCAGGAGTTCGACCAGCAGGCAGGCCGGCCAACAACCCATGTCCCCTCCCCCTGGCCAGGCTGGCTGGACCCCACCCATGCATGAATTCATGTATATATATGTAAATATATATATATAGACTGAGTGGCCAGATTATTATGCCTTTAGAGATCATCATTATCTGGCCACTCAGTGTATAACTGTTAATGTTTTTATACCACTTCATAATTTACAAGGACATTTCCCACATAATGTTATTTTCAAAAATACCTCGAGACATTTGGCATCGATTTCTTGGATGTGACACCAAAAACACAAGAGACGGAAGTAGAAATAACAAATTGGCCTAAATCAAAACTAAAAGCTTCTGCTCATCCAAGGACACAATCAATAGAGTGAAACGGCAGCGGCTCCTGGTCAATTTACAATCAGGACGAAATCCGAGGCCTCACACGGTGACAGGCCAGGCTGCCCGCTCCGGGTCCCCCACCCCCCAATTCTGACGGCGGCACAACCCAGGTGCCCACGCCTCCTTGTTTACTGAGCTCTGCCCCCCGGGCTCCCAGGATGGCTGCACAATCCAGGGATTCCTCTCCAGGGCCCACCTCTGTCCTCCTGCCCCCCATCGAGGGGGGTGGGGGTAGGGGTGGGGGTCTCAGGCCAGCCACCTGACTCCGGAGAGACGCCACATGGCCTTCGCTGCTGTCCTGGGCTCTTCTGGTTTTTGTATTTCTTTCCAAGAAGCAACATACGATCACGTAAAACACATTTTTTTTTTAAGACACACCTTTTTAATATTCCAGTGCCTTGCTACAACCCGCAGAGCAACGGCTCCCAAATAACTCCGCATCTGTGATCCATAATTTATCGCCCAAATTGGTTGATGTTCAATTATTCATATCCTGCAACAGCGTGTCCCCGAAGAAGCGAACGAACTCCAAAGAAATCCCACGAAAGGCAGAAGATGGAAAAAAAATAACACAAGTGTTGCCGTGAAGGCATCAGGATGGGTGATACCAGGCGTTTGTTTTTTAGGGTAAGAGCTCCTTCTTTTGTTTATTATCCTATATAATAAAAGCCTAATATGCAAATTGCCCCCTCGACTGGGAGTTGGACTGGGAGTTCGACCAGGGGGCAGGGCCGGTGGCAGGGGAGGAATATGTTGGACTGGGAGTTCGACCAGGGGGCAGGGCCGGCAGCCACTAGGGACCCTACCCGTGCACAGATTTTGTGCACTGGGCCTCTAGTTCTTTTATATTTTTATTGATTTCAGAGATAGGAAGGGAGAGGCAGAGATAGGAACATCAATGATGGGGGAGAATCATCGATCGGCTGCCTCCTGCACGCCCCCCAACTGGGGATCGAGCCCACAACCCGGGCATGTGCCCTTGACCAGGAATCTCCCTTTTTCTCTTAAATCAATAACAATATATATTTTTAAAAAATACACGATACACAACACAACACACACACTCACACGGGGAGGTGGTGGGGGGGACTGCTTAGCTGCAGCCATGTTAACCCGTAGTTGGGAATGGTCCCGCCCACCCCTGTGGCGTCCCATCCATCTTCCCGCTGGATGAGGGTGGCCTTGTTAAATTGCTATTTGGGGATCCCTGGCGTGTGTTTTTATTGTGCTCCATCCAGAACACCTTGGGGGGCCGGGCCCTGCCAATAGAGTCTTCATTTATCACGGCGGCTAACAGAGTTCTCCTCTGTATTTTTCTTATCAGAGCCAACGCACGCAGCCAATGACATCTAACCCAGGGAACTTCCCCTACACATTATGTACAGTGTGAGCAGCGACATCCCCCGAAAGCCAAATAAAGCATGAGATGAAGGCACCCTTAAGAATCTCAGAGCCAAAAAAAAAAAAAGAACCTCAGCGCACATTCTGTGATGATGTACATGTTTACCTCCGACGCCCTTTCTGCCTCCTTGCCATTTGCCAGTATTTGGCCTTATTTTTTTTTCTACTCTTTTTTTGCCTGAAGATATTCTTCCATTGATTTTTTTTTTTTTTAAGAGAGAGTGGGAGGGAGGGAGGGAAAGAGAGAGAGAGAAACATCGATGGGAGAGAAGCACATGGATTGGTTGCCTCCTGCCCGTGCCCCGACCAGGGCCCAGGCTGGGGAGGAGCCTGAGACTGAGGTACGTGCCCTTAACGGGAATCGAACCCGGGACCCTTTGGTCCGCAGGCTGACGCTCTAGCCACTGAGCCACACTGGCCGGGCTCTGCTATTTCCTTTCTGGTCCCTGCAGATTCGGACCGCCCTCCGCCTGCACTCTCCTTTCCCACCATTCCTGCCCCAGGACCCTGCGTGTCTGCCCGGTCCTCCTCGCTATATTGTCCCCGATCCCTCTGCTCTAACACGTGGGTCCCGGGGCCAATTCTCGGAGCACCTTATCCTCATGGGCAGGGTGGGTCGCTGACCACGGTGAACATCGTATCTGACTCTCAAGGCGAACTGTCAGCGATTTCCCACGCCAGCGCAATCATCCGATGGGGCTGGCAGCTAGCGCCGTTAACTCCTGATTAATTAATTTAATCGAGGCTTTGCCAACGCTTACATCGTTCCGGCACACCATTAACTCAAAAGACCTCTCGTTGGCTAATTGCTTAAGTGATTTTTGAAATTGTTTTAATGAACTGTGCTGCTGTGCAGTTCTGGGCTTATTTTTTCCCTAGCAACAGGAGAAAGGTGCATGAATATATGAAAAAAAAATAAAATAAAGTGAAGCGCCTGGCCGGTGTGGCTCCGTGGTTGAGCACCGACCTATGAACCAGGAGGTCAGGGTTCGATTGCCAGTCAGGGCACAGGCCCGGGTTGCGGGCTGGATCCCCGGTGTGGGGCGGGCAGGAGGCAGCCGATCCATGATTCTCTCTCATCACTGATGTTTCTCTCTCTCTCCCTCCCTTCCTCTCTGAAATCAACAACAACAAAAAAAGTCTATTTTAAAAAAACATGTATGACAGGGCTGCTCTGAGGACTCAGGGAATATGTTAAGGAACAGAACAATCTCAGGTCATTGTCTGGCAGACAGTGAAAGCTCATCCAAACAGCTTGTGACACTTGCTTACGGGGGCCGGGGGGGGGGGGAGCAGGGGGGCTATGGCTTCAGACAGGTGAGCCTTTGTTGACTCCCCGACCACGTGACATTCAAGGACAGCTTGTGTCTGAGAGACTCTGATCCTGAAGATTGAGTTTGTAAATCACAGGTCGGCAAAGAAGCCGCCACGCTTTCCGCCGAGCGAGTTCGGGTGACAGGAGAGTAGTTCTAGGACAGGACGTGCTGAGCTGTTAGTCGTGTGGCCGTGCCTGATTCCCGCCGGGGTCCTCAGCGTGCCCCTCTGAGCTGCTCTTCCGCCCGCGCTGCCCGCCTCCCGTTCCAGGCCATGGCCAGGTCATGGCTGGAAAGCATTTTACATATTTCATTGATTTTTTTACAGAGAGGAAGGGAGAGGGATAGGGAGTTAGAAACATCGATGGGAGAGAAGCATCGATCAGCTGCCTCCTGCGCACCCCCTACTGGGGATGTGCCCGCAACCAAGGTACATGCCCTTGACCGGAATCGAACCTGGGACCCTTCAGTCCGCAGGCCGATGCTCTATCCGCTGAGTCAGACCGGCCAGGGCTGGAAAGCATTTTAAAAGCTAAGACGTGCAGCCCTGGCTGGTGTGGCTCTGCTCACGGAGTGGCGTCCTGTGCGCCGACAGGTTGCCGGTTCGATTCCCGGTCAGGGCACACGCCCGGGTTTCGAGTCGATTTCCGGTCAGGGTGACCTCCGAAGACAACCGAGCCATGTTTCTCTCTCACATCAGTGTTTCTTTCTCTCCCCCTCTCTCTAAAAAATAAAATCAACAAAAACACATTTTTAAAAAAGAATAAATAATGAAAATGATGAAGTGCAATGGGGAACATGTGCCTGGTGGCTGAGATCATTTTATTAATGCCACCTACCCGAAAATCCCAGAGGCTTCCTATTTAAAACAGGAGGATCCGAAGTCAAATGATAAGTAAGGAGTGTTTGTATCGGGCGCACGCTCACACACACACACACACACACACACACACACACACACACACACCACGCAGCGTTCGCTCACTGAAACCAGAAAGAAATCACCCCGGCTGATTTCAACCTCCCCCCTCGGCCCCCCCTCCCCAACACCTCAGCTCCAGCACCCCCGACGCCAGCGATGCCCTGGGGTGCAACCAGAAGGTGGTGCTCACTCACCATTTGTCAGGTCAACGTGGGGTAAGTCATGTCTTCGTGTCTCCCAGCTTCTGGAAACTGTATTTCTTTTTGCAAAAAAGGTCTTGTTGGAATCCAGCCACGCTCCATGCGCGTACATGTCGTCTAAGCTGCTTTGGGGGACGCAGCAGAAGAGGGGAGCAGTTGGGACAGAGACTGTATGGCCTGCAAAGCCTAACACGTGTCCGTGGCTCTGTCCCTTTAAGGAGCGAGGGCGGGAAGCTGGGGGAGGAAATATTGGGAAGGACAGGGGTCATTTTGCAAAGGGCCTGCCCGGCTGGACCCCTGCATGGCCTTGGTCCCGGAGGCAAGGGGCGGGGGCTGCCCTTTAGCTGGGGGAGTGGGTCCCTCCCACAAGCCCGGAGGGTCCCAGGGCGTCTGAGGGTCGAAGGCTCTCGAGCACATGACCCAGAGGCTCTCAATCACATGACTTGGAGGCTCTCAATCACATGACCCGAATGTCCCCATCCCAGGTCCTTAGTTCCCAGTCCTCCTCCTCGGGCCCCTCCCCTGGGGCCATCAAGTCAGACTCGGTACGCTTTGGTCCAGGCCGCGGACCGATGTTCCAATCAAAACCAAATCCTGACCTCTCCGTGGTTGGCATCCAGCCACTCGAGGGTCGTGGAAAAGGCAGCCAGCGTCACAGCTACACCAGGGAATACGACGCTGCTGCAAAAAAGAAGGGACTCTTAGCATTTGCAACGGCATTGGATGGACCTGGAGAGCATCACGCTGAGCGAGATAAGCCAGTCGGAGAAAGATAAACATCACACGATGTCACTCATGTGTGGGATATAATGAACAACATAAACTGATGAACAAAAAGAGAGCCAGAGGGAAAAAATATTTTAGAATATGATAGAAGTAACCCTATAATTTGCAGATTTTTTAAAATTTGCAGATTTTTAATTTTTCCTACAACTCATGTGATATCATACTATGTTAGTACAGTTTTTGGTAATATTATTATACTTAAAATCCCTTTTTTTTCTTGCAATATTAATGTTTATTGCATGTAATATTTTAAGATAGTTTTTCTTGAGTAATTGCTGTTCACTGCATGTAACATTATTATATTTAAAATAGTTTTTCTTGACATGTTAAAGTAAATAAATAAAATAAATAAAGGATTGCACCATCCTGTCAAAAACATAAAAAAAAGGAAAAGAAAAAAAAAAGAAAAGACAGCCAGCGTCACTGAATTGCAAAAACAAGCAGGTGGCTAGCTTTCGGCGTGCTCGGCATTTTTCTGAATGAAGACAGAAGCTATGACGATGAGGAAAGTTGTTGGGGTGTTTTTTGTTTAAATATATTTTATTGATTTTTTACAGAGAGGAAGGGAGAGGGATAGAGAGTTAGAAACATCGATGAGAGAGAAACATCGATCAGCTGCCTCCTGCAGACCCCCTGCTGGGAATGTGCCCATAACCCAGGTACATGCCCTTGACCGGAATCGAACCCGGGACCTTTCAGTCCGCAGGCCGACGCTCTATCCACTGAGCAAAACCGGTTAGGGCGGGGTGTTGTTGTTTTTTTAATTTGTTATTTAATTAATGGACTTCAGAGGGAAGGAAAAGAGCTAAACAAGACAAGCAAGTTGGGAGCACAGGTGAGGTGACCTGCATTTCGTCCATCAGAGGCTTTTTGTCTGTTTTGTTGTTGTTTTTAAATATGTTTGTATTGATTTCAGAGAGGACGGGAGAGAGAGAGAGAGAGAGAGAGAGAGAGAGAGAGAGAGAGAGAGAGACATCAATGATGACAGAGGATCATGGATCGGCTGCCTCCTGCACGCCCCACATTGGGGATGGAGCCTGCATCCCAGGCATGTGCCCCTGACTGGGAATCGAACCGTGACCTCCTGGTTCCTAGGTCGACGCTGACCCCCCCGACCCCCACCCCCTGCCACCCCAGCACAGCCCACAGCAGCGTTACAGCGTCTCATCTGTGTCATCTCGGTTCCCATCAGCGTCTCCCGCTGGACTCTGAGCTGCAGGGAGAGAGCGTGTGGACTGTTTGCCGCTGAGTCTCCGGGGGCTGGCCGGCGCCTGGCTCCCCGGGCACCTGCGGGATAAAGAACCGACTGGCGGGCGGACAAGCACCTGCCTCCCCGGCCGTGCTCTCCCGGGATGCTGTGCTTGTTCCTCCGTCAGGGCTGAAGAAAACAGAGCCGGTACCTGCGGAGGAGGCGGGTAGGGTACCCGCTGGGCATGGAAAAACTGTCGGATGCCTTTCCTTCTGTTTGAAATGTTGGGTAATTCCCTCGGCAAGCCCAGCCAAGTGCTCACATCTCACTAAATGGATTCCGATTGAATCTAAATGAGGGAGGGTTCAATATGATTTTCTGAATTCCACCGAGCCGTAATGCCTGTGTCGACATGAAAAATAACAAACAGTTGAAAACGAGGCGCTGGGTGAGATTTCTCCGCTTGGCATTTCTGAGCCCCCCGAATGCGTCACAGGTAAATCAGATTTGCCACAGAGGGCACTGTGTGCTTCCTGTGCTTGGCCTTGAACTGTGTTGTTTTTGTTTTTTCTTTTTTTAAAAAAAATATTTTTATTGATTTCAGAGAGGCAGGGAGAGGGAGAGAGAGAGAGAGAAACATCAATGATGAGAATCATGGATCGGCTGCCTCCTGCATGCCCCCTACTGGGGATCGAGCCTGCAACCCGGGCATGTGCCCTTGACCGGAATCGAACCTGGGACCCTTCCGTCTGCAGGCCGATGCTCTATCCACTGAGCCAAACCGGCCAGGGCTTGACATGGTTTTTCTAGACATTTATAACTTGTGCCTTGGGTGGAAAATGGGAGAGGGACGTGAGGGGCACCTGGCGTTAGCTGGAGACCAAAATATCTTCCTTAAGTCCCTGGTGGGGAGTGAGGCCGGGCAGAGCGTCCCTCGGGACTCGGCCAGCGGGGCTCTGGCCACCAGGACTTGCTGGGACAGCCCCTCCGCCCACTCGTGTTTGTTGGGTGGCGATCACTCAGGGTGGCGTGGTCCGTGGCACTCGGATGCCAGCTCTGGGGATGATATTAAATCTCCCTCCTGGATCCAGTCTCCTGCTAGAGAGCGATCAAAATCATCCTGGGAACAGGCGGGCGATAAATGAACACAATCCCGTCCTTCCTATTGGGCTGGGGAAGAAATTAATTCCTGCCGAAACCGGTTTGGCTCAGTGGATAGAGCGTCGGCCTGCGGACTGAAAGATCCCATGTTCGATTCCGGTCAAGGGCATGTACCTTGGTTGCGGGCACATCCCCAGTAGCGGGTGTGCAGGAGGCAGCTGATCGATGTTTCTCTCTCATCGATGTTTCTGACTCTCTATCCCTCTCCCTTCCTCTCTGTAAAAAATCAATAAAATATATTTTTAAAAAAAGAAATTAATTCCTGGGCAGATGAGTAACCGAGAGGGGTCCCGCCTCCTGCAGCCTCTGCCACTTTGTTCTCCCAAAATCTAATGTCCGTGCAAACCCTGGAGGGGTGTGCATCGCTGGGAGGTCTCCTGGCAGGCTCGCTGATGCGGATGCCGGAATTCCACGCGAAGGAAATCTCGCCCTGATCTAAAAGCCGGGACTGCCTGGCCAGCGTGGCTCAGTGGTCGAGCATCTACCTATGAACCAGGAGGTCATGGTTCAATTCCCGGTCAGGCCACATGCCCCGGTTGTGTGCTCGATCCCCGATAGGGGACGTGCGGGAGGCAGCCAGTCAATAATTCTCATCATGCATATTTCTACCTCTCTCTCCCTCTCCCTTCCTTTCTGAAATCAATAAAATACATATATATATATATATATATATATATATATGGATGCAGACTCAGCTGGGGATACTGCACCCCCCAGAAGGTGCATATAAATTTTATTTACAGGCAAATATCTGGATAGATGTATACAAATACATACGACCTTTATTTTCAAGAACATAAATTCTCTGCCTGCCTAGGACCTAGGGTATAAATAAACTGCCCGGGCAGCCCAGTGTCCTTTGCAGAGTCCCCAGGGCAGAGCCCTCCGCAAGGTCACCCCTGCGGCTATTTATAGCGCGCTGGCACTTGGCTGAGGCTGACTGATGGGGGCACGGCGGCGACACTCCAGGGCGCTGCGGCCGGCCTCCCACATCACGCCTCCCGGGGTCCAGGCTCTGCGGTCCCCTGTCCTGCCTCGCTGGCCTCGACCGCCGGAGACAGGGCGGCTGCTTCTCTGGTTTGGGGGGGGGACACAGCCAGGACCCGCTCAGCCCCGGAGAGCAGGAGAGGGAAGCAATGTCTGCTGGGAGCTGCAGAGTGAATTTTTATTTTTTTAATATTTTTTTATTAAAATGGGTGGATGCTGCCTTTGTTTTGGGAAATCCACGTGAGTGAGCGCCTGGCCACTGGCCAGAAGCAGACGTTTTAGAGCGAGACGCTGAGAACTGGGTCGGAGGGAGCCGGTGTCAAGGGGACAGGTGACGTGGCTCTCTCTCCAAGGCCTCTTGCTGCTTCGGGCTGGAAAGGAATGAACCGCCCACCTGAACTTCGCCCCCCCTCCGCCTTTTCCACCATCTCCCCGCTAGCGGCCATCAGTCTGTCCTTGTGTCCGTAAGCCGGCTTCTGTTTAGTTTGTTCATTTGTGTTGTTCTGTGGATTCCCCATGTGAGTGAGATCAAATGGTATTTGCCTTTCTCTGTCTGACTGATTTCACTTAGCACAATGCCCTCTCGGTCTATTCATGTGGCTACACATGGCCAGCTTTCATTCTTTTTAAAAAATATATTTTATTGATTTTTTTACAGAGAGGAAGGGAGAGCGAGAGAGAGTTAGAAACATCGATGAGAGAGAAACATCGATCAGCTGCCTCCTGCACGCCCCCCACTGGGGATGTGCCTGCAACCAAGGTACATGCCCTTGACCGGAATCGAACCTGGGACCCTTGAGTCCGCAGGCCGACACTCTAGCCAGTGAGCCAAACCGGTTAGGGCTCATTCTTTTTTATGGCCAAGTAATATTCCATTGAAAATGCGCACCACTTCTTTCTCTCTTGATGGGCACTTGGGTTGCTCCCATATCTTGGCGATTGCAAATACTGCTGCAATGAATACCTGGTAGGGGGGTGCCTATGTTCTTTGGAATTAGTGTTTTCATTTTCTTAGGCTAAATACCCAGAAGTGGAATTGCTGGGTCATCAGGTAGTTCCATTTTTAATTTTCTGAGGACCCTTCATGCTGTTGTTCCACAGTGGCTGCGCCGATTCGCATTCCCACCAGCAGTGCACGAGGGTTCCCGTTTCTCCACATCCTCGCCAGCACTTGTTGTTTGTTGATTTATTGATGATAGCCATCCTGACCGGTGGGAGGTGATACCTCGTTGTGGTCTGGGGGATGTAAAGTACAGCATAGGATACGAAGTCAATAATATTGTAATGACTGTGCATGGTGCCAGGTGGGAACCAGAAACATCGGGGGGGGGGGGGGGGTTTCACTATGCCGTACACCTGAAACGAATACAAAAAGGTATCAAACGCATACTGTGCGTGAAAAACATAAAAGCGAATGAAAAGGAAAGGGGTAAATAAAAAATAAACTCGGTGTTGGATGGAGAGGAATATAAACGGCTCTTTTTATGAACAGCTGCTCCCATGAGTCAGGACCAAGGACAGCGTCCCTGGGTGGCTTCGCTTTCTTCCTGTTCACACCAGCTCCTGCCGCTCCCTGGGATCAGGAAAGACCTGGTCTCTGGCTCCTGGAGCCCAGGCAGAGACCCAGGGGAGAGTGGATGGGTGGGTGGGTGGGTGGGTGGATGGATGGATGGATGGATGGGTGGGTAGGTGGGTGGGTGGGTGGATGGATGGATGCATGGATGGATGGATGGATGGATGGATAGATGGATGGATAAATGGGTGGATGGGTGGATGGATGGGTGGGTGTGTGGGTGGGTGGGTGGATGGATGGATGGGTGGGTGTGTGGGTGTGTGGGTGGATGGATGGGTGGGTAGGTGGGTGGGTGGATGGATGGATGGATGGATGGATGGATGGATGGATAGGTGGGTGGATGGCTGGCTGGCTGGCTGGATGGGTGGATAGGTGGGTGGGTGGATGGATGGATGGATGCATGGATGGGTGGATGGATGGATGGATGGATGGATGGATGGATGGATGCATGGATGGATGGATAGGTGGGTAGATGGGTGGCTGGCTGGCTGGCTGGCTGGCTGGGGGCGGGGAGGGGGCAATACAATTCTTAAACGCATGCAGGCAATTTGGAAGACGGCATTGCCCCAGAGCCAAGTGTAAAATATAGCTGAAATGAGGGATGCTTCTATGCCGTTGCTGCTTGGACGTGAGGAACAGCACCATAGTTGGAGGAGGAGGATCCGCCGAGTGTGCAGGAGAAACCAAAATTGTTATCATTATCACGAATTGTTAGTCAACCTCCTAATGCAAGAGCACAACGGAGCCAAATGACACCCCCTTAAAGGGAATCTGGTTCTCTCCCCTCTCTTTGTTCCACTGTCTCCTCCCTGATCTCCATCCTCCTTCCACCACCCCCATGCCAAACTCACACCTTCCCCTCCAAGCCCTGATGGCCTTGCTCACAGCCCGTTTCGCCGTCTTTTTCTTATTAAAATTTAATAGACGTGCATCGAACACATTTGATCAAATACATTCATCGAGGAAACGCGAGAGGAAGAAAATAAGACTCATCTGTAATCCTCACCGCCTGGAGGCAGCAGGAAGGCTGTGGTGTAGGGAATTCTCTTTCCTGGAATGTGAAATGCGTGCACAGCTAGTAACCAGCTGGCACCAGAGGGGTGAGTGGCTTCACAGGACAACTACTTGGATAGGTCCTTGAAGCAGATGAAGGTTGGGGGAGACCCCACCCCCAGCCCTGAGAGCCAATGGGGAAGCTGCTGTAAGCATCCCTCAATGTGGGGGAGTCACAGAGAAAGGACAGGCACAGGGCTGGGCGACTTTTCATGACACCCAATTCCCCAATAAAGTTTGTTGGATTAAAAAAAAAAAGTCTGGATATGCTCAGTGGTTGTGCGTCGACCAATGAACCAGGAGTTCGATTCCCGGTCAGGGCATATTCCCTGGGTTGTGGGCTCCATCCCCATGCGGGGCGTGCAGGAGGCAGCCGATCCATGGTTCCCTCTCCCTCTCTGAAATCAGTAAACATATATCTTTAAAGTCAAATATCTGGATGAGATTTCGAAAAGCTAAACGGAAATCCGTTATCTGAGAAACTTCGTTCTTGCCCATCAGACCCCGGGAAGAGGGCGAGAGTAGGGGGAGGCATCAGACCCCCAGATGCGGGCTCTGCTGAAAACAAGCAACAATGGCTGGGACGTTTCCCTTTTGTTCTCTTTTAAAATGTACAGTAGAATTCCACACGAGCTTCTGTACCGGTTAGTTTGTTGTAGCTCAAGTGCTTTTTGCCCAATCATCTGGGCCAGTGGTCGGCAAACTCCTTAGTCCACAGAGCCAAATATCAACAGCACAACGATTGACATTTCTTTGGAGAGCCAAATTTTTTAATCTTAAACTTCTTCTAACGCCACTTCTTCAAAACAGACTCGCCCAGGCCGTGGTGTTTTGTGGAAGAGCCACACTCAAGGGGCCAAAGAGCCGCATGTGGCTCTCGAGCCGCAGTTTGCCGACCACGGATCTGGGCCACACACACCTCCTCTCCGCCCTCTTCCACCCCCCTGCCCCCAGCTCAGGGTTTGAACAGAGAGGCCTGGCGCTCTCCGCTCAGCCAGGGTTTGCCTGGCAGGGACCAGCCTGGCCGGGCGGGGTCTGTGGGACCTTCCATCTCTCAGGAAGCACCTTCTGCTCTCCATTTATTCACTCAACAAGCCGTGTTCCTGAGGGCCCCTCGGGCACTCCATCTCGCCCGCATTTGCTACCCGGCCAGCTGCTCGGTGAGGGTTGTGACGTCCGAAAAGCTTTTAGGCCATTCACGCTGGTGCTGAGTAGAAATTCATTTCCCCCAAGCCAAGAGCGGGGAGGGAAACAAGGGAGGATGTAGAACACCCTTCGCGACAGTAGCCTGCGATGGGTGTATTGATTTACAGCTGGCGGAGCGCTTTCACACCCGTTACTTCGTCCTGTCTGTTTGCTCGGCTCCCCCGCCGGCTGCCAGAGGGAGCCGCCGGGAGAATGGATGCCCTTATTACCACGGTCATCATTACCCACGCCGAGCAGCTAGCGAAGACCGTGCTGCTCATGAAGTCCATCCATCGTGGCGGAGCCAGCGAGGAAATTGCAAGGGTGGGGGCCCGCTCTCTTGGGCTCAGTCACTGGAGAAATAGTGCCGCCCCCCAGCCCCCACCCCCCAACCATCAGATGCTGCCCTTGGCTCTGCTCGGAGGGCAAGGGTCCCGGCTTCTTGGGACTTCGGCGGGGGTGGGGGGGTGGGGGGTGGGAATGCTGGGCTGTCAGTAAAACCAGGTGGGAACAGGAGAGGTGAAATCAAAGGCAACCTGTCCCGGCAGGCGTGGCTCGATGGTTGAGCGTCGACCTAGGAACCAGGAGGTCACGGTTCGATTCCCGGTCAGGGTACTTGTCTGGGTTGCAGGCTCAGTCCCCATGTGGGGCGTGCGAGAGGCAGCTGATCAATGATTCTCTCATCATTGATATTTCTCTCTCTCTCCCCCTCTCCCTTCCTCTCTGAAATCAATAATATATATATATTTTAAACTTATCTGTTTAGGAGGACAGATCTGTTAAGGGACTTATCACTATAACATTTTTTTTAAAAAACTTATCTGTGCTTTCTAAATTTTCTATGGCAGATATGTACTGTTTTGCAATGAGATATAAAACAGTATAGAGTTACTTTTTAAAAAATATATATATATTTTATTGATTTTTACAGAGAGGAAGGGAGAGGGATAGAGTGCTAGAAACACAGATCAGCTGCCTCCTGCACACTCCCTACTGGGGATGTGCCCGCAACCAAGGTACATGCCCTTGACCGGAATCGAACCCGAGACCCTTCAGGCCGCAGACCGATGCTCTATCCACTGAGCCACACCGGTTAGGGCTAGAGTTGCTTTTTAAAATGCCCAAATAAGGTTATTTTAATGCATGCCTTTCATAGGTATTAAACCTTACAGCTGTCCAATGTCACATTAGAATCTAAACAAGCTGTCCGAAATGTGTATTCCTATGACGGGACTGTGGGTCTAGATTCTAGAAGAACAGAGAGGTTAAAGATGACATGATTCACATTTTCTTTCATCCCTTTCCCAACGTGGCCCGGGGTGCCCCGCGGCGAAGGATGAAGGGCTCCGGTCCGGTGTCATATAAATGCTAAGCAGCGCAGAGATGACTCTCGAGTGTTCTCTCCTCCGAGCCATCTCCCAGATGTAAGTGCTTTTGATAAGTCATCAAGGCGACTTTTCAAATACAGCCGCCTCAGCCCTTTCAGGCCCGACCACAAGACAAAGCGTATTGAACCGAAGGTTAAACTCCCATCGATTGCGTTTTTTCTCCTCCGGCTCTTCCTGTTCAGGATTCTCCTTACGGCAGCGAGTCCAGGATGAGACCCGGGATCACTCTGGCTGTGGTGGTTGCTATTGTCGGCGGTGGTATTTCTTACCCCCGTCCCCACCCCCACCCCCTGGGGACGGACCTGGATTGGATTTCACATAGGTTACTTGGAACACCAGCAAAAGGGAATGAAATATACACGGAGTGGCCAGATGATGATGATCTCTGAACGCATAATAATCTGGCCATCAGTGTATATCCTATAGAATAAAAGGCTAATATGCAAATTGTCCCCTCGACCAGGAGTTTGACCAGCAGGTAGGCCGGCCAACCGCCCATGTTCCCTCCCCCTGGCCAGGCTGGCCGGACCCCAAGGGCATGTACCGGATTCTGGTCAAGGGCATGTACCTTGGTTGCGGGCACATCCCCAGTAGGGGGTGTGCAGGAGGCAGCTGATCGATGTTTCTCTCTCATCAATGTTTCTAACTCTCTCCCTCTCCCTTCTCTCTGTAAAAAAAAAAAAAAAAATCAGCCCTAACCAGTTTGGCTCAGTGGATGGAACGTCGGCCTGCGGACTGAAAGGTCCCAGGTTCGATTCGGGTCAAGGGCATGTACCTTGGTTGCGGGCACATTCCCAGTAGGAAGTGTGCAAGAGGCAGCTGATCAATGATTCTCTCTCACTGATGTTTCTAACTCTCTATCCCTCTCCCTTCCTCTCCATAAAAATCAATAAAATATATTTTAAAAAATCAATAAAATGTATTTAAAAAATAAAAGACCTATACTTTGGACAGAGTGACACCCCAATGTGAAGGCATGGCTAAGACTCCCAGAATTCAGTTTGTGTTGCAATCTGATCAAGGAACAGGAGAGACCCTTTGTAGGCATCAAAACACCATTTCTGAGACTCACATTGCCATGCATCGTGGATGGAGGAGACTTTACATTCAGATGGGAATTGCAGCTAATCTGTCACTCTAAAAGCAAATGGCTCTCGAGTGGCTGAAACGACGTATGTGTCTGGACAAGAATTTAAATGGTCAGATTTTCTTCTCTCGCAGTCACTCCGACGCTGCCTGCTTCTGATTCCGCGGTGTGGTCTCTACTTGAACCGCCATATGCCACAAATTTCCCCACGTCCTGTCCCCTCATCCACATAAATGCACGCCACATAAGAATACAGAAAATATTTAAATGACATTCCTTCCGCCCAGGTCCTGAATGACAAATTCCTACAGAGCAGAACTGTGTCTCTTGCCCAGTTCACTGTCACGGCTCACAGCTCCAAGCTATCTTTTTTTTTTTTAATCCTCACCCAAGGCTATTTTCCCATTGATTTTTTAGAGAGAATGGAAGGGAGGGAGGAGGGAGAGAGAGAAACATTGATGTGAGAGAGACACATTGATCGGCGTCCTGACTCGGGCCGGGGATCAAGCCTGCAACCCGAGGTAGGTGCCCTTGACCTGGAATTGAACCTGTGACGACCCCTTTGGTTCCATGGGCTGACGTTCTAACCACTGAGAAACCCGGCTAGGGCTCAAAGCTATCTTTCTTTGAGTCAGAACGTTGCACCATCCCTTGTAGAGTGCTCACGGATATAGCAATGTGTGCCTTTGATCGGGAGGTATTGGGACAGTCTTGTGAGAGGCGTCTATGCCTCTTTCGCCCCCCCCCCCCCCCCAATTCTGGCTTCCTGATGGGGCAGGTCGGCTTGTCAGAAAAATACCCAGAAGCAAGAGGCTTGCTGGCCTTGCTCTACACGGTCTCCCTCCCTGGCAAAGACTCTTTCTTCTTCCCCTCAGAGCGATTCTTAAAATACAGGCCTTCTGTACATCCTCCATTTCCTCACCACTTCTTCGTGTCTTTTCTTAAACAATATCTTTTCGTTGACTTCAGAGAGGAAGGGAGAGGGAGAGGGAGATAGAAACATTCATGATGAGAGAGAGTCATGAATCGGCTGCCTCCTGCATGCCCCTCACTGGGGATTGAGCCCGCAACCGGGGCATGTGCCCTGACCAGGAATCGAACCGTGACCTCCTGGTTCACAGGTCGACACTCAGCCACTGAGCCATGCCAGCGAAGCTACTTTTTCATGTTTTAATTCTATCCAGTCCGACTTTTGGCCAGGGAGGCCGGGTGGCCCATGTACAGGTGATGAGGAACCAGGGAGGCTGGGTGGCCCATGTACAGGTGATGAGGGACCAGGGTGTGGCCCATGTACAGGTGATGAGGGACCAGGGAAGCTGGGTGGCTCATGTACAGGTGATGAGGGACCAGGGTGTGGCCCATGTACAGGTGATGAGGGACCAGGGTGTGGCCCATGTACAGGTGATGAGGGACCAGGGAGGCTGGGTGGCCCATGTACAGGTGATGAGGGACCAGGGAGGCCGGGTGGCCCATGTACAGGTGATGAGGGACCAGGGAGGCCGGGTGGCCCATGTACAGGTGATGAGGGACCAGGGAGGCCGTGTGGCCCATGTACAGGTGATGAGGGACCAGGGAGGCCGTGTGGCCCATGTACAGGTGATGAGGGACCAGGGTGTGGCCCATGTACAGGTGATGAGGGACCAGGGAGGCTGGGTGGCCCATGTACAGGTGATGAGGGACCAGGGAGGCCGGGTGGCCCATGTACAGGTGATGAGGGACCAGGGTGTGGCCCATGTACATGTGATGAGGGACCAGGGTGTGGCCCATGTACAGGTGATGAGGGACCAGGGAGGCTGGGTGGCCCATGTACAGGTGATGAGGGACCAGGGAGGCTGGGTGGCTCATGTACAGGTGATGAGGGACCAGGGTGTGGCCCATGTACAGGTGATGAGGGACCAGGGTGTGGCCCATGTACAGGTGATGAGGGACCAGGGAGGCTGGGTGGCCCATGTACAGGTGATGAGGGACCAGGGAGGCCGGGTGGCCCATGTACAGGTGATGAGGGACCAGGGTGTGGCCCATGTACATGTGATGAGGGACCAGGGTGTGGCCCATGTACAGGTGATGAGGGACCAGGGAGGTTGTGTGGCCCATGTACAGGTGATGAGGGACCAGGGTGTGGCCCATGTACAGGTGATGAGGGACCAGGGTGTGGCCCATGTATAGGTGATGAGGGACCAGGGAGGCTGGGTGGCCCATGTACAGGTGATGAGGGACCAGGGTGTGGCCCATGTACAGGTGATGAGGGACCAGGGAGGTCGTGTGGCTCATGTACAGGTGACAGAGGAGCTGGCGTCCCCACAGGAAGTGGGGTCAGCGGGAGGGGCGGTGGCAGAGGCTGGGGGGGCAGGAGGAGCAGCAGATGGACTGAGTCCAGAACAGAGGCCCTTTCAGGAAATCCACTGCAAATGCCAGAGGGAGAGACTGTTGCCGTGGCAACGAGAGCTTGGGGCTGGGAGGGCAGAGGCCCTGGCGGTGAACAAGTGTGCTGAAAATGGACCGAGAGAGACGGGCGCCCCGCGGAGGCTCCGGCACCTGAGGGAAGGCGGCCCCTCTCTCCCACCGGGGGCTTGGGCTCCTCTGCGCTCCAGGGACGGAATCAGACTCCAGCCGAGCGCCCTGCCCCCCAGGCCTTTCTGTGGGTCTCCTGTTTGCAAAAGAGGCAGCGGCCAGAGGGACCCAACCATGTTCTCCTGCCCACAGGGCGGCCTCTGGCTTTTTCCCTGAGCCCGCCACCTGCCTGCCTCCTGTGCGGGGGCCTGGGTGATGGCAGGTCGTGCAGCAGGCGTACAGCCTCCCACCTCGTCCCCACGTGTGTGTGGGGCATCCCGCACTCTCCGTCAGAGGAAGGCAAGTACCACGTGATCTCATTCATACGTGGAATCGCATGAACAAAATACACGGATGCACAAAATAGACCCAGAGACACGGAAGCATGGAACAGACGGATGAATCTCAGAGGGAAAGCGGGCGTTTGAAAGCAGTTAAGCCCGGCTGGCTTGGCTCCGTGGTTGAGCGTCGACCTAGGAATCAGGAGGTCAGGGTTCGATTCCCGGTCAGGGCACAGGCCCGGGTTGCGGGCTCCATCCCCAGTGTGGGGCGTGCAGGAGGCAGCCGATCCAGGATTCTCTCTCATCATGGATGTTTCTATCTCTCTCTCCTTCTCCCTTCCTCTCTGAAATCAATACAAATATATTTGTTAAAAATTAGAAGGAAAAAAAACAGGCAGTTAGGATCACAGGTATATAAACTTCCGGTCTCCCCGTAGCTGTAAGTGGAGGCAGAGAATACTACGGTGGCCTCAGGCACCTGCGGCCCCTCCCCAGGCTGCGGTGGGAGACCTCGGATGAGATTTAAAGCCCAGTGACCCCCCCCCCCCCCCCCCGCCCAGCAGCAGGAGTTTCCATCATTTCCAGCCACTCCCGGCCACTCCACCCGGCCGCTAAGAGGCCCACCATGTCGGTGCTCCTTCTGACGTCACCTGCAGAAACATCTCAGAGCCCGGACCACGCCAGCAGCCAGCCCTGCCCAGCCCCCTCCCTGAGGAATGATCCTACGAACTAGGATCACGCAGGAGCTCGTGGGAAAAGGTCGGACGGGAATGAGGTTGCAGCATCCTCCTTATCTCTCAGGGCACGTGGACTGCTCATTCCTATGCTCCCTGCTGGGCGGCGGAGCGACAGGCTTGTAAAAAAAAACAACAACAAAAGCAACAACAAAGCACTGCCCGTTTTCAAAGAGAACCAAGGGTCACATGTTGACGCATTTCCCTCCCATCAGGAACCCAAGGAGATGCCACCGCTGTCTCCATGGAAACAGGCTCCACCCCTCCCCGGGGCCCAGGAACCACCCGGCCCCTGTGAGTTAGGGAAGTCCGAGTTGGATGGGATGGGCGCGTCCTGGGCACGCTCAGCTGCGAGCCTTCCTCCCATGACCATCTCCTCCCTCCTACACTCTCCTACGCTGGGGGCCATTTCTCTTCCTAGTCTGTCTTCTTACCCCATCTGACCCGTTCCAGGGGGAATTCTTAATAAACAAAAAGAGCAGAGGGAGAAGGGACAGAAGGACAGAGGACTCCAGGCCAGAAAATCTGAGTTCAACCCGCATCCCGCAGCTATCTTTTTTTTTTTTTTAAGAGCAAGGAAGGGAGAGGTGGGGAGAGAGAGAAACATTGATGTGAGAGAGAAACGTCCATCGCCTGCCTCCTGCATGCCCCTCACCAGGGATCAGGGCAGCAACCTGCGCCTAGACGACGCCCAACCCACTGAGCAACACCAGCCAGGGCCCGGCAGCGACATCTGTCCTTGGCTTGGATGGCTGAGCTCCTCGGAGTCTCGATTTGCTCCTTCCACACCCGCTCCTGCCAGCCCAGCCAAGGCATCTGGTTGGCCCTTGCTGTCACCTTGTCCACTCAGATGCCTCCCCGTCTGCCTCCATCCCAACCTGTCCCACCGGACACATCCCGGCCGGAGCATGGACCACGCCGTCCGGGGCACGCGGAACAGCTGCAGCCTGACCGGGGCATGGAACTTCCCCGGGATTATCAGGAGGCAATAGGAATGGGGAAATGGATGGAGCCTTTAGCTTGGAAGACAGTGACCAGAGTTCGAGTCAGCAAGCACAGACACCCTGCTGTGGTCCCTTCCCTGAGAGAATCAGATTTCCTTACCTCCCCCCTGCTCCCCCTCCCCCGCCAGTCTCTCTCCTTAATCGAGCCAGCAACCCTTCGGTGTGCAGGACAGTGCCCAACCAACTTAGCCATACATCCCAGGGCTTCCTTCCGTGTTTGAGCTGTGTTGTTTAGCCTTATCAACATTTCCAAGTATCAATAGTGCGCCTAGAATTACCTCTAACAATAAAAGCTTGATACGCTAATGAGACTGGACAGCCGAACGACCTTCAGGACATCCTTCCGGGCGTCCTTCTGGACGACCTTCCAGACGAAGCCGGGGCTGCGAGGGCCGAGCCCCTTGCACGAATTTCGTGCACCGGGCCTCTAGTCCGAGGTATGATGAGCATGATCTGTGTCCAGGGAACTTAGAATGGAGTATAACTGATATTAATCCCGATGTTAGATTGTGCTCACGCGGATTCATTCCCTGTCGTTTTCAAGTCCGGACCTGGGTGAGCCGCCTGTCATCTCCACTTCTCAGGTGGAGACCTGGGAGCACACAGAAACGGCGGCGTGACGTGCCCAAGGTCAGAGAGTCCGGAGCAGAGGAGGGAAGGACAAGCATAGCAATTTGCATTTGTGCATTCCTTTCCCTGCAGAGAGACCCACGACCTGCCCCCACAAAAACAAAATCAAATCCATAGCCAGGGCCAAGCCGGCATGACCCGGGCCCCTGGCCCCCATCAGACAGACACACAGTGACGGCCCCTGTCACACACAGATCCGTCTCGGTGGGGTGTAGCCATGTCCCCACGATGTGTCTGCAGACCGTTAGAGCGTCTCTCTTCTCACATCTCTGCCCCCCGTGAGCCCCATGAACCCCGACACCACACATCCACCGGCGAGGACCAAACCAGCCGGCCGCCAGCTCTGCCTGGGTCACAATCTCAAAACAAGGGATCGGACTAGCATCGCTGACCCACACGAGGCTCAGCGAGTCCGCGAGCTCCCGGCGGGTGGCTGGGGAGCTGCCTTGCAGATGGAGGAGCAGGGCTGAGCGCCAGGCCCGGCCGACCCCGTCTTTAATAGAAGCAGGTGCACTTTGACCCCGGCCGCCCGCTGGGCTGGGTGCTCAGAATGCAATGGAAGAGGTCCCCACGTCCCCCTCGGCAGCTTCCGGTGAGTCCGCAGCAAACCTTTCGTTATTCCGGGAGCAGCTCTTTCTGCCGCCCTTGGCAGACCCACGTGACTTGGAGCCGAAATTTGCACCCAGGGCATCTGATCGTGGATTGGGAGAGCGATGGGAAAGGATTGTGGGTGGTGGCGAAGCTCACCCAGGTCTGCCCTGGGGGGGCAGGGGGTGACTCAGGTGAGTCAGCATTGACCGTGTTGATGTTAGGGTTAAAATTTTGGTTCCTTATACTATTATCTCTACTTGCATGTAGTTTTGCAAATTTCCATAAACTATTTTTTAAATAGGGTAAAGCTACTTACTGACACAAAGATCTTTTCATGATGTATTGTGAAATAAATAAAGGAAGTTGTAAAATAGTATGGCATCGTTTCATTGGAGTAAAGAGAGTATATATTTAGCCCGGCCAGTGTGGTTCTGTGGTTGAGCGTCCACCTATGAACTAGGAGGTCACGGTTCGATTCCTGTTCAGGGCACATGCCCAGGTTGCGGGCTCGATCCCCAGTAGGGGGTGTGCAGGAGGCAGCCTATTGATGATTCTTTCTCATCGTCGATGCTTCTATCTCTCTCTCCCTCTCCCTTCCTCTTTCTGAAATCAATAAAAAATACACAAATATTTTAAAAGAGGACACAGTTATAGTCTACATATGTATGTGCAGAGAAATGTGTGAAAGAGTACAGACAAAACTGGTAGGAGTGGGAGTGGCAATGGGTGGAATGGGAAATAAGCTTTCTTTTTTTTAATATGTTCTTTTCATTTCATTTCAGAGAGAGGACGTCCAAGGGCAATTCAAGACGCGGAGTTGGCATCGGCCGCGTGTCAGAGGCCGTCTCCTTTCCCCTTAAGTGCGCGATAAAAAACGTCTCCACCGCATAGTCCGAGGGTGAGAAACGAATCGCGCGTAATAGGAAATGAGGAGGAATTGCCACGGAACGGCCTTCATCCGTCAGAAAGGCCATTGGGAAGCCGTGATGGAGCGGACTCCTGTGGACGGGCTATTTCTCTGAGCACATTTACTTTTCATGGGTTTTTATTATTCAGTCGCTTTGGGTTCGATCGATCGGTGCGCCTCCATCGGTCACGGTGGGGCAGGGTGGTCTCCAGGGCAAACGGGGGTGGGGGTGGGGGGGTGACGCTCCCCTCACTGCCCGAAACCAGGAGAGGACGTGGACAGGGAGTGGTACGGGCCCCGGGAAGCAGGTGCCGCCGAGGTGTTGGTACAAAGGCAGTTTAAGGGACGTCCCCAGGAGCCAAGATGAAACTGAGCAACTTACAGAACAGAAGCGTCATGCCTAGCTACACAATCACTTTTTTGTTTTGTTTTGTTCATCCTCACCCGGGGATATTTTTCCATTGATTTTGAGAGAGAGTGGAAGGGAAGGGGGAGAGAGAGAGAGAGAGAGAGAGAGAGAGAGAACATCGATGTGAGAGACACACATCAATTGGTTGCCTCCTGCACGCATCCCTAACCAGGGCAGGGATCAAACCCCAACCACTGAGCCACCCCAGCCAGGGCTGCAGTTAATCATCTTATTGATGCTGAGACTGTCTCGCTTTGGGCCCATGAGAACTTCTTCAGGATGGCTCTTCAGTCCTCCCGACGCCGTTCTAGTAGCATCGAATGGCTTCCTTTCTTGCTGGGGGGAACAACGTCCCAGGCTTATGGGGGCCCTGGGCCTGGGAGCCACCATCTCTTTAACGAGTCCTGGCTCCCTTTAGTGGCGACAGGCACGTGGAGAACAAAATCCAGGTCACGGGGTTGCTTCGGCTACCGGGCGGGCCACTGTTTTCCAGGCGTTTTTGGTGGATGGAGCGAAGACACAGGTTATGTTTTGTTGGGGGACATGATACATCATGGGTTCATGTTGATATTTCCCATTCGAATTCAGGACCACTGAGTTTTTATACACTGAGCGGCCAGATGATGATGACCTCTGAACGCATAATAATCTGGCCACTCAGTGTACATCCTATAGAATAAAAGGCTAATATGCAAATTGTCCCCTCGACCAGGAGTTCAACCAGCAGGCAGGCCGGCCAACCGCCCATGTCCCCTCCCCCTGGCTAGGCTGGCCGGACCCCACCCATGCACGAATTCATGCACTGGGACTCTTAATATCTATATATATATATATATATATACTAGAGGCCCGGTGCACGAAATTCGTGCACTGGGGAGGGTGTCCCTCAGCCCAGCTTGCACCCTCTCTAATATGGGACCCCTCGGGGGATGTCCAACTGCAGGTTTAGGCCCGATCCCTGTGGAATCGGGCCTAAACCTGCAGTTGGACATCCCTCTCACACAGATCGCCCCAGGCACCCCCAGGGAGCGGCCACGCCCCCATGCCACGCCCCCTGGGGTGCCGATCGCCCCAGGCACCCCCGGGGAGCGGTGGCACGGGCGCGGCCACGCCCCCCGGGGTGCCGATCTCCCCAGGCAACCCCGGGGAGCAATGGCAGGGGCGTGGCCACGCCTCCCGGGGTGCCGATCGCCCCAGGCACCCCTGGGGAGCGGCCACGCCCCCTTGCCATGCCCCCAGGGGGTGCCGATCGCCCCAGGCACCCCTGGGGAGCGGCCACGCCCCCTTGCCATGCCCCCCGGGGGTGCCCATCGCCCCAGGCACCCCTGGGGAGCGGCCACGCCCCCATGCCACACCCCCAGGGTGCCGATTGCCCCAGGCACCCCCGGGGAGCGGCAGCATGGGCACGGCCACGCCCCCCCCGGGGTGCCGATCGCCCCAGGCACCCCCGGGGAGCGGCAGCATGGGCGCGGCTACGCCCCCCGGGGTGCCGATCACCCCAGGCACCCCGAGGGAGCGGGCACGGGCACGGCCACGCCCCCCCCCGGGGTGCCGATCGCCCCAGGCACCCCCGGGCAGCAGCGGCACGGGCGCGGCCACGCCCCCCGGGGTGCCGATCACCCCAGGCACCCCTGGGGAGCAGCGACACGGGCGCGAACACGCCCCCCACGGGGTGCCGATCGCCCCAGGCACCCCCGGGGAGTGGCAGCAGGGGCGCGGCCACGACCCCGGGGTGACGATCACCCCAGGCACCCACGGGGAGCGGGCACGGGCGCGGCCACGCCCCCCCAGGGTGCCGATCACCCCAGGCACCCCCGGGGAGCGGCCACGCCCCCATGCCACGCCCCCCGGGGTGCCGATCGCCCCAGGCACCCCCGGGGAGCGGCCACGCCCCCATACCACGCCCCCCCCGGGGTGCCCATCGCCCCAGGCACCCCCGGGGAGCGGCCACGCCCCCATGCCACGCCCCACGGGGTGCCGATCACCCCAGGCACCCCCGGGGAGCAGCTACACGGGTGCGGCCACGCCCCCCGGGGTGCCGATCTCCCCAGGCAACCCCGGGGAGCAATGGCAGGGGCGTGGCCACGCCTCCCGGGGTGCCGATCACCCCAGGCACCCCTGGGGAGCGGCCACGCCCCCTTGCCATGCCCCCAGGGGGTGCCGATCGCCCCAGGCACCCCTGGGGAGCGGCCACGCCCCCATGCCACACCCCCAGGGTGCCGATTGCCCCAGGCACCCCCGGGGAGCGGCAGCATGGGCTCGGCCACGCCCTCCGGGGTGCCGATCACCCCAGGCACCCCCAGGGAGCGGGCACGGGCACGGCCACGCCCCCCCCGGGGTGCCGATCGCCCCAGGCACCCCCGGGGAGCGGCAGCATGGGCGCGGCTACGCCCCCCGGGGTGCCGATCACCCCAGGCACCCCGAGGGAGCGGGCACGGGCACGGCCACGCCCCCCCCCGGGGTGCCGATCGCCCCAGGCACCCCCGGACAGCAGCGGCACGGGCGCGGCCACGCCCCCCGGGGTGCCGATCACCCCAGGCACCCCTGGGGAGCAGCGACACGGGCGCGAACACGCCCCCCACGGGGTGCCGATCGCCCCAGGCACCCACGGGGAGCGGGCACGGGCGCGGCCACGCCCCCCCAGGGTGCCGATCACCCCAGGCACCCCCGGGGAGCGGCCACGCCCCCATGCCACGCCCCCCGGGGTGCCGATTGCCCCAGGCACCCCCGGGGAGCGGCAGCATGGGCTCGGCCACGCCCTCCGGGGTGCCGATCACCCCAGGCACCCCCAGGGAGCGGGCACGGGCACGGCCACGCCCCCCCCGGGGTGCCGATCGCCCCAGGCACCCCCGGGGAGCGGCAGCATGGGCGCGGCTACGCCCCCCGGGGTGCCGATCACCCCAGGCACCCCGAGGGAGCGGGCACGGGCACGGCCACGCCCCCCCCCGGGGTGCCGATCGCCCCAGGCACCCCCGGACAGCAGCGGCACGGGCGCGGCCACGCCCCCCGGGGTGCCGATCACCCCAGGCACCCCTGGGGAGCAGCGACACGGGCGCGAACACGCCCCCCACGGGGTGCCGATCGCCCCAGGCACCCACGGGGAGCGGGCACGGGCGCGGCCACGCCCCCCCAGGGTGCCGATCACCCCAGGCACCCCCGGGGAGCGGCCACGCCCCCATGCCACGCCCCCCGGGGTGCCGATCGCCCCAGGCACCCCCGGGGAGCGGCCACGCCCCCCGGGGTGCCGATCACCCCAGGCACCCCCGGGGAGCAGCTACACGGGCGTGACCACGCCCCCCCTGGTGCCTATCACCCCAGGCACCCCCCGGGAGTGGGCACGGGCGCGGCCACGCCCCCCCGGGGTGCCGATCGCCCCAGGCACCCCCGGGGAGCGGGCACGGGCGCGGCCACGCCCCCCCAGGGTGCCGATCACCCCAGGCACCCCCGGGGAGCGGCCACGCCCCCATGCCACGGCCCCCCCGGGGTGCCGATCGCCCCAGGCACCCCCGGGGAGCGGCCACGCCCCCATACCACGCCCCCCCGGGGTGCCCATCGCCCCAGGCACCCCCGGGGAGCGGCCACGCCCCCATGCCACGCCCCCCGGGGTGCCGATCACCCCAGGCACCCCCGGGGAGCAGCTACACGGGCGTGACCACGCCCCCCCGGGTGCCTATCACCCCAGGCACCCCCCGGGAGTGGGCACGGGCGCGGCCACGCCCCCCCCGGGGTGCCGATCGCCCCAGGCACCCCCGGGGAGCAGCTGCACGGGCGTGGTCACGCCCCCCGGGGTGCCGATCACCCCAGGCACCCCCGGGGAGCAGCTGCACGGGCGTGGCCACGCCCCCCCGGGTGCCTATCACCCCAGGCACCCCCGGGGAGCGGCAGCACGGGCGCGGCCACGCCCCCCCGGGGTGCCGATCGCCCCAGGCACCCCCGGGGAGCGGCAGCAGGGGCGCGGCCACGCCCCCCCGGGGTGCCGATCACCCCAGGCACCCCCGGGGAGCGGGCACGGGCGCGGCCACGCCCCCCCAGGGTGCCGATCACCCTAGGCACCCCCGGGGAGCAGCTGCACGGGCGTGGTCACGCCCCCCAGGAGTGCCTATCACCCCAGGCACCCCCAGGGAGCGGTCACGGGCGCGGCCACGCCCCCCGGGGTGCTGATCACCCCAGGCACCCCCGGGGAGCAGCGGCTCGGGCGCGGCCACTGGGCACCGCCATCTTGATTTTATCAACGGTCGACAGGCCACCCGGAGTCCCGCCCTCAGCCTCCGCTGGCCCAATCATGGGCATAGCGGAGGTGCGGTCAATTTGCATGTTTCTCTATTATAAGGTAAGATACTAGAGGCCCGTTGCATGAAGAGATTCGTGCAATAGGCTTTCCTTCCCTTGGCTTCCAGCACCGGTTTTTCTTTTTTTTTTTTTTTTTTAAATTTCTTTATTGATTAAGGTGTCATATATTTGTCCTCATCCCCCCATTCCCATCCCACCCCCCTCCCCATGGATGCCCCAACCCTCTGTTGAACTTAAGCATTGGTTAGGCTCATATGCATGCACACAAGACCTTTGGTTGATCTCTCCCCCCTCCCCCCACCCTCCCCTATCCTCCCTCTGAGGCCCGATAGTCCGATCGATGCCTCCTTGTTTCTGGTTCTGTTCTTGTTCATCAGTCTATGTTGTTCATCATTTCCCCTAGATGAGCGAAATCATGTGTCACTAGAGATATAAGAATTGAATGTGCGACGAGCAATAATAGTTATGCTGACAGGCAAATGAATCAGTCTGTAGTGAGTTTCTTTCTGGTCCAACAGTTCTTTTGAGACCCAATATCAATGTCCACCAGTTCCTTATGAGTACATTTCGGCACGCACCCCTCAGCTCTGGATGGTGGACAAATGGTGGTAATGCAGGTCCGACTCCCTCTGGTTTGGTCTCGGCCGGATCCAGGGGCCCACGGCCTCACCCGGACCCGGGATCCAGTCTCACTCGGATCTAGGGGCACACAGCCTCGCCCAGACCCAGGATTCAGCTTCATCCGGACCCAGGGGCGCATGGCCTCACCCGGACCCAGGGGCGCGTGGCCTCTCCCAGACCCAGGGTCGCGTGGCCTCACCTGGATCCAGGGGCCCACGGCCTCACCCGGACCCGGGACCCAGGCTCACCCGGATCCAGGGGCCCACGGCCTCACCCGGACCCGGGGCCAGGCTCACCCGGATCCAGGGGCCCACGGCCTCACCCGGACCCGGGGCCAGGCTCACCCGGATCCAGGGGCCCACGGCCTCACCCGGACCCGGGGCCAGGCTCACCCGGATCCAGGGGCCCAGGGCCTCGCCCGGACCCGGGGCCCAGGCTCACCCGGATCCAGGGGCCCAGGGCCTCGCCCGGACCCGGGGCCCAGGCTCACCCGGATCCAGGGGCCCAGGGCCTCGCCCGGACCCGGGACCCAGGCTCACCCGGATCCAGGGGCCCAGGGCCTCGCCCGGACCCGGGGCCCAGGCTCACCCGGATCCAGGGGCCCAGGGCCTCCCCCGGACCCGGGACCCAGGCTCACCCGGATCCAGGGGCCCAGGGCCTCGCCCGGACCCGGGACCCAGGCTCACCCGGATCCAGGGGCCCAGGGCCTCGCCCGGACCCGGGACACAGGCTCACCCGGATCCAGGGGCCCAGGGCCTCGCCCGGACCCGGGACCCAGGCTCACCCGGATCCAGGGGCCCAGGGCCTCCCCCGGACCCGGGACCCAGGCTCACCCGGATCCAGGGGCCCAGGGCCTCGCCCGGACCCGGGACCCAGGCTCACCCGGATCCAGGGGCCCAGGGCCTCGCCCGGACCCGGGACCCAGGCTCACCCGGATCCAGGGGCCCAGGGCCTCGCCCGGACCCGGGACCCAGGCTCACCCGGATCCAGGGGCCCAGGGCCTCGCCCGGACCCGGGACCCAGGCTCACCCGGATCCAGGGGCCCAGGGCCTCGCCCGGACCCGGGACCCAGGCTCACCCGGATCCAGGGGCCCAGGGCCTCGCCCGGACCCGGGACCCAGGCTCACCCGGATCCAGGGGCCCAGGGCCTCGCCCGGACCCGGGACCCAGGCTCACCCGGATCCAGGGGCCCAGGGCCTCGCCCGGACCCGGGACCCAGGATCACCCGGATCCAGGGGCCCAGGGCCTCGCCCGGACCCGGGACCCAGGCTCACCCGGATCCAGGGGCCCAGGGCCTCGCCCGGACCCGGGACCCAGGCTCACCCGGATCCAGGGGCCCAGGGCCTCGCCCGGACCCGGGACCCAGGCTCACCCGGATCCAGGGGCCCAGGGCCTCGCCCGGACCCGGGACCCAGGCTCACCCGGATCCAGGGGCCCAGGGCCTCGCCCGGACCCGGGACCCAGGCTCACCCGGATCCAGGGGCCCAGGGCCTCGCCCGGACCCGGGACCCAGGCTCACCCGGATCCAGGGGCCCAGGGCCTCGCCCGGACCCGGGACCCAGGCTCACCCGGATCCAGGGGCCCAGGGCCTCGCCCGGACCCGGGACCCAGGCTCACCCGGATCCAGGGGCCCAGGGCCTCGCCCGGACCCGGGACCAGCACCGGTTTTTCTCCGGCACCTGGGACCCAGGCCTTCACTCCAGCCAGAGTCTGCCTCCTGTGTCTTTGCTGCAGACTCCAGCTGGAGTCTGCCATCTTCGTCTTCGCTGCAGACTCCGGAATCTGCAGTCTTCTTCTTCGCTGCGGCACTCCGCTCCTGTAGATCCCTTCACCACCACCCCCGCCCTTCCTTCTAATTTGCATATTCCTCCTGATTGGCTGGTGGGCGTAGCAGAGTGATGGTTAATTTGCATGTTTCTCTTTTATTAGTGTAGATATATACACACTGAGTGGCGAGGTTATGCGTTCAGAGATCATAATACTCTGGCCACTCAGTGTATGACCTCACCAATTTGACACTTGTGTTTCCTTTCAACCATGCCAACCCAACCATCTCCATTCTCAAAACCACCAGCATAACCACTTTTCCTGTGACAACACGCACAACATCAACGCTACCACCCACGATACTATGACCCGTCACAGGCTCATGGCTTGGGGGTTCTCTTGTGCAGACGGATGGTTTGGCTCCGGTTGGTTTCTATCCCCAGGTTACATCCCCCCACGAGAAACATACAGTCCAATGATCGCGCTTTAAGTTCCTTTTCAGAACCATGTCCCACCTAGGAACAGGGTCATTGGCTTTCAATGTGCAGTGACAGCTTTTTAACTTCATGTCGCTTTGTTTTAGAATTCTCCGTCACATTCACATTATTTCCAAAGTTAAGTATACAAAAGGAGGTATGTTCAAAGAGGTCTCATTTCTTTTTTTAAAAAAAATATTGTTATTGATGTCAGAGAGGAAGGAAGAGGGAGAGAGAGAGAGAGAGACAGAAATATCAATGATGAGAGAGCATCATGGATCGGCTGCCTCCTGCACGCCCCACACTGGGACTCCAGCCCGCAACCCGGGCGTGTGCCCCGACTGGGAATCGAACTGTGACCTCTTGGTTCATAGGTCGATGCTCAACCACTGAGCCACGTTGGGTTCCTCCCTGACATTTTCTTCCCTCAGTGCCAGGCCCCTCTGAAAGGAGTCGCCTTGAGGCATTGTGCGATGTCCCCGAGCGCCACAGATCATAAAATAAGCCGGAAAGACATTTCCCCGTGATTCCACCTCTGTCCTCCTCTCCCTTCGCGTCCTTATGTAACATGAAAGCCCAGCGTCCTTGCTCACGGGTCCCCGCGCACAGCCTGCTCCGTGGGGGGCCGTGGGGGGCCTGTCCGTCAGGTGTTGTGTCTTTGTCCCCAAGGACGCCTCCTGCGCGGTCCCTTTATCTGCAGCTCCAAGACCTCTCTCGTTGCTCCAAGCACTGCTGGCGGTTGGTGGGTTTGGACAGGAGGTGGGGAGATTCAACGCCTCACATCAAGAGGGACCTTCATCAAGGATGCTGGGCCTGAGTTCTTGAATTCTCGCTGAGATGGGGCTTTTAGGAACCCCGATGAAGAGATCAAGCCCACTCTCTCTGTTCCTATGGAGCTTTTCCATGCAGCGCTGAGGCACGTGGGCCAGTGAGCAACCCGGCAGGAATCTCTACAAAGGGAAAACCGTGTCCCCAGAGAGCTCCCTCAGAGGGAGAGGAGAGCGACGGGAAAAAGGCCAGACCAGCCTGGCCGGCGTGGCTCAGTGGTTGAGCATTGACCTATGAACCAGGAGGTCACAGTTCCATTCCTGGTCAGGGCACATGCTTGGATTGAGGGCTCCATCCCCAGTGAGGGGCGTGCAGGAGGCAGCCGACTGATGATTCTCTCTCATCCTTGATGTTTCTCTCTCTCTGTCTCTCTCCCTTCCTCTCTGAAATCAGTACAAATATATTTGAAAGAAAGAAGGAAAAAGGCCAGATCACTGCAGAGGCAAAGGGTTCGTCTCACCTGCGTTTGTCGTTGCTGGTGGGTGTGTCGGCCAGCAAAGCGGGGTTCCATGCTGCGTGACCCCAGCTGCCTCCCTCCCGGGCTCCTCTCGCTCCCACGCCTGCACCTCTCCCTGGGAGAGGCCTTCAGCCACCGGATCCGGGGGTGCCCCTTCCATACACGGTCGAGGCGGCCCGCCAAGGGGGAGCAACCCTTGTACCCAGTACCTCTCGCCTCCTGCGCACACCCTCCTCGCCCCCCTGATTCTCTCCCGGGCCTGCAGGCCCGCTGCTCTCTCACTCGCCCCTGTCACCTCTTCTTAGTCTGTTTCCCAGTCCCCGGCGCTAGGAGATCCCAACGGGGACCCTCCGTTGGTGTTCCTCTGAGAATGGTCCCGAGACACCTGCATCAGAATCACCCGAGGGCACCTGTTAAAAATGCAAGCAATGAGGGCCCGGCAGGCATGTCTCAGTGGTTGAGGGTCAACCTATGAACCAGGAGGTCACGGCTCCATTCCAGTCAAGGGCACATGCTGGGGTTGCAGGCTTGATCCCCATTGGGAGGCAGCCAATCAATGATTCTCTCGCATCATGGATGTCTCTCTCTCTCTCTCTCTCTCTCTCTCTCTCTCTCTCTCTCTCCCTCTCCCTCTCCCTCTCCCTCTCCCTTCCTCTCTGAAATCAATCTACACTAATAAAAGAGAAAGATGCAAATTGACCGTACCTTCACGACGCCCACCAACCAATCAGGAGTGAGCATGCAAATTAACCCAACAAAGGTGGCGGGTTAATTTGCATGCACAGGCGCCGAATGGCTGGGGGTGGGATGCTTGCATTGTCGCCATGGCGTTCCGCACCGCCCCAGCCGCTCTGGGCCTCAGGGCAGCGTGGGAAGGCAGAAAGGTGGCTCCAGGCCGAAGCGAAGGCGGTGCCAGCAGCCAGGGGGAGGAAGGCCCATTCTTGCACGAATCTTTGTGCATCGGGCCTCTAGTAAAAATATAAAAAAATAAGAAATAAATAAAGATTACTGTCAGATTACATGCATGTGAGGCACCTGTAGAGCGAGGGAAACAGCTGAAAACCTAGAAAGTCTTCACTCCGTGGCCTCCATGTACCTTTAAGACTCTCTCGACTTTAAAGGGTTCTAAGCTGGGAATCTTGGGTAATGCCATCACCACAGGTGTGGCTCCTGCAAGAATCGTGATTTGGGACGTCGGTCGGGCACCGTCTTCAAAGAAGCGGTCTGAGCCTTAAATCAGCTTCATGGTTGAAGTTCAAGTGGAATGTGTCAGCTCTGAGTCTATCCTTCTGTGTGACTCGCACGTCAGCTGGCTTTTGCAGTCCTGCACGCCTGTCCCACTCACACTGGGAGGAGGTGCTCCCGGCACGCGGCACTGGCTAAATGTTAGTCCTTTCTCCCACCCTCGCCACCACCCCCATGGCTTTGGAAGTTCCATGTCGTTTCACGCCCAAATGCCATTTCTGTTCTGTGACATTTTGCCTGTCAACACCCCCTTGCTGGGTGCCTTCAGGTCCCCCCCCCTCTAAATCACGGCTCTTTGTGGAGAACATTTGAGACCCAGGACATTTGCAGCTTACACATTCCAGAAGCCTCACCCCCTCTCCCCCACCCAACTGGGGGCAGACGCCAGGGAGGCCTGGGGGAAGTGGGGTGCAGAGATTGCTCACGCATCGTCCTGCACTCACGCATGGTCCTCCGGCTTTTCATGGAAATACCACCGCTCTAGCACCTGGCCCTCACACAGCACTAAGGACCGGGGAGGGGCCTGTGACCACGTGGGTCAAGCTCCCGGCGCCTCCCTGAGCTGGGTCAGTGAGGTTCTTACCCGCTTAGAAGCTCAGGGAGAGGAACACACAGAAGTTAATGGACTTGCTTAAGCCAGCACCATAGTTTAGTAGAGATGGGTGAGTGAGACCCCCAGGAGCCGAGGTTGCCGGCTGTCTGCTCGGGCCTCTGTTTTTTTGTTTGTTCCCTTCCTACGTGCTTATGTGTGTTTGCTGACCACAACGATACCTTTATATAAAATGTGTGTGTGGCCCAGCCGGTGTGGCTCAGTGGTTGAGCATCAAGCTATGAACCAGGAGGTCACGGTTTGATTCCCAGTCAGGGCACATGCCCGGGTTGTGAGCTCCATCCCCAGTGGGGGGCGTGCAGGAGGCAGCCGATCCATGATTCTCTCTCATCATGGATGCTTCTCTCTCTCTCCCTCTCCCCGCCTCTCTGAAATCAATAAAAATACATTAAAAAAAAAAAATTAGCCTGCAATCTCCGGGCAGCCATTTCATTAACTCTCCCCTAAGGCCTTGGCAGGGCCAGACCACATGACCTGGCGGGCCTTCTACAGCCTGACCCGCAGGCCGGGGGTCCCCCACCCTGCTTTCGCGTGACAACAGGAACACTTCCTCCCACACCTTTCCACGAGAGGACGACTGGTCACTTTCTAGTTCCAGCTGGAGGTGTATGTGTGTGTGAGCGTGCGCATGTGTGTGTGTGCATGTGTGTGTGGGCATGCTCGAAGCCATTCCAGAGGAACTGGGACGAGCCAGGTGCTGTCTGTCCTGTGTGGACCTGGCCCTGGGACTCGGCCAGGTTGGCTCATGGAGGCGCGTTCACAGCCGTCTTCTCCGACGCGAGCGACGGCGGGGCTGGCGTGAAAAACGGCGAGCCCTACGTGAGTCCAGAGAAGCTCATGCGAGCCGAGAGACCCCAGTTTCCCTCCTGCAGCCGTTAGTTAATGAGCCCGTCTCTCCCCCCATCCCTCACTCCCACGATAACGTCTCTCGCTTGTCATGCTGTGCGGTTCCCCGACGGACGGCGCCCGTGCCCGGGGATGCCATCTGCTCCTGCGGAGACGCTCCCTGTGCTGGGGGCGCGAGGAGCAGCCGGCTGGAGAGGGGCCAGCGAGGGGCCGGAGGCTCTGACACTCCGCGCCGAGGACATTCCTCGCCGATGGAGGTGAGTGTGGCGGGCACTTGGCGGGGCGAGCCACGTGGGTTTGAAATGAGAAGCCTGAAGCGGCGTAGGGAGATCGTAGGGAGATCGAGAGGCCCCGTCCCAGCTCTGCGGGCGGCCCGCTCCCCTCCCACCCGGGGGATGGATGCTGGAGGCTTGTCTGTATCGCCAGCTCTTGCCCATCCACCTGGCTGTTGGCAAACAAGGTTCCTGGCTCACGCGATGGCCGAAAGGGATGCCCTGCTTTCTCGTCGCGCCTTTTCTCTTCGAGCCTCTTGCTGTGACCTCCTCCTGGTCCAGAGGTCGTCGCTCAACCACGAAACCTCACTGGCCGGGCGAGAGCACGGAAATGTTTGACTGGCCTGGAAATGGGAGGAGGGGTCCCCTCCCCACGGAAACTGCCTCCGGGAGATAGTGGGATGTGAACCACTGGCTTTTCCGCCTCCTCTACCTCAGGGTCCCCGGGTCTCTCCAATTCTCCTCCTGCCTCATCAGCTCCTTTCTCCCCCGTCCCCAACGCAGCTGGTATCGCCGAGGGTCAGCCCTCCTGGTTCAGGCAGGTCCCAGGACGGCCTCCCCGCTCCAGCCCCTGCACCTGACCCCCCTCTGGAGTGGCCATGCTCATGGGATTGAGGGCTCATTGTCAATGCCCCCGGCCAGCAGGGGGCGCCAGGAGGCCCCGCAGTGCAGCCGGGAGCCTGGCTCAGTGTGGAGGAGAGTGGTGCCTTATGTCACACGAATGGACACAGACTGTCCAGTGCATGGGGTCTGGTGCCAGGCAGGTGGGTGGGTCTCGCTCAGGCCCAGTCTGTCCCTGTCACTCCTTCGGTCCCTCATTCCATCCAGGCCAACGCCCGGGAGGTCTACTCTCACAAAATTAAGAACGAACACAGCACCACAACCTCCATGAAAACGTCTCCTCTCCCCCATGAATGAACAAGAGAGTTGAGCCCTAGCTGGTTTGGCTCAGTGGATAGGGCGTCGGCCTGCGGACGGTGGCTCGATCCCCAATGTGGGGAGTGCAGGAGGCAGCGGATCAATGATTCTCTCTCATCATTGATGTTTCTCTCTCTCTCTGAAATCAATTAAAAAATATTCTTAAAAAAATAGAGTTGGAAACTATTCTTTCCTGAGGATGAAGGTTTGGAGTTCCAGCGGCAATGGCGGTGAGGAAGCTGGACCGGCCCTGCTCGGGCGCGGGCCCACGGCGGGGAGGACATGGGGTGCCCTCCCTCGTTCCTCCTTCCCTTCCTCCCAGGGCTCCCCAAGTGAATGCATCTGAGCTCCCTCCCCAAGGCAGCCCTGCAGTGCCACCATCAGGACGCCTGGGGGACTGCTCCGTGCTGGTGTGTGCCCCAGGGACACTCCAAAAGCAGGGGAGGGAAGGAATCAGGGCTAGCCTCCCTGCCTCCCGCCTTCCTGAACTCCCAGCAGAGAAAACACTCCCAGGATCTCAGGAGGGCGTCTGAGAGCAGGGGCCCTCCGGTCTGAGCACCGGACCCGAGGGGCAAAAAGGGGCAAAACCAAAGACACAGCGTGGATTCCAGCTCCGGCGACAGCCTGTGCCCTCGTAAAGGTCGCCTGCTGCTCCGATGCACCATCCCCACAGCATAACCGACGGACACAGACAACGGGGTGAGGGCATGTGCTAGGGTGGGAGCGGCCGGGGAGAGGTCAATGGGGGGGAAAAGGAGACTTTATGTAATACTTTGAACAACAAAGAATTTAAATTAAAAAAATAGATTAAGAATAAAATGAAGAAAAACACAAAACACAAGTAGATTTTTATTCATTTCAGAGAGGGAGAGGGAGAAACATCCATGATGAGAGAGAATCATGGATCTGCTGCCTCCTGCACGCCCCACACTGGGGATCGAGCCCACAACCCAGGCATGTGCCCTGACCCGGAATTGAACCCTGACCTCCTGGTTCATAGGTCGCCGCTCACCCACTGAGCCGCGCTGGGTGAGGCAGAGGTTTTAATAGGACTGAAGTACAAGTTCTACAGTTAGTTCTTGGTGGCGAGAGGGACCGAGGCAAGAACCACACCTGGAATGGCCACGAGAGGCTCGGCAGCGGTTCACTGAGTTCACCTCAGTCTAAGGGGCGCCATCGCAGTCCTTACTGCGTAGAAAGGTACGTTCAAAAGCATTCAGCGTGAAAACGTGGCCGTCAAACACAACACACGTATTACATAACCCACGGATTTCCCATTGAACTTCTGAAGCCTTTCATTCGCCGAGTCTTCCCGCCAGCACCTGGGACCGCATACCGCCTCTCCCCACGTGTCCTTAGACGGCGCACCGCCTCTCCCCGCGTGTTCCTTAGACGGCATACCGCCTCTCCCCGCGTGTCCTTAGATGGCGCACCGCCTCTCCCCGCGTCCTTAGACGGCGTATGGCCTCTCCCCCACGTGTTCCTTAGATGGTGCACCGCCTCTCCCCGCGTGTTCCCTAGATGGCGCACCGCCTCGCTCCGCGTGTCCTTAGACGGTGTACCTCCTCTCCCCGCGTGTCCTTAGACGGCACACCGCCTCTCCCCGCGTGTCCTTAGACGGCGCACCGCCTCTCCCCGCGTGTCCTTAGACGGCGTACCTCCTCTCCCCGCGTGTCCTTAGACGGCGTACCTCCTCTCCCCGCGTGTTCCTTAGACGGCGTACCTCCTCTCCCCGCGTGTCCTTAGACGGCGTACCGCCTCTCGCCCTCGTGCTTCGCCCGGTGGTACTTGACGTAGTCGTTGTGCAGCGCCTTGAAGCCGTCCCGCACCCCCGGCGGCAGCGCGGCGCGCAGGAACTGCACGTCAGGCTCGATGCAGAGGTCCAGGATGAGGTAGATGCCCTCCTGCAGGTGGCCTTTCACGGCCGGGTACAAGGTGACCTGGGAAAGGACACGCCCCGTGAGCGTACAGGCAGGCCCGACGAGGAATTCCCACGTCTGCCTCCAACTGGAGGAAGATACCCCCTTTAAAACACCGTCTTGCACCAGCTGACGTAACTGAGCATGCCCATCTTCAAAGTTCATACTTTGGGGAAACAGAAGCCAACTCCAGTGCACAAGCACCTGGAGTGAAGCATCACAGGAGTCGCTTCAAGTAAATAAACACGCGATGCCCAGGTGTTTACTGAGGGCAGTAAAACTTGGACTCTGGCCCTCGCTGGTGTGGCTCAGTGGGTAGAGCATCGGCCTGCCGACTGCAGGGTCTCGGGTTCAATTCCGGTCAAGGGCACATGCCTAGGATGAGGGCTCGATCCCCAGTGGGGGACGTGCAGGAGGCAGCCAATCAATGATTCCCTGACATCATTGATGTTTCTCTCTCTCTGTCCCTCCCTCTCCGAAATCAATAAAAAAAAAAAATAAAATAAATAAAAAATAAAGAGGAAGCTTCGAGGGTGGGAGGCGCACTGCCTGTCTGTGGATCTCGCCGCAAGAGGGAAAGAAAAAGTAAAATGAAAGGGACAGACGGGAAACAAAACACGTCCTTAACCTTAGCGGCAGGGTGAGGACGTTTGAAGCTGACCGCTCCGTCCGTCCATCCATCCATCCATCCATCCATCCATCCATCACACACGAAACCAAGAATTCCACCAGGGGTGGGTGGCCTGCGGATGGCAGAGCTGAGACCTGAAGCCACGCCCGTCACGATCCCTTTGGCCGGACGGTCTATCACCGTGCCGCCAGAGCAGAGAGCAGAAAGCGTCCCTCTCTCCCACTCTTTAACTAGCTCTGCTCTGGTGGCAACCGGAGGCCGAGGCCTCGAACCCACACAACCATGGCCTCTTTATGTCTCAGGCAACGTACTTACCAAACAAGAGGCAAAACGTCCATTTCTACAGCACTCGGCTCCCAGCCGATGCACGGGAGCATCTCTGAGCGGCTTAAAGGAGCCACCAGGGAGGAGCCGCACAGACGGCCTCTGAGTGATCACAGGGGGACAGTCGCGCCTCCGAGCCCCGGGTACGAGAGAGGCGGCCGGCAAGGAAGTCCCTGCCTGGTCCCCGCGGTGACGCGTTCCTGCGCGGAGGGCACGGGTCTGGAGGGGGCGCTGCTGCCTCGGAGCGACGCGGTCCCACCGGGTCTTCTGCTCCGACTCCTGACAGACGCCCACCCGCGCCCACGCCCCAGACACGCGAGGGGAACGCAAAGGCGGTTTGTGGACTGAGCCACGCTTGTTCTCTCGCGATCATTAACCTTAAAGATGGCTTTCTGGTGGACAAAGATCCCTGGTTCTCCCAGTGGGAGCCTCTTGTGAGCACGGAATCCTTTTTGCACGAGGAACAAGCGAAGGACAGAACACAGCCTCCTGCCGACGGGCCCCGGGGACACCGCGGCCCTAGGTGCGTCCCAGGGCCTCTGGCTTCCAAGGCCAAAAATAAAAAACCGAGAAGCACGAATGAGCCATGAGGGAGGCGGGGAGCCGGCTTACCTTCTGCACCTCCGTCACGTACTGGGCCACCATGAAGGGGGAGAACACGGCGAAGTCCTCGGCCCGGGCGGCGAGGTGGCTGTACATCCTCTCCACCAGGCGGGCGCACGCCAGCACCCCCGACAGGTCCTCCACGCCGCCTGCACGGCAGAGCGTGTCCGAGCCCGTGAGTCCCCCGCGTGTGCGCTCCCTCCTGCTAACCTCACACGGTCCCTGCGGCCCCACGTTCCTCAACGCGTCCCTCTCTCCCACTCTTTAACTAGCTCATTTTGCAGACAGGGAGAGGGAGACATGACATGTCCAAATATTTTGCTACGTAATGAAGGGAAGAACCGTTAGAACACCCAGGGAGTCCGTGGTTGTTTGCCAAGGCTGTCGAGAGTAATCGGGACTTTCGGGGTGAAGTCTAGGAGGGCTGCTGTATTTTAAAAGGAGATGGGTCTCTACCAGGAAGGCTTCAAATGGGGAAGACGGGAAATTTCTGAAGTGCTGTGTGACTTGTGACTTTAAAGACAAGAGGGCTCAGTGGTGTCACGGCCTCCCTACATTTCAGAAGCCGCAGGATTTCTCTCTTATGGACAGATACATGCGACTCCATTATTAGTGTCTTTCAAGTTCTCTTTTTTTTATATAAAAAAAAAGAACAGTTTGCCTTGGCCAGTTTGGCTCAGTGGATAGAGCGTCAGCCTAAGGACCGAAGGGTCCTGGATTCTATTCCAATCAAGGGCATATTGCCTGGGTCACAGGCTTGGTCCCCACTAGAGAGCGTGCAGGAGGCAGCCGATCCATGATTCTCTCTCCTCATTGATGTTTCTCTCTCCCTCCCTCTCCCTTCCTCTCTGAGATCAATAAGAGCATATATATGTACTAGTAGCCCGTTTGCACGAAGATTCGTGCAATAGACCTTCATTCACCTGGCTGCCTGCACCAGTTTTCTGCCGGCACCTGGGACCCAGGCCTTGGCTGTGGCCACCGCCTTCTGCCTTTTTCAGGGTCGGGGCTTGGCCCCGGGCGGTGGCCTTGGGCTCGGCCGCACCCAGTGTCCCTGCTACCGATCGCAGGAGCCGACCCCCAGTGGTTTCCTGCGATCGGTAAAGGCTCCCCTCTGGTGCCCAAGGCCGGAAAAGCCTCCGCCCGAGGCTTTCCCGGCCTTGGGCTCCGCCACACCCCAACGTCCCTGCAACGGTTTCCTGGTGGGCGTGTTTGGGTGGGCGTGGCTTGGGCGTAGCGAAGGTGTGGTCAATTTGCATATTTGTCTATTATAAGGTAAGATAAAAAGAGCAGCTTACTGATTTTCAGAGAGAAAGGAAGGAATGGCATAGCGGGTACTATGATGCCGAATTACCTTTGTCTTTCTGCCGTCCTTCACGCATCACGGAAAGCACCAACCGGTGGAAGCAGTTCAGGAAAGAAGGGACGGCCTTCAGCATCACCTGGAATACACACGGACACGGGAGGTCACGGTTCGATTCCCGGTCGGGGCACGTGCCCGGGTTGCGGGCTCCATCCCCAGTAGGGGGCTTGCGGGAGGCAGCTGGTGCATGATTCTCTCTCATCATTGATGTTTCTCTCCCTTCCTCTCCCTTTCCCTTCCTCTCTGAAATCTATAAAAACATTAAAAAAAAAAGAAAAGGAAAAGGGCAGGCGGCTGTCCCGGCCCCTCACCTTGGGGTGACACTGCAGGATGGTGAAGAGCACGCTGTGCACCCGCGGGAAGACGCGCCCGTACTCCGGCGGCGGCAGGCGGTCCAGCGGCACGGCCAGCAGGATGCTGAAGGCCAGGCTGATGTGGTGCGGGTTGCGGATGGCCTCCTCCCCCCGGCGCAGCAGCGCGGCCAGGACGTCCAAGATGGGCTCAACCACCGCCAAGGCCACGGGCTGCTCCTGGCACGCCTCTCGGTTTTGCAGCTACGGGACGAGAAGGGAGGGAGGGAAGGAATGGAAGGTGATTCTAGAAGAATCAACAACAGAGCCTGAGCAGGCGGCGGTAAGAATGGAGGTGGCCTAAGTCAGGCTGTCCCCGCTCCCAGCTGCGCCGATGAGGTCCGTGGGCAGGTGGAAGCGACGAGGCCGCTCCGCCCTGGGCCTGGGCGGGAAGAGGGGTGTCGGAAGCGGGGGGACCCACACTCACAGTCAGAGCCGTGATGATCTGGGGGCTCGCCCGCCAGAACAGGCTCGCCTGCTTCTCGCTGACCGGGCAGTCCAGCAGCAACTTGATCAGCGTCAGAGCCGACAAGATGGCCTGCGGAGAAAGAGAAAAAACATAACAGAGACCGCCCCTCTGAGGCCCACGCTGGGATGGAGCGGCCGCTGGCGTCCAATCCGTGTGCCGGGCTGGGCGAGACCCGGCGGGGAGAAGCCCGGGGACGCTGCGCTTCCTGTCACCCAAGAAAGAATGAGTAAGGCGAGCGGAACTGGGGCAAATCGGAGGTCGTGTCAACAGCGTCTCCCTAGACCCATGGTCGGCAAACTGCGGCTCGCGAGCCACATGCGGCTCTTTGGCCCCTTGAGTGTGGCTCTTCCACAAAATACCACGGCCTGGGCGAGTCTATTTTGAAGAAGTGGCGTTCAAAGAAGTTTAAGTTTAAAAAATTTGGCTCTCAAAAGAAATTTCAATCTGTGGACTAATGAGTTTGACGACCATGGCCCTAAACCAACCCGTGTAAGTGTCAGGATGGGGACCTGCCCGGCCACACACGGGCACAGCGATCTACAGAGGCCCAGTCCCGTCAGCACCGTGGGAGAGAGGAGGCTGGTGCGACCTCCCCGTGCAGGAGCGTGAGCGCCCGCGGGTAGGAGGAGGGGCAGGAGGACGAGCAGGCAAAGTGAACAAGTGAATGATGGGATCGGGGGCTGTGCTTGTGGGGGGCGGTTTTAAACCGCAAGGAAGGGAGTGCGTGGGGAGGAAACCAACTCTGCTGAGTGCCCGTGCCAATAAGCGTCTGATCCTGAACCGGGCACCTGACGCTCCCCTCATTCACGCGCCTGCCGGGCGGGGGTACCCACCGGCTGGTCTGCGCTCCACGCGTTCCTGAGGTCCAGCCCTCGGAGCACACACTGCAGCACCGCCCGGAAGTCCTCGGTCGTCCCGGCCTCCAGCAGGTGGGCGAGCAGGGCTCCCAGGTGGGGCTCGATGGCCTCAACTGCCAGAGCTGGAACGGCGGGGTCTGCGTGGAAGACGGGACCGAAAAGGGGAGGGGGGATACATCAGAGCAGCCGCGTGCTGACACAGGGCGCAGCCAGGGAAGGCCACGTTCAGGGGCGTGGGCGCGCGCCGCGCCGGGCCCGGCATCCCCAGCCCGATGCCGCTCGCACACGATGATGCTCGGCAGGCCTAGCACGCGGACAGGCGACTGTTACTCTCTTTAACGTTTTTCCTACTGTCTTTTTCTGTTGTTTGTTCATCCTCACCTGAGGACATTTTTCCACTGACGTTTACAGAGAGTGGAAGGCAGGGGGAGAGACAGAGAGAGAGGGAAACATCGATGTGAGAGACACACATCGATTGGTTGTCTCCCCTAGGCGCCCGACTGGGGTTGGGAATGGACCCTGCAACCGAGGTACGTGCCCCAGACGGGGATCGAACCCGGGACCCTCCAGTCCCCAGGCCGGTGCTCTATCCACTGAGCCACACCGGCCAGGACTGTTTTTTTTCCTACTTCCCTTGAATTCTTTTAGGAGACCAGCAGGGTCATAGGGGTGGGCGGGTACTTTTAAGCAGACGGTCAGGTGGGAGGGATAATAGAACCCCACACTTCCGGGGACTGCCTGGGGTAGTCTCTCACTCGAGGCAGGAACCCCCCACACTCCCCGCGTGTCCCCGTGTCCCCGGTTTCCTAACAAGAGCCCCAAGTGAGGCCCTAACCGGTTTGGCTCAGTGGATAGAGCGTCGGCCTGCGGACTGAAGGGTCCCAGGTTCGATTCCAGCCAAGGGCATGTACCTTGGTTGCGGGCACATCCCCAGTGGGGGGTGTGCAGGAGGCAGCTGGTCAATGTTTCTCTCTCATTGATGTTTCTAACTCTCTATCCCTCTCCCTTCCTCTCTGTAAAAAAATCAATAAAATATATTTTTTTAAAAAGAAGAGTCCCAAGTGAGGACATTCAGGGCCCTTCACCCTCTGACCCCAGCTTGTCTGTCCGACCCCGTTTCGGCCGTGGGGCCGCTGCAGGGGGCCAGGGCACCGTCCTGCGCCCCGTCTTTACTTGCTGGCACTGAGGGCAGAGGGACCGAAGGCTGAGAGGTGTGTTCCCCGTTTCCCACAAGCTGTGAGATCCCAGACTCGGGGTCTCCATGCCCCTCAATTCCCTCCCCAGTGCAATGGGCACCAGAGCCCCAGCTCCTGGGGCTCCCCCTGCGGAGTGTCGGCCACACGCCAGGCTCGCCCGCCATCCCCCCTGGCCTCCGGGCCTCCACCATCCCCACTGTCCTCCGGGCCTCCACCATCCCCACTGTCCTCCGGGCCCCCGCAGGCCGCTGCTCACTCCTGCTCCACCTGCCTGCACCCCAACCTCTGGCCCCAGAGCCAGCCTGAGAGGAGACCTCTTACCTGCAAGAACCGTTCTCACAGAGTGAAACACGGCGGCGAAGACAGGCTCCCCCGCGGGGTGCAGCTCCGGGGCCAGCAAGAAGAGCGTCAAGAAGCGCGCGGCCGCCTGGAAGGCCGGGGCATCCCGGGCCAGGGCGGGCAGCTCCGCCAGCAGCTGCGAGTACACGCTCCGGTAGAGGGCCGGGTGCGAGAGCCGCGTCCCGTCCGGCGCTTGGGACGGCTCGGTCCCCCCGCCGCCGGGCCCGGGGTGCTGGCCCAGGTCCGCCTCCAGGAGCGTGCTGACCGCGGCGAGGAGGGCGGCGGGCGGGGGGCCACGAGCCGCCCAGGGCTGCAGCACGGCGCCCGTCCGCAGCACCGCCTGCCGCAGCAGCCCCGGCAGCGCCTCGGGGGCCTCGGGCTGCGGCCTCCGCTCCCGGACGACGGGCCCCAGGACGCGGCATAAGGCGGTCAGCGACACCAGCAGGAGCTGCCGGCCCAGGGGGCTGCTCTCCCGCTGGGTGCCCTTGGCCGCCTCCGTGTACGCGCCGCACCCCGAGAGGAAGGCGAGGATCTTCCCGAAGTTGAGCACCAGGCTGTGCTTCGCCTGCACCAGCGTCTGCAGAAGCTGCTCCAGGAAGGTCCCGGCCGCCTGGAGGAACTCCCGCCACGGGGCGGCGTCCCCGTCCACGTCCCCGTCCACGCGCAGCCGGCGGCAGGCCCCGAACAGCGAGGTCAGGACGATTTCGCAGAGGTCGCTGGCGTACATGACCTTGAGCACGGAGCGGGCGCTCTTGGCTCTCTGCAGACGGCCGAGGAGCCGGTAGCAGGCCGTCAGAAACGTCAGGGCCAGGGAGGGGGCGCAGGAGCCCCCCGGCGAGGCCAGGGCCGCGGACAGCAGCAGGAGGAAGTAGCGCGCGTGGCGGGGGGCCGCCAGGCTGTCCAGCTGCAGAGCAGAAACGACCTCCAGCAGCCCCAGGAGGCGCCCCAGCGGCTCCTCCTCCAGCCGGATGGGGAAGCCGCCCTGCACCAAGGAGAGGAGGTTCCGGGCAACGTCCCCTCTGGGTTCCGTCCCTTCGGGTCCCGCTTTGGCGAATCTGGCTTCCCAAGGAGCCACGTCCCCGGGGTCCTCCTCAAAGAGCCAGGGCAGCTGCTGACGGAGAGGGCCCGGGTCCCCCTGGGTGCCTGCGCGCAGGACGCCGGCGCAGTCCTCGGCGAGGCGGGTCAGGAAGGCGGCGTGCAGGGACGGCAGCTCAGGGAAGACGGGGCTGCGGAGCACGGCCTCGGAGATCTTCCCCAGCGTGACCTGCGGCTCCTCCTCCTCGTCGGCGGGGCCGTCCGGGGCGCCGCTCACGGGCAACGTCCTCAGCAGGACGCCGGCCAGGTACCGCACGTCGCCCGGCCCGAGATAGGGCACCAAGATGGTGAGGTTGGACACCACCAGGTGCCAGTGTGCCACGGGGTACGTGCCCGCACTCACCGTCCCCACCTGCCCGTCCCAGGGAGCTGCCGTCCCCCGGGTCAAGCTCTCCCGGCCGGAACCCAGGATGTAGGCGGCATCGGCCCGCAGGGTCTGGAGGGCCTCTTCGGATGGGGAAGAACCGATCTGCACTAACGTCCTCTTCACCTTCTGCAGGTACAGCTGCTCCAGGCAGTACCTGCCCACTGAGTCGAACTGAGCCGCGACCTTTGCTATCTTCCTCCAGCAGCGCGCTTCCACGCCCGGGAGCAACGGAGGGAGGCGCGAGCACTCCGGGGTCTCGCCCGCGAGGGCCCCCGACGACGACGCGGCGCGATACTGGCTGCAGTTCAGGCTGAGCGCGGCGTCCACCTGGGCCCAGGCGTGCGCGAGCAGCAGCGCGGCGTCGCTGACCTTCTGCAGCCACGGCTCCGGGCCGGGGCCCGGGGGCGCCAACAGGAGGCCCAGCAGCGGCTGCACGAGCTCACGGAGCATCCGCTCCATCGCGGCCCGCGTCCGCCGGACCACGGGCAGGGGCGTGCCGGCGTCCGGGCACCGCGCGTGGACCAGGACGCAGTGCAGCAGTGCGCTCAGGGACAGCGCCTTCAGGGCCATGTCCACGTCGCCCCGCAGGCAGGGCAGGACCGCGGCCTGGAACTTCTCCAGCACGAGGGCCCACGTGTCCAGGATCTGGCTCAGGGGCAGGTCCAGGAGGCAGTCGCGGAGGGCCGAGGCGGGGCCCGCGGCCAGCACGGGCGGCCTCAGCGCGTCGGCGGCCGGCCGGCAGATCACCCCCAACACCTCCTCGAACAGCCGCGGCACCTGCCGGAGCTTGGCGTACGTCTGGAAGAGGGTGTGGACCAGGGCCTCCTGGGCCTTCCTGGTCCGAGACTCCGCCACGTCGGCGTCGATCCACGCCGAGGCCAGCAGGTCGTCCAGGTCGGGCTCCAGGATCAGGTGGTTCAGCGACAGCAGCACCCGGAGGCAGCGGAACCAGGCCGGCACGGAGGCCTGCGCGTGGCTGACCAGCAGCTCGGCCACGCGGCGGTAGAAGCGGAACTGAGCCTCGCCGTGGCGGATCCTGTCCGCCGCGATGTTGTAGATGTTGTTGCCGGCCACGGAGGTCAGCAGCTGCTCCACGACCAGGAGCTCCGCGGTCCAATCCGACGTGGACAGGGCTGGCTCCGACCCCTCCCGCAGGCGCGCCACCCGCAGGCAGCCGAACAGCCGGGGCAGCAGCTGGAAGCACAGGAGCTGGGTCCCCTCCTTGAGGTAGGCGTCGAGGAAGAGCTTGTACAGCAAGGCCACCGAGCTGGCCACGACGGCGGCGCGGAGGGGCGGCTCGCAGTAGCCGGCGTCGGCCAGCCTGGCGATCACGGTGTCCGCGGGGGCCAGCAGGTTCTTCATGGCCCCCATCTTGCCGTCCTCCGGCGGCTGGTCCAGGAGCTCCTCCTTGTAGGACGGGAGCAGCTCGGCCTGGAAGACTCCGCCGCGCAGCACGGCCTCCAGCTGGCTCCGGAGCTCCCGGCTCAGCGCCGGCCGCAGCTGGCCCGGGCCGGCCTGCGCCCACGTGCCCCCCGAGAGCAGGTGCCTGAGGACCAGGCAGGGCTGGAGCAGGTGGCCGGTCACCTCCCCGAAGGCCCGCCGCGGGTTGACCTGCTGCTGCTGGACCGAGAGGTAACGGCCCAGGGCCAGGTGGATGACCTCAAACAGCTGGGCCACCGCGGCCGCCTCTGGCTGCCGGCAGGCCGCCCAGCACAGCTGGCTCAGCAAGGCCACCAGCAGCTCCTGCCGGGCCGTGTAGGTGACCGCGAGGGCCGGCGTGGACAGGATGGCCTGGCAGCAGCTGAGCACGGCGCCGACGTGTGTCTGGGATCCCGAAAGGGAGAACTCGGCTAGTCTCTCGTTGATGACCTGAGCATGGAAAGAAAGCAAGCAAGCTCATGACTGGCCCTAACCGCCCCCCACGCCCCCCCCCCCACACACACACCCCCACACACACAAAATACAACAGAATCAATCCACTCTCTCCTTGTCTTCATCTTCATTTAAAAAAAAAAAAAAGGAACGCCAGAGCCCGGCCGGCGTGGCTCAGTGGTTGAGCATCGACCTATGAACCAGGAGGTCACGGTTCGATTCCCGGTCAGGGCACAGGCCCGGGTTGCAGGCTCCATCCCCAGTGTGGGGCGTGCAGGAGGCAGCCGATCAGTGATTCTCTCTCATCATTAATGTTTCTCTCTCTCTCTCCCTTCCTCTCTGAAATCAATACAAGATATTTTAGAAAATAAATAAAATAAAAAATGTCTAAAAGTGACATACAATTTAGGACATACTTTCAAGAACCATCAGAGCCTATGTAGCTTCAGGCGGCTCGTCCCTTGAATCCTCCCCTGGTTTCCTCTCTCTTCCTGCATGCACGCGGGCGAGGCAGTGTGGGGCGAACAGCACCAGCCTGGCCACCAGGCAGCCTGGGCCACTTCCTCGCTGTGTGGCTTTCAGCAAGTTACTTAACCTCTCTGAGCCTGGCACACACAAAGTGCTCCTTTCTCCTTATTGGTGCTTTCTATGGCCACCAGCTAGTCCCATAGTATTTGCAAATACTCCCGTTTTGACAACGAAGGTCACAATTCTGATCTGAGACTTCAAAATCACTCTGAGTCGAGAATCTGAGGAAATTCCGAGCCAGATTTTGGCCTTTGACCTCCCCTTCAGTGTGGGTGGGGGTGGGTCATAAAGTAGCATCATCTGCTGGCTATCTTTAGTTAAAAAGGTAATCAACAGCCACTTCATGAAATAGTTCTAAACTTCTCCTGAATATTAAACAACAAAGTACTTAGCCCAGTGTAGAGCATTCGATACTTGTTCGATGGATAACGGTCGTTATTATAACCCTAACTAGAGGCCCGGTGCATGAACTTGTGCACGGGTGGGGTCCGGCCGGCCGGCCGGCCTGCCCCGATTGGGCCAATCCTCAGGCAGTTGGCAGGCCGACCCTGCCCCTAATTGGGGTGGGAGGTGGGGCTGATTGGGGGCAGGGCTGGCTGAAGGGAGGGGACATGGGCAGTTGGTGGGCCGGCCCCGCCCCCTGGTCGAACTCCCGGTGGAGGGGGCAATTTGCATATTAGCTTTTTATTATATAGGATTTTATTTCTTTCTCCCCCACCTGGACATTTCCTGCAAATTGACATAATTGACCCTAACACCAGTAAGCCTCCAGCGCTGACAGAAAGTCGAGAGAGGTGCATGTTACACACACAGAACAGCACGAGGCATTCCTACCTTGACCAGGGAAACCTGGAGGGTGACTGTCTTTCCATCCTTGAGGAGGCGCTGTAGTTTTTTGCTACGCAGAACATTATCTATGTAGACCCAAAGCCTTTCAACAATGTCCTCCTTCAGTTCAAGTTTCTTCTTATAAAAGGAGACCAATGATTGCCTTGCCCAATCAAGTAATACCTAAACATGGAAGAAATAGACTCTGAAAATAAGTGAAGTTATTTGCCAAGAAATAAAAACACTGGACATTGACAGAGACAAACCAGGTACAACCAAATCCAACTGCCAGGGGGAACCCTCCCCTCTAACACCCACCTTCAGTAATAGCCTATGACACGGATGCTTTCACATCGTAAAATGATTATTATCACAGAATAAAAACAACTTGGTCTTCATCTGAGGTCAAAAAAAAGTTTCAAGTGAAAGTCTAGCAGTTTCTTCTAACTTCTCTATATAGTTATGCTAAATTTCTAAAGTTAGAAGCACAACAGTTGCTCAGAATGGCCACAAAATGAAGCGAAAACGCAGAGTTAAAAGACAGGCCAGCATGGCTCAGTGGTCATGGTTCAATTCCCGGTCAAGGCACATGCCCGGGTTGCGGGCTCGATCCCCAATGTGGGGTGTGCAGGGGGCAGCCGATCCATGATTCTCTCTCATCATTGAAGTTTCTATCTCTCTCTCTCCCTCCCTCTCCCTTCCTCTTTGAAATCAATAAAAATATATATATATTTTTTTAAGTGCAAATTGGTAGTTACAGAATAATCATGCGATGTACGCTACAGCATAGAAAATAGTCAATAATAATGTAATAACTATGTGTGGTGCCAAGTAGATACTTGAAATATCGAAAAGGAGGGGAGCATTCTATAAATTATCTGATTGTCTAACCACTAGGATGTACAGCTGGAACAAATGTAAAATAATACTGAATGTCAACTGTAGTCTATATATATAAAAGGCTAATAATATGCAAAGTGTCCCCTCAGGAGTTCGATCACTCACTATGACATGTACTGACCACCAGGGGGCAGCTGTCAGCCGGGGAAGGGAGGCTCCGATTGGCCGTGATCGCAGGCCAGGCCTAGGGACCCTACCCGTGCACAGATTTTGTGCACCGGGCCTCTAATAGAAAAATAACATTTTAAAAAATGCCTGCCATAACCTCCCCTTTCACCTCACCCTGTGAAGTCCCGCTGCCAGGAATCTCAGGTGCAGCTGGTTTTAGAACCTCCTGGATACGCTACTGTTCCACATCATCCTGTCCCTCTCCATCAAATGACAGATGGAACCCATCTTTAACACTTTTTGTACTGTCTCTGTTAATACTAGCATATGGGTGTATGTGAACCCAATTTCATGAGCTCATCCAAATACATTAGGCCAGTGGTCAGCAAACTGCGGCTCTCGAGCCACATGCAGCTCTATGGCCCCTTGAGTGTGGCTCTTCCACAAAACACCACGGCCTGGGCGAGTCTATTTTGAAGAAGTGGCATTAGAAGAAGTTTAAGTTTAAAAAATTTGGCTCTTGCCGAAACCGGTTTGGCTCAGTGGATAGAGCGTCGGCCTGCGGACTCAAGGGTCCCAGGTTCGATTCCGGTCAAGAGCATGTACCTTGGTTGCAGGCACACCCCCAGTAGGGCGTGTGCAAGAGGCAGCTGATCGATGTTTCTCTCTCATCGATGTTTCTAACTCTCTATCCCTCTCTCTTCCTCTCTGTAAAAAATCAATAAAATATATTAAAAAAAATAAAATAAAAATTTGGCTCTCAAAAGAAATTTCAATCGTTGTACTGTTGATATTTGGCTCTGTTGACTAATGAGTTTGCCGACCACTGCATTAGGCAAATAAGATTGAGAATGTTAAAAAAAAAGAGCAATGACTTTCTGGGTCCCTAACCCATTCCTAGAAGGCCTTAATATATAAATACCAAAGCTTTTCCTGCACGGAGCCTGCAACACGGGCATGTGCCCCGACCAAGAATCAAACCATGACCTCCTGGTTCGTAGGTCGACGCTCAACCACTGAGCCACAGGGGCCAGGCAATACTAAAGCCTTTCTACTTCCCAACCTTCAGCTCATCAAATTCCAAAGACCTTTAACGAAGCTCCAACAGGCAGTCGCGCGTGAAACGTGGCTTTGGATTTATGAACCAATGGAGCTACCAACACAGTCAGAACGTAAGTTTGGTACCTGACTCCCAATTTGTTCGCCGATGCACACGCTTAATTTGGAATAGGAGACGTTTCCAAGCATAAGAGATGCTGACGGAGGTTTTGCAACAGAAACCATTGGTTAATGAAACACCCGAACTATTCCTTTTTCCTCAGACATTACTTTAACTTCCAACCATGTTTCCTTCCCCAGCTTTTTCTTTCATCTTCTAACTTTTTTTTTTTTTACTAAATGTCAACATGCAGTCTACATAACTGGGAATGATAGTAGGTTATAGAAACATAAGTTTCCCATTAAACTTACTTGCTCTTTGTTGGGAAGAATGCACTGGTGGGAAATCCAAGCAAAGTGAGCTAGCTTTAGTTTATCTTCCCAGGAAGTTCTCTTGCTTTTAAGCTTAAGGGAAATGCCAGAATAAACAGCAGCCATTGCTACACTTCACCTGCAATACATAACACGATTGAAAAAGTTAGATCAAGGTCAAACTCAACAGGCAGCAGAAAATGAACATTACGAATCTTATTGTCTACATAATACATATGTGTGTGTATATACACTGAGTGTCCAGATTATGATGATCTCTGAACGCATAATCATCTGGCCACTCAGTGTATATCTTATATAATAAAAGGTAATATGCAAATTGTCCCCTCGACCAGGAATTCGACCAGCAGGCAGGCCGGCCAAGCACCCATGTCCCCTCCCCCTGGCCAGGCTGGCCAGACCCCACCCATGCACGAATTCATGCATGGGGCTTCATGAATTATGCATTCAGAGATCATAATAATCTGGCCACTCAGTGTATATATTTCTTTAATGAATTAAAACACATCAACAGAACTGTTGGGCATAAATCTATATATAAGTTGCTAGCGTGCAAGAATTTTCTGGGGGGACTGCAGACAAAAGCAGGCAGAAGATAGATTGCACACATAGGTACGACTATTCCTACTGGGCTCAAACATCGCATCCTCAAAGGTGAGTGAGTATGCATGAATTCAACTGGGCAAAACCCAGTGGAAGAAGATCCATTCACACACATGGCTTTGGGTTGAAAAAAGTTAAGTTTCTGTACAAATCTCCTAAAACATACTATGTATTATGTATCAGCAACAGCTCCATTAAGTAGTTCAAAGAGCTAAACAAGCAGTATTTAGAGAAACAATATCCCTCCAAGTGAAAAAAACAAACAAAAAACTTTAGTATAAACCCGGTCCCAAGGGGAGTACTGTTATTTCGGCTGCAACAGTAACTTCCCACTGTAACTTTGTTAATGTATAAACTCACCAAGACATGCTGCTTCCAAAAAGACTACAAAATATAGCTACACAGTTAAGACTGCAAACAGAGAATACAACAAAATCCTCAACAAAGAAGGAAGGCAGACATACCAACCACCTAGAATTCTATACAATTGAAGGGTACCTCTGAGTTTCCTAAAAGTCATAGTAAAAAAAAAAGGGGGTGGGGTGGGGTGGGAAATATCTCTGGTTAAGCCATTTTCATTAGATGAAAATACACGTCATTCCTTCCAAAGAGAAACATTTTCATGATACTTAATACTGAAAGGATGGTAAATAAAAAAACAAAACAGGACAACGGAAACACCCAAAAAAAATAAAAGCCCTAACCGGTTTGGCTCAGTGGATAGAGCTTCGGCCTGCGGACTCAAGGGTCCCAGGTTCGATTCCGGTCAAGGGCATGTACCTTGGTTGCGGGCACATCCCCAGTAGGGAGTGTGCAGGAGGCAGCTGATGGATGTTTCTCTCTCATTGATGTTTCTAACTGTCTCTCCCTCTCCCTTCCTCTCTGTAAAAAATCAATAAAACATATATATATATTTTTTTTAAAAAAATAAATAAATAAAAAATCGCATTCCATGATTTTCTCATAAAACTGTCAAACCCAAAGCATTTCCAGTTGGATCGCTTGCACTTTTTAAATCTATGGGCCCTGAAATCCTACAGCCCCACCTTACATGGAGCGCGGTACCCTTCCCTCCACAGGACAGGCCCCGTCAAGCGCTGTCACTTTCCTGTTTTGTCAAAACGTCCACCACCCAACAACTGGTTACTTAACTTGCCAGTTCGGTATGTTTGTAGCCATCGCCCCGGCTTCAAGGTACTTACAAAGTGTCTGCACAGCTGGCTACAAAGACGCCCAGGGACCCTCCGGCACCGACCCACGCTCCTCTCGGGGTTCCCACCCTCCAGCGGACCTAGGAAGGGGGTGTGCACAGCCCGACGCGGACGGCGATCCCCGCGATTTCTCACGCCAAAGCTGCTCCCGCGCGGCTACCCGCGGAATGCCGCCGAAGGAGCGAGGCCAGGGGGCTCCCTGCCCAGCGCACGACCCCGGGAGGGGCGGGCCCGGGGCGGAGGGTCTTCCCCAAGGTGACCAACCAGCTCGCCTCGGGGTCCACCCTGGGTAGGAGCCCCGGACGCGGGCGGAGGGCCGTCCCCAGGTTGGGTGCTCACCTCCAGGCGGATCCTGGGTCGGGGCCAACCTCTCCACGGTCCGCGGTCCCCGGGGAGGGCTCACCTGTGGCCCCGGGCGGCCGGCGAGGATGGAGGGCGGTCCCCGGGTGAGGGCGCCCCTCGAGGCCCGGCCGGGACCGGGACCGCGGGCGAGGGCGGAGCGCGGCGGCGGCCGTCGGGGCTCCGGGGCTGCGGCACCACGTGGGCCCGGCCCCGCTCCTTCCGACCGACGGCAGCGCGGGGCGGGGCGGGGCGCGGGGCGGGGCGCGCACGCCAGGCATCGCCAGCGGAGCGCCGAGGCGCCGCGCCCATTGGCGGAGACGGTTGCGCGTCGGAGGCCCGAGCGGCCCAGCCCGCGGCGCGCTCCGCGTCCGTCAGTCATGGGGCGGCCGCCCAGAGCCGCGGCGGGGGCGGCGGGGCGCGGGGCGCGGGGGCCCGGCTGAGCCGCCCGGCGGAGCGAGACCCTGCAGCAGGGACGACGGAGGCGGAAGCGGCCCGATCCCGGAGGCGGCGGCGGCGGGGGGAGCCGGAGCCGCCTGGGATGCTCAGTGCGTGCGGGGCGCGCGGGCGGGGAGGCCGGGGACGGGGGGTCGCGGGCCGGGCGCGCGCGGGCGGCGGGGCCGGGCGGGAGGGAGGGCGCGCGGGCGGCGGGGCCGGGGGCGCGCGGGAGGCCCAGGCGGCGGCGGTGGGGGCGGGGCGGGCGGGGCCGGCGCTGCGCGGGCGCGGCGGCCGCGCCTCCGCCCTGGGCCTGCGAGTCGCGGGCGGCCGCGGGCGGCGTGGCCTGCAATCCGGCGGCGACACCTGGCTGGGCGGTGCGTTCCCGCGCGGGGTGGGTCCTCCCGGGGCCGGACGATCGGCTCGGACGACCCGCCAGGCGTGGGGGGCACCGGTCCCGATCCCCTTCTGCTGGAAGGAAAAAGGAAATGTCTTCGGGGCGAACTCCAGATTCAACTTCGCACATGGCGATGGTGGGCGGAGGATGTGCCATCGACTTCTGCCGGTGACAGGGGAGAGCGGAGGGAGGCTGGTGGCTGGGTTATTGCCGGTGGAGACCCACCTGCAGGGTGGCCTTGGCGGGGGGTTGACGCCTGACAGCCGTGGGAGAGTGGGGCGCTTAGGCGGGACTCGCGATCTCCGGGCTTTTTGGACGCGTGTTGGGTAAGGCGTGGGTCCGGAGCGGGTGGCTGGTGAGGGTAGGGGTGTCCTGTTAGACTTGGCGGAAGTGGAGCCCGGGAGAGCTTGCTGCATCCTCCGGGCACTTGTGCAAATGTCTTGGTCGTGCGCATCTCGCGGCGGGCGCGGCGGCTCCCAGGATCAAAAAAGGTGGGTGCCAACCCCGCGCGCGGCGCTCGCCGTCCAAGAGCTGACCTCTGACCTTGCAGGCTGGGACCTGGGCATGGTCCCTCCCGCTCAGGAGCAGCGTTTGGGCGCTGTGTTGGGCGGAACCGCAGGGGCGGAGGTTGCGGTCTGGAAGGTGATACAAGTGTGTCCTCTACCTGAGATGGGGGTGGGGGAGGGATGGGGGGGCGGTGGGGGAGGACCCCGCCGCGTCCCCCAGCCTAGGCCCGGGCTCTGCTTAAAAATCTTGAAAAATGAGAGTAGGAAGGGGAGTTTGCGCCACACGTTTAAGCTCGGAGAAACTTGGCGTGGTGCGTGGGGGCTTGGGAACCACTCAGGCCTGAGGTTGCAACCATGGAACCGAGCGTCACCTCCGCGGGCCTTCGCTTCCTCCTGTGTCAGATGGAGCGACTTGGGTGGAGCTGGGACAGGGGACCCCAGGGAGGAGAACGGTAGGCAGGCGACCATGCCTGGCGCAGGGGAAGCACGCTGTGAGGATGAATGTTAGCTCTTCCCATTCCCTTTCTGTCAGAATGCCTTCCAGGTGCCTTGTGGGCCTGAGTTTGTTGGGTGACATGTGAAGCAAACGAACTTTGGTTTTCTCTGCGAAGGCCCCCATCCTTCCTGCTGCCTTGAAAGTCACTGTTAAACCAGAAAAACCAAAGCACTTTTCTCTGTGATCGGCGATGAGTCCGATGGGCGTCTGTTGGGATGGTTCCGTGGTTCCTGCCTCTGAGCGTGAGGTCTGTGTGTGATTCTTTCCCTCTGAAACTGGGTGCAGGTCTCACCTCACTGCTCAGGAGCTGCGTGTGTATTGGGGGGGAGAGGGGGGGGGCTTGTATGTGGTTGGGGTTGTTTTTTTTAATATATTTTTATTGATTTTAGAGAGGAAGTGAGAGAGGAGAGAGAGAGAGAGAGACGTCAGTGGTGAGAGAGAATCATCGATTGGCTGCCTCCTGCACGCCCCACACTGGGGATCGAGCCTGCACCCCGGGCATGGGCCCTGACCGGGAATCGAACCGTGACCTCCTGGTTCATAGATTGATGCTCAACCACTGAGCCCCGCCAGCTGGGCTCAAGGAAGCGTTTGGAAGGAAGAGATGGCTCAGCTGAGCTGAGCTGTGACGCTTGGATGTGACGTAGCCTAACCAGGTTGGAGGGCCGGTGAATGGAGGTGCCTGAGCAAAGCCCCTGAAGCGAGAAGGTGGGTGTGACCCCCCAGATAGGAGGGTCGGAGTAACCTTGAAATGACACGATGGAGACGGAGGGCTTTTTATTCTCCACTCGGGCGGAAGCCGTGGGAAGTTTTTAAGGCGAGCACAGAGGCGTCCGATTCGCTCTTTGGATTAACAGGGCCTGCAGTTGTGTGGGGTGGGACTGAACGTACAGATGGCCCGTCTACTTGTCCTGCCAGCCTCGTGCGTGCCTGTGGCTCCTGGAGAAAAATGACGGCTTAGCCGAGACAGACTTTTGTTTGTTTCTTTTTAAATGTATTTTTATTGACTTCAGAGAGGGAGAGAGAAACATCCATGGTGAGAGAGAACCATGCATGGGCTGCCTCCTGCATGCCCCCCACTGGGGATGGAGCCCACAACCCAGGCATGTGCCCTTGACCAGGAATCGAACCCTGACCTCCTGGTTTACAGGTCGACGCTCAGCCACTGAGCCACGCCGGCCGGGCCAGAGACAGACATTTTAATCCGAGTGTGGAGGCTTAAAGAGCCCTTAGGGGAGGAGGCATGAAGGAATCCTGAGTTCATCCAGGCGGTCTTCCCTCTGTGTATGCGGTACCCGCCTGATTATAAGACAATTAGCCCTCTGCAGAGGGCGTCACCACGTGGTTCCCATCTCTCCTGTTACGGGGCACTCTCTCAGTTACCCTGTTTTCCTACAACAAGACGCTCTTTGGGCTAAAACAACCTCAGTCGAAGCCAGTTGGGGATATTTACACAATCAACCGATTCAGTGCGTGATGAGTGAAAAGAGTTATGCCCACCGGAATGGGTGTGGATGGCCTGGGTAGAAGTTTCCATGGAGGTCACCATCCGTGGGTCCAAGAAACGCTCTGCCATGGCCGGTTGGGTCGATGCAGAGGTGATGGGCTCTGGATCATGGAACTTGATGGTTCAGAGTGGCTCCAGGGACACCGATGCTGACGGTGTGATTAGTTGGAGTAAAATTGTTTCACGAATTAATATACGTTCTGCCTCATGTAATAGACCTCTGAACACATATACACGGAGTGGCCAGATGATGATGATCTCTGAACGCATAATAATCTGGCCACTCAGTGTATATCCTATATAATAAAAGGCTAATATGCAAATTGTCCCCTCGACCGGGAGTTCCACCCGCATGCAGGCCGGCCAACCGCCCATGTCCCCTCCCCCTGGCCAGGCTGGCCGGACCCCACCCATGCACGAATTCATGCACCGGGCCTCTAATATGTATATGTATGTTAATTTTCTCGTTGCAAGGGGAAGGTTGTCTTAGGCGCGAGCTTACCTTTTTGACATTTTACTGACATTAACTGCTGCTCAGTTGCACTGCTGAAGCAAAACCCCTTTCCCGTCTCATTTTTTAACTCGAAGGAGGCTTCGAGAAGGGGGACTGGCGAGACTTCGAAAACACCACGGAGAACTTCCATTCAGAAGTCTTTGTTTCCTTCTGGGAAGATGTATTGAAATGTATCTCTGTCCTCGTAATCGGTCTGTTTGTCAGTGATAAAAAGTAGCTCTTCTTTTTTTTTTTTTTCCTTCTAACAAAGCATTAGCGTTTAGTCATCAGAAATGTTTTGCAGCACTTGGTGAGCTCACATCTGAAAGCCAAGGTGCTGATCTGGATACATCGTTTCACACAGTCACAGCCAGTCTCCAGAACTGTGCTGGCCGGTCCAGTACCCATCGCCCCATGTGGTTACTTAAGTTTAATGGAACTAAAATCCAACGTTCAGTGCCCTGGTTGCAATGGTGCTGGGGGCTACAGACTGAACAGTGTAGACCTAGAGCAGTTCTGTGAGTGCAGGAAGTCGAATTGGACAGTCCTACTCCATGAAAAATTGAAGACTGATCCTCTCTTTCTCTCCCCCCCCCTCTCTCTCTCACTTTAATGTCATTAAGAGACCTCCGAGTCCTTACGTGCTGCATTTGAATTCTGGGAGAATGCTGAACACAGAGAGCCATATTCTCCCTTATGCTCTGAGAGGAACTCCTTCTTCCCTTTCTGTCTAGTGTTGTTTGTTTGTTTTTGTTTTTTTAAATATATTTTATTGATTTTTTTTTTTTACAGAGAGGAAGGGAAAAGGATAGAGAGTTAGAAACATCGATCAGCTGCCTCCTGCACACCTCCTACTGGGGATGTGCCCGCAACCAAGGCACATGCCCTTGACCGGGAATCGAACCCGGGACCCTTCAGTCCGCAGGCCGACGCTCTATCCGCTGAGCCACACCGGTTAGGGCAGTGGTCGGCAAACTCATTAGTCCGCAGAGCCAAATATCAACAGTACAACGATTGAAATTTCTTCTGAGAGCCACATTTTTTAAACTTAAAACTACTTCTAACGCCATTTCTTCAGGAGCCATGCTCGCACGGGGAGTGGCTGAGGGAGGGCGCTTCAGGGAGGGAGGCCTGTGGGAGTGTGGAAACTTGACTTAGGTTTGGCAGGAGTTGAGGAATGTCAAGTCCTAGTCAACAGCCCCCCTCCCCCCACCGAGGTAGGAAGCGGGGTGGGCTGGCTGGGCGAGGAGGCAGAGCAGGTTGGGAATGGCCTGCACGGAGCTGGAGGGAAGGAAGGCCGTGGGCAAGAAAGAAGCCTTCCCTGCGGGGATATGCCAGAGGTCCCAGCTGACATCGGAGACAATCCGTTTCTAGTGGCATCTGCCTGCCTGGGTGTATGACTTATGCTTCCCCTACCGCCCGACCCCCCAAAAAAACCACCTTTGAGGCTCTAAGTCGCATCCTGAGCCCCCAACTTGGAGCCTTACTCATGTGCCCTTTGCACCTCGGACACGTGGGTCATGTCAGTCTGTGTCTGCGTGAAGACGGGGTATAAAAGGCCATCGTCATTGTAAAACGCGATGAGGTCTGACCGAGGCGGGGAGCGGTGTGGCTCATTTCTTTTCCTGCTGTGAGTTCCATGTCCCCACAGCTAATTGAATGCACTTTGTCATGATGATTAATGCAAGAGCTTGGGTTTTTAGGTCCTACTTGGAACGGCCTTTGGACCGCTGTTGCAGCCATTTATTTTTTAAAAATATATATTTTATTGATTTTTTTTTTTTACAGAGAGGAAGGGAGAGGGATAGAGAGTTAGAAACATCGATGAGAGAGAAACATCGGTCAGCTGCCTCCTGCACGCCCCCTACTGGGGATGTGCCCACAACCAAGGTACATGCCCTTGACCGGGAATCGAACCTGGGACCCTTCAGTCCACAGGCCAATGCTCTATCCACTGAACCACACCTGTCAGGACTGTTTCAGCCACTTAGACGACTGCGAGTAAAAGGTAGAGAGCTGATATTTCAGTGCCTCACAGGCACTGAACATGACATCCCATTTAACAGAAATCACAAAGGAATCGTGACCTGTTTTGAAGCATAAATGTACAATAGAAAAATACATTTTCCCTGGCTGATGTGGCTCAGTGGGTTGGGCATCATCCTGTGCACCGAAAGGTTGCCGGTTCGATTCCAGTCAGGGCCTGTGCCTGGGTTGTGGGCTCGATCCCCGGTGGGGAGCATGCAGGGGGTAGCCGATGTTCCTCTCCCACATCAATGTTTCTCTCTCCCACCTCTCCCTTCCTCTTTCTCAAAAAATCAATAAAAATAGCCCTCACTGGTTTGGCTCAGTGGACAGAGCATCGGCCCACGGACCAAAGGGTCCCGGGTTCGATTGCGGTCAAGGGCATGTACCTCGGTTGTAGGCTCCATCCCAGCCCTGGTTGGGGTGCGTGCGGGAGACAACCAATCGGTGTGTCTCTCTCACATCGATGTCTCTCTTCTCTCTCTCTCTCTCCAGCCTTGCCCCCTTCTACTCTCTCTCAATATCAGTGGAAAAATATCCTCGGGAAAAATCTCTCTCCAAGCACCCCTCCACTGACCATAGCATCTACATTTGAACTTGAGCGGGTGGAGTTAGGATGCGGTCCCCATGGTAACGTCATCTTAAACATGTGCCCGGTTCCCAGGAGTCTGCATCCCCACGCTTCTGTGGTTTCAATGTGGCTGTGGTTTCTCCTGAAAAGTTGTTACTATGAAGCAGGGAAATAATCATGTCCTGCTTTTATAGAGCAACTTTGTTGGAGGATTCGTTACACAGTGGGCGCTATTGACACATGAGAAAGAGATATGTATTGTGTGTGAATCCTCCTTTTAAATTCCAGAAATACTGATCATGTGACATTCAAGGAAAAGTTCTGTGATCACCTCTTTTTTACCTGGAAAAGTTAAGGCATTTCATGTAAGTTGAAAATCATGGGAAATTCTGAAATTTCAACCAAGATATAATTATATCCAAACTCAATTTAAATTTTACAGACTTTTATCCTTTAAAAGGCTAAGCAGGTAACTTGAAATTGCAGTATACGTCTCATGTCTGAGTCTCTCCAAAGACAGGTCTATTTTAAGGAGTTGTGTTTGTTTTTTTAATGTGTCCACTTATGGATATTATTACTATGGAACTGACTTCTTTACAGATTTTTATTTTTGAAAAATTTTTAACATGTCTTTACTGATTTTTAGAGAGAGAGATAGAAACATCAAGGATGAGAGAGAATCATTCATCAGCTGCCTCCTGCACGCCCCCCACTGGGGATGGAGCCCTGACTGGGAATGGAACCGTGACCTCCTGGTTCATAGGTCGACACTCAACCCCTGAGCCATGCTGGCCGGGCATGTCTCTGGTGTTTTCGTTGAGGGTGGCTGTAAACGAGAGTTAAAACCCGCTTTCCTGCCCTTAACACCCCCAGACCCACCCTCCCTCGGGGAAGGTGCCATGTTGTAAACGATGGTTTGGATCCATGGAAACGGCCATTTGGGGCAACTACCTTGGGCAGGTTTGTTAAAATGAGGATTTACACACCAGTTTCCAGCGATCCCAAATGTGGCTTCCTTTTCACGCCTTGTTGATGACCCCCCTTTCGACTCTCCTGTCTTCCTCCCTCCTCCTCCTCCTCAGACCCGCACACACATTGTTGCGCCTCGAGGACACTGTGTCACCGCGGGGCCTGTTCTCGTGTCTGTGTTCCCATCTTCCACGTGGGTTTTTCTTTAGAGATATGATCCCTGACTCCCCTCTTCCTTGGAACACGAAGGGACACACGTCGATACAAGATACGTCCCCATGGCAACAAGAGATGGGCCGTGGGAAATCTGGGGAAGTTTTAGCCTCGGCTAAAATACGAGGAAATGGGGCTGCTTTGGGAGTTTGGAGACGAAGCGTTCTTGAAGTTAGATGAAAAGCAGCTTTAGCTGGGTGGGGTGGGGGTGGGGGGAGTGAGGGTGAGGGAGCAAAGCTGGTGGGTTGACTGAATAGCCCTGACTTCGGGCCAGACTGGGACGGGACAGGACTGTCGCCGTCTCTCTATGCCTTTAATTTTCTTTTTTTCCCTAAATATAACGTTGAATCAGGGTCTCAGGGCTGAAAGTATTTACACACACACACACACACACACACACACACACACACACACACACACGATGCTTAAGTGTAGCCAGGTTAGGGACCCAGGAGGATCTTTGGAGCCGTCAAAACAGATACAACAACTAACCACAAAGAAACAATGATCTGTCTTCATTGATGGACAGGTGAATGCGGAGCAGGGATCCCCCACTCTCAAAGTATCAGAATCCTTATGTTAGCAATTACAGAATCTTAATTTTAACATAATCGAAGCTCTCGCTAGTGTGGCTCTCAGACGGAAGGGTTACACGTTCCATTCCCAGGTTGGAGCCCTGGCCCCCGTTGGGGCGCGTGTGGGAGGCGACCAGTCGATGCTTCTCTTGAGCGTTGATGTTTCTCTCTCTCTCTCTTCCTCTCTCTCTAAAAATCAATGAAAACACATCCCCGGGTGAGGATTAAAAGAAGAACAATCTAAGTTGTCAATACAGCGGAAGACTTCTAATAACCCAGTGGGGCAGATGCATCGTGGAAAGACGGGTCACTATGGGGAAATTGATGAGTATGTTTTGTTGCATCACGGAATGGCAGCCAGATCAGACCCAGGGCCCCTCCATCTAAACAAAGCTTTGAGACTCGATCCCCAGTAGAGGATGTCAGGAGGCAGCCGATCAATGACTCTCATCACTGATGTTTCTCTCTCTCTCTCTCTCCCTTCCTCCCTGAAATCAATAAAAATATATTAATTTATTAAAAAAGGGGGGGAGGGAGCATAGCCTGTCCCCATGAGTAGCCTCTCCCTTCCCGGCATCTCGTCATCCTGTTCCTGAATTCCCCAGGCCTTTGCTTGGGTGCCGCCTCCCACCTGCTTCTCGGCCTGGGGAGCCCGGAATCCCTGTGGTCTTGTGTGCGCGTTGAATGCGTCTCTAAGGAAAAGCTCAGGGGGGGAGAGGGGCGGTGGAAATCTGGGCGTTCAGTGGAGTCGGGGTGATCTGTGGGGTTCCACCCCTGAGGGTGGCCGGCACCGGGAAATAGTGACTCGAGGAATTCGTGTTGCTTCTCAGCTGCTCACGGGGCTGGTCCCTTCCCAGCGTTGATTTTCCGCGAGGGAGGCGTCCCAGCTGGACAGGATGTGCCCCCAGATCCCTGACGGTCCCGTGTTCTGATCCCCCCCCCACCCCAGGTCATGAAACGGGTGCGCACCGAGCAGATTCAGATGGCCGTGTCCTGCTACCTCAAGCGCCGGCAGTACGTGGACACCGACGGCCCCCTGAAGCAAGGCCTGCGCCTGTCCCAGACCCCCGAGGAGATGGCAGCCAACCTCACAGGTGGGTGCGGCCGCTCCGGGCAAGCTGCGGTGGCGGGGGGGGGGGGGGGGGGGGGACGCATGGCAAGGTCCCTTCCGCTCCGAAGCCAATGAAAATATATATTTTAAAATACCACCATTGCCCGGCCAGCGTGGCTCAGTGATTGAGTATTGGCCCATGAACCAGGAGGTCCTGGGTTCGATTCCCAGTCAGGGCACATGCCTGGGTTGCGGGCTCAATACCCAGTAGGGGACGTGCAAGACACAGCCGATCGATAATTCTTTCTCATCATGGATGTTCTATCTCCTGCTCCCTCTTCCTCTCCCTTTCTCTCTGAAATCAATAGAAATATATTTTTTTTAATAATAATAATAGCCCTGGCCGGTGTGGCCCAGTGGATAGAGCGTCGGCCTGCGGACTGAAGGGTCCCGGGATCGATTCCGGTCAAGGGCATATGCCTGGGTTGCCAGTGGGGGCATGTGGGAGGCAGCCGATCAATGATTCTCTCTCATCATTGATGTTTCTCTCTCCCTCTCCCTCCCCCTTCCTCTCTGAAATCAATAGAAATATTTGTTTAAAAGAATAATAATAATTCTTTTTCCGTCCTCATCCATGTGTCTTCTCCTTAGTCCAATCAGAGTCTGGCTGTGCCAACATCGTGTCCGCGTCCCCGTGCCAGGCAGAGCCCCAGCAGTATGAAGTGCAGTTCGGGCGGCTGCGGAATTTCCTCACTGGTGAGTACTCAGCACCAGGAGCCTTTTCCAGTTAAGCACGAGTCCTGCGGATTTTCCTCGGAATCTGTTACATTCCAGGCACGGTGTTGGGTTAGAGCAGTGGTCGGCAAACTGCGGCTCACAAGCCACATGCGGCTCTTGGGTCCCTTGAGATTTTAGCAAAGGCCAGCTTAGGAGTACCCTAATTAAGTTAATAACAATGTACCTACCTATATAGTTTAAGTTTAAAAAATTGGGCTCTCAAAAGAAATTTCAATCGTTGTAATGTTGATATTTGGCTCTGTTGACTAATGAGTTTGCCGACCACTGGGTTAGAGAGTCAAAGGTAGTTTCACCACTTGCCTCAAACTTACGCTGTTTAGAATTTCTGAGAGAGTTAAAGGACAAGGTTAAAATCTGCAAGGATGAGGGCTCTGGGTGTATTTTTGTGTTGTTGTTTTTTTATATATCTTTTATTGTATATATGTTTTATATATATATGTTTTTTTATATATGTTTTATTGATCTCAGAAAGGAAGGGAGAGGGAGAGAGAGATAGAAACATCAAAGATAAAAGAGAATCATGGGTCACCTGCCTCCTGCACACCCCACACTGGGGATCGAGCCCACAACCCGGGCCTGTGCCCTGACCGGGAATCGAACCGTGACCTCCTGGTTCCTAGGTCGATGCTCAACCACTGAGCCATGCCAGCCAGGCTTTGTTGGGCTTACATTTCAGTCACCAGCCTCAGAAAATAGGGTCCTGACGCCGTGTTGTGTGGCGGGGGGCTCCCAGGAGGAGATGATGATTCTCTCTCATCATTGATGTTGATGAGATGATGCTGACTGTCAAGCCCCCCCTCTTTCCGTTGTAGATTCCGACTCCCAGCACAGCCACGAAGTGATGCCCCTCCTGTACCCTCTCTTCGTCTACCTCCACCTCCACCTGGTCCAGAACAGCCCCAAGAGCACAGCCGAGAGCTTCTTCAGCCGCTTCCACGGCATGTTCCTGCAGAACGCCGGCCAGAAGGACGTGGTCGAGCAGCTGCAGGCCACGCAGAGCCTCCAGGACATCCTGTCCAACCTCAAGCTCCGCGCCTTCCTGGACCACAAGTACGTGGTCCGCCTCCAGGAAGACAGCTACCACTACCTGATCCGCTACCTCCAGAGCGACAACAACGCCGCCCTGTGCCGCGTCCTCACGCTGCACATCCACCTGGACGTGCAGCCCGTCAAGAGGACCGACTACCAGCTCTACGCCGGCGGCGGCGGCGGCGGCAGCGGCGGCGGCTCCTCCCGGGGCGAGGGCAGCGGCCTGGAGCCCGCCGACGTGCCCGGCCCGATCCTGCAGAACGAGGCCGCCCTGGACGTCCTGCAGGAGAGCATCCGGCGCGTCAAGGAGGGCCCACCCTCGCTCACCACCATCTGCTTCTACGCCTTCTACCACACGGAGCAGCTGCTGAACGCCGCCGAGATCTCCCCCGACGGCAAGCTGCTCGCGGCCGGCTTCGACAACTCCTGCATCAAACTCTGGAGCCTGCGGTCCAAGAAGCTGAAGGCCGAGCCCCATCAGGTGGACGTGTCCCGCATCCGCCTGGCCTGTGACGTTCTGGAAGAGGAGGTACGGGTGGCATTCTTCCTTCCCTGCGTCTGCCTCCTCGCGCGTTTGCTTAGAACAGTGGTCGGCAAACTCATGAGTCCGCAGAGCCAAATATCAGCAGCACAACGATTGACATTTCTTTGGAGAGCCAAATTTTTTACACGTAAACTTCTTCTAACGCCACTTCTTCAACATAGGCTTGCCCAGGCCGTGGTATTTTGTGGAAGAGCCACACTCAAGGGGCCAAAGAGCCGCATGTGGCTCGCGAGCCACGGTTTGCCGACCACTGGGTTAGAATGTTCTTTCCAGACGTGACTGGTCTTACAGAGAAGGGGCTTCTTGACCTAGAACCCTCATCCGATAGCAAACGAATGCTGTGTAACCTGCAGCCATTGAATTCTGCCCATGCCTAACCTCGGAAGAGATGAAAATTATTATTTTTTTTTTAATAAAGATTTTTATTGATCTCAGAGAGGAAGGGACAGGGAGAGAGAGAGAGAGAGAAACATCCATGATGAGAGAGAATCATGGATCGGCTGCCTCCTGCACGCCCCCTAGTGGGGATCGAGCCCACAACCCGGGCATGTGCCCCGGTCAGGAATTGAATGGTGACCTCCTGGTTCATAGGTCAACGCTCAGCCACCGAGCCACACCGGCCGGGCCCTCCCGCAGTTCTTATATAAATTTCCTGGAGTAGAGCAATGAGTCATTCTTGAAATTTTAAAGTGTTGTTGTAACCTCTTTGGAAAGGAAAACGCTAATATTCTTGGTCACAGTAGAACCATAAGCTCCCAAATGCTAACGTGTTTTTTTTTTTTTAAATATATTTTTATTGATTTCAGAGAGGAAGGGAGAGATAGAAACATCCATGATGAGAATCATTGATCGGCTGCCTCCTGCACGCTTCCCACTGGAGATCAAGCCCGCAACCCGGGCGTGCCCTTGACCAGAATCGAACCTGGGACCCTTCAGTCCGCACTCCGACACTCTGTCCACTGAGCCAAACCAGCTAGGGCAGTGCTAACGTATTTTTAATCTTGAGCGCCTGCAGTAGCCATTTTGAACATGCATAGACATGCGTGTGTATTTTCACTTTCCCTCGACTCTGTACATGTTGGAGCCTTTGCTTTATTTCAGTTTAATGGTTTTTTTCAAATAGAAGTTAAAAGGATGCACTTTTCCTAGGCAAGAACCTAAAGCTCACAAAGGTATTTATTTATTCACCCACAGAGGCAATGGGTGGTAGAATCTTCATCTCGCTACTCCTCATTCTTGTAGTGTTTCATGAAAACCCACTGGGATGGATGCATCCCGGGATCGAGGCGGCTGTAGCTTTAAGGAGCCTGCCCGTGAGCGGGTGAAGGGAAAGGGGGTTTTGGACACAGACGGCGTCCTGGTCGGGGAGAGGCTGGGGGAGGGGCTTTCCCCCGGGGGCCGGGGGCGGCTGTCTTCTCGTCTGTCCCCCACACAGGAAGTCTGTCCGAGAATCACGGGGGTCACTTGGCTGTAGAGTCTCCAGGCCTTGGGTGGTTCCTTCGGGAAAATGTTGGCGACCCTCCGGAAAGTCACGGTTTTAAAGCCGCATCGCTCTCCCCTTTTGGTGACCAGCAGTGCGTGCCTGGTCACGGGGTGTGCGTGCCATTTATTGATGATCGCACCTTTCTGGCTTACTGTTCTGATAGGCCCGGGTTAGTCTGGGCTACACTGCTACAGTGGTTCTGTATTCATCAGGCACTGAGCCCGGCCGGCGTGGCTCCGGGGTTGAGCATTGACCTAGGAACCAGGAGGTCACGGTTCAATTCCCAGGCAGGGCACATGCCTGGGTTGCGGGCTCCATCCCCAGTGCGGGGTGTGCAGGAGGCAGCTGATCCATGATTCTCTCTCATCATCGATGTTTCTGTCTCTCCCTCTCCCTTCTCTGAAATAAATTTAAAATGTGTGTGTGTGTGTGTGTGTGTGTGTGTGTGTGTGTGTGTATGGGGTCCGGGTATGTGTGTGTGTGTGTGTGTGTGTGTGTGTGTGTGTATGGGGTCCGGCCAGCCTGGCCAGGGGGAGGGGACATGGGCGGTTGGCTGGCCTGCTTGCTGGTCGAACTCCTGGTCGAGGAGACAATTTGCATATTAGCCTCTTATTATATAGGATATACACTGAGTGGCCAGATTATTATGCGTTCAGAGATCATCATCATCTGGCGACTCAATGTATATAAACTAGAGGCCTGATGCACGAAATTCGTGCAAGGAGCTAGGCCCTCGCAGCCCCGGCTTTGTCCAGAAGGTCGTCCGGATGGTCGTTCTGCTGTTCGGCCGTCTGGTCCAATTAGCATATTAGGCTTTTATTATTATAGAACAGTGGTCAGCAAACCGCGGCTCGCAAGCCACATGCGGCTCTTCGGCCCCTTGAGTGTGGCTCTTCCACAAAATACCACATGCGGGCACACACGTACAGTGCGATTGAAACTTCGTGGCCCATGCGCAGAAGTCGGTTTTCGGCCTGGGCGAGTCTATTTTGAAGAAGTGGCATTAGAACACTCAAGGGGCCAAAGAGCCGCATGTGGCTCACGAGCCACGGTTTACCGACCACTGTTACAGAAGATGTTTTAAATCATGAAACTGAGACCACGTCTGCGCAGGCGTGGGCACAAGGGCGTGTCAGGATTGGCCTCAGTGGGCTGGAAACGGAGCTGCGTGGCTTCTAAGGCAGCCAAACCTGACGCCCCTGGAATGAGAGAACTGAGGACTGAACATACGCTCCAAAGGAACTCTTTTCGGATGGCGGCTTTCGGCATCAAGGAAAGTCCCCACAGGCTGCCTTCCCGTCGGCTTTTGAAATCCGTTAGCCTCGACCCAAGAGTAAGGCCCACAGACACCCCTCCATAGACAGCCTCGCGTGTCTGTAGCTTCCGGTTTGCTAAATGCGTGGCTGCACAGTGAATGGAAGGAAAGCGGGGTGTGAGCTGTCGGGGACTTCTTCCTCGGTCACGCGGTGATGGGCCGATTTCCTGGGGTGGCCCTTAAGAGCGAGACCCCGATATGTACCGGGGAGGTGCTATTTCCCAAGCAGTGCCCCCCCCTCCGCCCCCAACCCCGGGATTTCGTTTCCCACGGGGACCACTAACCATCTCTTCTTCTGTCCCCTTTGTGGACCAGGAGGAGGAGGAGGAGGCCGCGGGCACCGAGATGAAGACGCTGCGGGGGCACTGCGGGCCCGTGTACAGCACGCGCTTCCTCGCCGACAGCTCGGGGCTGCTCTCCTGCTCCGAGGACATGTCCATCCGGTACTGGGACCTGGGGACCTTCACCAACACCGTGCTGTACCAGGGACACGCCTACCCGGTGTGGGACCTGGACATCAGCCCGTACAGCCTGTACTTCGCCAGCGGGTCCCACGACCGCACAGCGCGGCTGTGGTCCTTCGATCGGACGTACCCACTGCGGATCTACGCCGGCCACCTGGCGGACGTGGACTGCGTCCGGTTCCACCCCAACTCCAACTACCTGGCCACGGGCTCCACCGACAAGACCGTCCGGCTGTGGAGCGCCCAGCAGGGGAACTCGGTGCGGCTGTTCACGGGCCACCGCGGCCCCGTGCTTTCGCTCGCCTTCTCCCCCAACGGGAAGTACCTGGCGTCGGCGGGCGAGGACCAGCGGCTGAAGCTGTGGGACCTGGCCTCCGGGAGCCTCTACAAGGAGCTGCGCGGCCACACGGACAACATCACCAGCCTCACCTTCAGCCCCGACAGCAGCCTGGTGGCCTCGGCGTCCATGGACAACTCGGTGCGCATCTGGGACATCCGCAACAGCTTCTGCAGCGCGGCCGCCGACGGCTCCTCGGGCGAGCTGGTGGGCGTGTACACGGGCCAGATGAGCAACGTGCTGAGCGTGCAGTTCATGGCCTGCAACCTCCTCCTGGTGACGGGCATCACGCAGGAAAATCAGGAACATTGATTTTTTTTTTTTTGGATTTTTTTTTTAGCCCTCGTGGCGACGGACTGGGCAGCCGTGGAGCGAGGGCTCCGCGCTGCATCTTCCGATCGAATCACTGACTGACTGTGAAAGACTCCCCGCCTCTCCCCGTGTCCCGGGCGCGGGCATCCTGAGCGCCTCACCCCTTCCCTGCCCCCCCCCCCCCCCGCCCCAGTGTCGAGGACGCGGGGACGGGGAAGGGGGACGGACAGGTGGTGGTGATAAGCGGACTCGAGATCAAGAATTGAGATGCTCTGGAGGGGAGGGGGCACATTCTTCCAAAGATGCCCCCCCCCGACACCCGTGTCCTCACGAGAGCTATCTGTCTCCTCCCCCCTTCCCCCCCCTCCCCCCCGCTTTGTGGAGCCACGATGCTGCTGACCTGACCGGCGGGGGGGGGGGGGGGTCGCTTTGGTCCCAGGAGGGTCTCAGGTCACAGCCGCTGGCGGGAATGCAGGGGTGGGGTCGAGGGGCGAGGAAGGGGGGGGCGAGGATCATCCTGGGAAAGGCCTCTCCTTTCCCGTGGCCCCGCAGAGAGCAGGATTTTATTATTGTTATTATAATTATAGTAATTATTATTATTATTATTATGGAGGAGCGGCAGCCTAGCACTGGGCAGAGGCGTTGCTCCGCTCTCCGCCTTCAGGTCTGGCTCCTGGCACTGGCTCTGATGCTTGGCATTTTGAGGTTCAGGGAATTCAGGGGCTCTGGGGGCGCAGTGTCTTGTGGGAAAGGGAGGACTTCTGGGCGACAGGTGGGTCACCCCCCCCCCCCGCCTCCCCCCGACGGGTTCCTCGAAGTGGGTGCATCCAGTGGAGGAAGCCTCGGGCTCGTGCAGTGATGGTGGGAAAGCAAGACCTCGGGGCTCACCTCTGTGAACAAGCGCCCCCCCCTCCCCCCAGAAATGTCGGAAAGAAATGAAAATAATGTGAGGTGATCAGTCCAGAGGCAGAGGTGTGGCTTTTTCGGCCTTTCGCTCCTTGAGGTCACTGCTCCCGCCTCCTGCATCGAAACAGCAGCTTGACAAACACTTTGTGAGACAAACTGTAAGTACGAATGCACGCATCTAACCCCCCCCCCCCCCCCCCGCAGGATAACGTGAGGTCTGATTGGTGGGAAAAAAGGATTAAATCTTTCTGTTTTGTTTTTTTTTCCTGAAAAGAGTTATTTTGTATTTTGTTTTCTATTAAAATGTATTTAGTTTCCCAAAAAGAAAAAGTGTTGGCATCTCATTTAAGCTGTGAGGAGAGGCGGGCGTGGCCTCTCTCCAGGGGGAGCCAGCACCTGGGCCTGACCAAGCCCCTCGGAGGGGCACCCTGATCCGCTCTGTGTGCTGCTCAGCTTGCTTTGAATCACGCTTCCCTGGCAGTCACGTGGACCACCGACCGCATTTAATCCCGTTGATGCATCCCCGATTGCCACCCGCCGACCGGAGACTACGTCTGTGTTGCCATCCAGAGTTATCTGGTGAGATTCTACGTCCGGTTTCCTCCTCTCAAGACCCCGTTATGAAATCGCCAGGGGGCGTTACTGAATGAACTCAAGCTAATTTATTGAACCATTTCCAGGGAAAGGACTCGGTCCAAGATGTCAGTGACGCCAGAATTTCTACAGTGTACTTCCGACGCGTGATTTTCTGGCCAGGACCCGAGAATTACCAGGAGGTTGTAGAGGGAGACTCTAGAATTCTGTGCCAAAAAAAAAAAAAACAACACATTTTTTACTTGAGCCCAAGGTGCTAACAGGACATGTTTCTTATAGATAAAAATATATATTTGAGACATTGCAAGAAGGATCCTTTGGCAACTTAGACAGTATCACCTTCCACGTGGCCTGCAGGAAAAGCCTAGAATGTACTGAGGGGATCCCTCCGCTGGATTGATTGTACGGCGTGTTGCTAGAAAGAATGAAATTCTCCAATTGGACCGGATCATTCTCAGAAGTGGAAATATCAATCATCTGGAAGCTTTTGCGTTTGTTTTGTTTTTTAATGCAGAACTTCTTTGATTACACGCAGAAATGTATAGCCTGGCCCGTCTTCACCTTTCCGATCATGTATATACTTTGTGATTTCAATGGAAGCTCTTCATGATTTGCATATTTGGCCTTTTTATTTCTGCTTTCTCTTTTGTGAGCTCATTTTATTGTGGGGTCATCAAACTTTCTAGAACGCCCCTCACAACTTTCCCCCCAAATCTTGGAAACAGTATGAGGGGTGTGTGTGTGTGTCTGTGTGTCCACAAGGGTGTACAGAGAACGTGGGCGCCCCCTCCAGGTTGCTGTCTGCAGTTTTATTTCCTCTTCAGAGCAGTCCTATGGGTGATGCTACCATTTTGTATTGAAAATAACCGAAAGCCTAAAAAAAGCTATATAATTTATTTTTCTGGAATAAAGAAACTTTAGAATATTCAGTTATTTTGGACCACAATGATAAATCTGTGATGTGTATATGGTGTGGGTGGGGGACAGCTGAAATATTTTACACTGACAGGCTCAGTAAATCTGATTGTAAACTTTAATTTTAGCCGTAGACTGGCCGAAAGGAAGAAAGAAAGAGAATTACGATCAAGGAAAGTCCTGAACAGAGAAAACAGGAAACAGTGAAAAGTTTTTAAATCCTAGGTCTAGCTTCTAAGGAGACTAGCTTTTCATTTGTTTCATTCGTGTATTTAAAAATAAAAAATGTCTTGGTTGTATAAAAAAAAAAAAAAGGTATTTTTTTGAGTATGTAGGCTTCTCATTTTGCTGTTGCCCAGATTGGTATTTAAGTATATGGATTAAAACCTTTAGTCTGTACTTCAACTTGGCTTTCAGTTGCATGTTTTGGAAATGTGTCCGTTCACTCTATGGCCGGGCCGCAGGCTAGCGAGGCTGTTGTTTGCTTCCTTCCGGTGCTGCTGTCCCCATGAGCTCCCTTGTCACCCTTGGAGAGGACAAGAACCCACAGGTGGAACTGACCTGGAAGTAATCCAGCTGCTCTCAAGTTTCCATCCAAAGAAGTCCCTTCTGAACTTGACACCTGTCGGCCACTAAACAAACCTATGCAGCGTCTATTCACCGAGGGCCAGATTTAACTGCTTGGCGCAACCACGCCTCCGCCAAGGGCTCTCTCTGTCTTTCTGGGGGCGGGATTTGAAGTTCTGCTTGCTGTCTCAGAATTAACAGGCAACCTTCCCTGGCTTTGCTGTCGTATTTTTATTTTATTTTTTTACTACGAATCCATATCTAAGTGCTTTGCTTTTCTTCCCCAAACACACCTTAGAGCATTTTTTGCCCTTCTCAGTGGCCAAGCAATTTTTTAAATACGTTTTTATTTATTTGAGACAGGAAGGGGGAGAGAGAAACGTCCATGAGGAGAGAATCATGGATCGGCTGCCTCCTGCATGCCCCACACTGGGAATCGAGCCCACAACCAGGGCATGTGACCGGGAACTGAACCGTGTGACCTGGTTCATAGGTCGATGCTCAACCACTGAGCCACACCGACCGGGCAATTTTATCCTAATTTCTAAAAAGGTAGTGAGACGTTATCCTTATTTTCAAGTGGGAATAGTAATTCGCATTACTAGGACCGCTATCCCCCGGCCTCAACCACGACCCTGAAATAAGAACCAGCTGGCCCCGCGACCCCCCGCTCAGCTTACAGATGCCCCCACCACGAGGTCTCCTCCAGCTTTCCTGGCGCGTGTGTTAACACACATGGCACTCGGCTTGGTCTCCATTCTGAGCAGCCACAGTGCCTCGACCACGTGTGCGTTTGCACTTGAGCTCAGGTTATAAACTGATCTCTTCGCCAACCACCTCCTCCATCCACAACGCCTTTCAAACGGAGCCGCCCCGCAGCGACGTTCCCTCCAGGGTTCCTGCGCCTCGGCCCTGGGACGCGGGGTGACAGGACCCGTCCCCGCGGGGCCCCCGAGGACCGGGACACGCCGCACGCTCAGCCCAGCTCGCGGTCCTGCAGCCGCAGCCTAGCGCCGGGCGTCCGGTGATCGCGTCTGCGCGCCCCGTCCCGCCCCGCCCCTTCCGCCGGCGTGAGAAAGGGCTCGCGCCGCTCCGGGTTCTGACCGGAGTGGACGGGAAAGCGTGAAAAATCTCCCTGCGCGTCAGTGCGCAGGCGTGGCGGTGCTCACCACTTCCGGGCCGGGTCGCAGCCAGACCGCGCGGGCGGCGGGCGGGCCCTCGGCTGCCCGGTGGGGGGCGCTGCGAGGAGGGCGCCCGGGTCGGTGCGGGCTTCCTGGAGGGCGGGGTGCGGCCGAGGGGCGCGGCCCGGGGCGGGCGCCTGGGGCGCCGGCCCGATGCAGCGGGTGACGGCTGGTGACAGCGGGCGGGGCGGCGGGCGGCGCCAAGTGCACGCCCTCCGCTCGGCCGGGCCGGGAGGGTCCTCGGGCACCGTGCGCGCGGGGCCGGGCGGGCGGGCGCAGACATTCAACTCGGACGCGGCGCCATGCGCGGGCCGCTTGCCTGGCCGCTGCGCCTGCTCGTGAGGCGGGGCCCGCTCACCTTCGCGTGGACCCCGGCCGCCCGCGCCCCCGTGTCCCGGCCGCTGCCGACCGGCCTGGGGCCACCGCGGCTTTGGTGCGCCGGGCCCGGCCCCCTGGGGGATGCGGGAGCCGCGCGCAGCCTGCGCTGCTGGGCGAGCAGCTGCCCGGGCGGGGGTCCCGGCGGCGGAGCGGGTCTGGCGCGGCTTCTGCAGCTGCGGCCGCGGCCCCCCGGGACCCCCCGCCTCCCGCGCGCCCTGCTCTCCGGCGGCCCAGCCGGCGGCGCCCGCGCGGGGGGCGAGGCCTGGCGGCGCGGACCGACGGTGCCTGCGGCCGCGGCGGCTCCGAGGGACGACTCGCGGCTGCGCCCCGCGGCGGCCGGGCGCTCGGAGGCCCAGAAGCTGCTGGGGCTGGCGTACCCCGAGCGCCGGAGACTAGCAGGTAGGGCTCCCCGTCTCCCTTCCTGCCCCCGCCCGCCGGCGCACCTTATCCGGCGCGTGGGGGGCCGCCGAGCGGGGACCCTGCGGGGCGGCAGCGGGACCCCCGGCCGCTTGCAGCCCCACGAGGAGGGCAGGGTGACCTCTTCCTTGGGGTTTTGTACCCAGAAGTGCTGGACGGAGCCGCTCAGCCCACAGTGGGTGTCGGGTTAGCTGGGCACCTGCTTCAAGATTCGCTTTACGGCGGTTTGTTCGCCGGACCCACGTTATCCGAGGGGCACGGCGTGGTATCTCCCTAGAAAGTTGGGTCTGCTGCTCTTTGGCGCTTCCAGCATTCTCCGAATCAGCCGGGTACCCCCTCCCCACCCCATCTCTTATTTTTTTAAATTAAAACTCGAGCCAAAAACATACCTGTTTTGTATTATGCACTCACACTGATTTTTAAAACCTGACTTGCTTTATTTAGGCAGGGTTACTAGAGCAGTCCGTTTGGCCACGTGCAGCGGAACCGTGTAAGCCTTTCCCATTTGTCCCACTGCTTTTTGCCCCTGGGGTGATGGGGAGGAAGTTGCTTTGCTATTTTCAGAGCATTCAACCCTGGCCCGGATTACTGATGTATATAAACTCGAGAAGTTTTGCCCTGGCCGGTTTGGCTCAGCAGAAAGAGCGTGGGCCTGGGGGACTGAAGGGTCCCGGGTTCGATTCTGGTCTATGGCAGGTACCTCGGCTGCCGGCTAGATCCCCAGCTATGGTTGTGGCTTGGGCAAAGGCAGCCAATCAGTGTCTGTCTGTCTGTCTGCCAGCCAATCAATGTCTGTCTGTCCGTCTCTCTCTAAAAATTAATGGGACAATATCCTCAGGTGAGGATTAACAACAAAATAAAAGATAAATCAATAAACTCCAGGAGTTTTGAGAAACGATAGATCACAACCCAACTAAATCAAAAGTAATTTTTATAAAGAGAATGCACGTTTTTAGAAAACAAAATCCAGATAAGCAAGACAGTTTTCTGTAGCTCCTGGTTTTTAGGCATTAGAGAATTAGAGAAAGCTTTAAATGCACATTTTTTAGGTTTCTCTAAATCTTTTCTTTCCTTTTTTTATTTTTTTAAAATATATTTTATTGATTTTTTTACAGAGAGGAAGGGAGAGGGATAGAGTTAGAAACATCGATGAGAGAGAAGCATCGATCAGCTGCCTCCTGCACGCCCCCCACTGGGGATGTGCCTGCAACCAAGGTACATGCCCTTGACTGGAATCTAACCTGGGACCCTTCAGTCCCCAGGCCGACGCTCTATCCACTGAGCCAAACCGGCTAGGGCTTCTTTCCTTTTTTAAAAAATTGATTTCAGAGAGGAAGGGAGAGGGAGAGAGAGATAGAAACATGAATGAGAAAGAATCATTGGGATTTGAGCCCGCAAACCAGACACCGGGAATCGAACCGTGACCTCCTGATTGGCAGGTCGATGCTCAGCCACTGAGCCACGCTGGTTGGGCAAAAATCTTCATTTGTTTAGTTGTGGGTTCCCTTGGTGAGCAGCAAGAAACGCGGTTTCTGTTCCTGCTGGGGCTTCCCATGAGTGAAATGATCACATGACTAGAGATACAAGTGCATCTGTGATGAGGGCTTGGGAAGAGGCCTGTGAGGCTCTTGGGGAAACACTTGAAACCGGTGAGCACCCCACATTCTTTGCTGCAAAACCATTGCCTTAGCAAGGGTCCTCCAAACAGTGGCTGGTGACTTGGGTTGGTACTGGGGAGGCGGGCAGCCCCGGTGGGAACATTACCTCCCTCCGGCTGTCAAAGCTTGGGGGCATTCTGGGAATCACCAAGGTGCAAAGAGGATTAGTTCATCACTTGGTCGAATGTAGATTTTGATGGTGATAAAGATCCTTTTGCCCGGCCAGTGTGGCTCAGTGGTTGAGCGTCGACCTATGAACCAGGAGGCCATGGTTCGATTCCCAGTCAGGGCACATGCCCGGGTTGCGGGCTCGATCCCCAGTGTGGGGAGTGCAGGAGGCAGCCGATCCATGATTCTCTCTCATCATTGATGCTTCTCTCTCTCCCTCTCTGAAATCAAGAAAAGTATTTTAAAAAGGGAAAATTTTGAAACAAGGAGCTCTCGTGGACTGAGCTGCTTGGGCGAGTGGCCGTCCCACCCCTCTGTCCCCCTCCAGTTCTCAGCGTGGGGCCCAGAGCAGGGGCGCAGAGTGCCTTCGATGACAGAATACGTGCTGGTGGGACCCAGCCCAGGTTGAGGCCTAAATGTCGAGACCCTGAGCCCTCCAGGGAGTGGCCCCCTTTCTCCATGCAGCGTGGAGCAAGCGTACGGAAACCCGGTTTTATTTTGTTTCTGAGGTGTTCAGTGTCAGGAAGGTTTTCTGGTGCCCACACGTGCTCAGCCCACTGGGGAGCCCAGCCTGCCCCTCTCATGCCCATCGTCCCTGTGCCCTCTTACCATGTTCCCACATGTCCCGCCACGCTGATATGTTAAGACAGCCCTAACCATGGCAAGAGCTGTAGCTCCTTTTGTTTAAAGAAGGGAGCTATCTGATACGCCACCTTGAATAACTGTGAACATAGAATTTGAGGAAGTAAATTGCATTGTACACCAATTTAAAAAAATATTTTTAGACATAATAAATACATATGGTATCTTATGAGGCAATCTGACAAAAACCTCTTATTAGGACATCTGGTTTCCTCAGAACTCATTCGATAAGATCTATTGAAGCCAGTCTGGATGCCAGCGTTAGTGGGGTTCAGAGGAAGTGAGGGGTCATCATCAATTTGTAACTTATCTTCATAAGAGCAGTCCCCGAGGTTGGCACATGTCTTTCAGGTGCTGGAGATAAAGAGCAGTGGGGGGGGGGGGGGGGGGGTGCGCCCATTTTTTAATCGAGAGACCAAAGAAAGCTGAGTTGAAGAGAAGGAATTCCACTGTTTATGTGTTAATATTTAGAAAAATCAATATAAAAAAAAACTTTTTCAAAAATTCAGCTACCCACTTGAATAACGGTATCTTCAGCCGTTTGCAGCAATTTGCAAAAATGCCACCTGAGCTGCCTGGCCAGGACACTGATCTTAAGTCATGTGTACCAGGACCTGCTGTCTGACGTGTGGCAGATGTGTGCGGAGACGTGTTCGCATGACTTCCATGCCCAGCCCCCTGCCCCCGCCCCGCGTCGCCCTGGGTGTAGGGATGCGCAGCTATCTGTCTACAGCTGTGGCCCTCCAGGCGTTTCCCACTGAGAACCCTTCATCTTATCTCCTTGGCCGGGGGAGTCTCAGATGCAGGGCTCGCCAGCAGCCCGCGTGGGCTGGTGGGATAGGAGTCATTGGTCAGAGCCCTCGGCTGCACCTGGGCGATAGGAGAGCCGTCCAGTGAGCCGGGCGGTGAACAGGGGCATCGAGTTGGGCCTTCGATGAGCCGTGAGCCCCTTGGGTTCCTGGGAGATTATAAAGGGGCTGCCAACCGGGTGGCTCTGGGTGTGGTGGGCCGCTGTGTGCAGAGCAGCTGCCTTCCCACACTTCCCCCCCCCCCCCCCGCCCTCCATCCCCCACATGCGCATTTGGGACCTCTGGGGGGCGGGAGTGAGGAGGAGGCCTGGGAGGGTGCCTCTAGCTTTAATTCCCGATAAGGGCTGTGTGTGTGGCTTTAGATTAGGACCATTCTTGGAACCCGATGGCCGCCAGGAGCTCTTGCTGCATCTGTAGTTCGATTTTATGAAGACAGGCCATGAAGTGACCAGAATGAACAGGCGACGCCTGTGGGTGCAGTGAGCGAGAGGGGCGAGCAGTGCTCAGAGCGGCCGTCCCCCGGGGCCCGGGCCAAGACACTGCGGCTGCACCCGGGCATGGAGACCACTCCAGAAAGCCAGGCGTGTCTGTCTGCCGGGGAAATGCCGTATTTCAAAGAGAACATTGACATTCGGTGCATTGCTTTAAGTGTAGAATACACACCGGACTTGGAAAGGACTTAGTCTGAAAAAAAGTAAAATATCAATACTTTTTATCTTGATTACATGTTGATTCATATTTTTGGATAGTTTGGGTCAAATAAAATGTATTGCTAAAATTAATTTTACCTGTTCCTTTTACTCTTTTTTTTTAAATCTTTATTGTTGAAAAAAATCTTTACTGTTAAAGAACCTTTCTTACTAGTATATGCCCCCTTCCCCTCCCCCATTGACCCTGCCATAAAGACAGCATGTCAGGCATACTCTTTTCAATGTGACAGAACATGTTAAGTTCCATGGCCCGGCTCCCCTGACACGCCTGCAGGCCAGCGGGCGCTGGAGTCCAAGGCCGGCCTCCCTGCTGTCACTGTGGCACAGGCGCCTCGCTCCCTGGCACACGCTCACCATTGGGCCTTGCGCCAGACCTGCCAGGGCTCAGGCCTCTGTTCTGCCGATTCCTCTCTGAACCTGCCCAGCTCCCGACACCCTCTGCTTCCTGCTCGTCTCTCGGCCCCTCGTGTCTTCACTTCCTTCCCTGGCCAGCCTCCATATGAAGACAGGACGTGTCCCGTGTGTGATGAATGCCCGTTACTGCCTTCCAACGCTGACTTACAGTGTTGGCATTCTAGACTCATCGAGAGCTTTCCCTGCATAATTGGAGCTAGAAACTAAGATACAGTTAGATACCAAGGAGTGGCAATGGGTAGCCTGGATGTAGGAAAAAATGCCATCTGAGACGAACACCAGGTCAAGAGGCAGGAAGGAGGGGCCGGCGGTAGCCCTGGGGTTCTAGCGGAGGGGGGGGGGGGGGCGTGGTCAGGTCAGGGTGATGCAGGGCATGGTCAGCCCCTCCCTGCGGTCACCCTACTTGTTCTGTCCCGGGACCCATCAGTTCTTCCTGCAGTCGGGTCTGGGAGCTGAAGGGACGACCTTCTCTGCGCCGGCCCCGTGGCCGTGAGCTGAGAGCTAACCGTGTCTTCCAGCCGCAGTCGGCTTCCTGGCCGTGTCCAGCGTCATCACCATGTCGGCGCCCTTCTTCCTGGGGAAGATCATCGACGTCATTTACACCAACCCCACCGGGGACTACAGCAGCAGCCTGACCCGCCTCTGCCTGACGCTCAGCGGCGTGTTCCTGTGCGGAGCGGCGGCCAACGCTGTCCGTGTCTACCTCATGCAAACCTCAGGTCAGCGCCCTCTGCCCGGGAGCACCAAGGGGAGCCACGTGGGTGTAGGGGCCCAGCCGGTGTGGCTCAGTGGTTGAGCATCGACCTATGAACCAGGAGGTGATGGTTTGATTCCCGGTCAAGGAACATCCCGGGTTGCAAGCTCGATCCCCAGGGTGGGGCCTGCAGGAGGCAGCTAATCAGTGATTCTCTCTCATCATTGATGCTTCTATCTCTCCCTCTCCCTTCCTCTCTGAAATCAATACAAATATATATTTTTTTAAAAAACAACATTCAGTAGGGACACTGCCCGACGCTGGAGCTGTGGATTGTGTTAGCTCAGCGCCTCTCCTCAGCCTCCTTTTGCGTGACTTGGACTGAGCTGGGCGGGAGCCGCCGTCTGTTTTCCGGGAGGTTGGGGAGCAGGCCGGCGCGCAGGAGGCTGGCGCGGGGCCTCCCTCCAGGGGGAGCTGGGTGATGCCTGGACAATGTGTCTGCGTCAGGCCAGGTGGCTCACAGGCAGGTGACCGCCACAGTCATGACAGCGCCCCGGACGCCCGGCTCGACGTCGGTTGCTTGCCATTTCGTTAATAAAATAAATACTCGGTGGATAATTAACCAGTCATTGCCATTTGGAAGTTCAATACCGGAAAGGTTGCCGAGGAAGGACACAATTAGCTTTCGAGCAGTCACTGGAGTAAACCGTCTTTGTGAATAAGTCTTAAGGATCTCTCGGTCACGTTGTATTTACACGGTCCCTGCAGCCTCTCCTCCGCCTCCAGGCTGAGTGACTAAGGGAGAAGAATGCTCGTTTCTGGCAGCTTCCTGCCCAGCTGCCAGGGCCCAGGGGAGTGTTCCCCGGGGTCAACAGGGCAGCAGCCGAGCCGCCGAGGCTGCAGGCGGAGAGGCGATGACCTCGGGCCGCCGCCGTGTCAGGCGTGGGGACCCTCGCTGACGCGGCCCCTGTTGGCTCTTGCAGGGCAGCGCATCGTGAACCGGCTGCGAGCCTCCCTGTTCTCCTCCGTCCTGAGGCAGGAGGTGGCTTTCTTCGACAAGACCCGCACAGGCGAGCTGATCAACCGCCTGTCCTCGGACACCGCGCTCCTGGGCCGCTCGGTGACGGAAAACCTCTCGGACGGGCTCAGGGCCGGGGCCCAGGCCTCCTTCGGGATCGGCATGATGGTAGGTCGGCCCCGCTTTCGTCGGCACCCTCTGGGCAGGGCCGGGCCTGCGCCAGGCCTCTCGTGTCCGGGATGAGCTCGGGATGAGCTTGGGGTGGGCTGTTCTCGTCGCTCTGTGGCCACTGGGCCGGAGCGCTGCCCGCAGGCTGTGGGGACACAGACACTGCTTTTCCTGCGTGGCCTCGTGCACCCACACTTCCCAGTGTGCAGTCTTACCTGGAGGCAGGCCCGCTGCTTTAGAACGGGGCACTGTGGCCTGGGCTTTCTGAGGATGCGCGAAGGCAGCAGGTGGAAGGAACCTTCTGGGTGCTGAGCAGTGGGTCAGGGAAGGCAGTAAGTCACACCCGCCACTCCCTGCCGTCTGGACAAGCCCGAGGGACCCTTCCTCTCCTCCTCGCCTGGGAGGGAAGATCAGTCCCCCCCTTTCAGGGGCCTCTCACCACTCCCACGCCTTTGTGTTTTCTAAGTGAATGAGTGAATGAATGAATGAACGAATGATTGATTGTTCTGTCCATTACTTTACACTGCAGTCTGCTCCTTTTTCTCAGCATTTTAGAAGAGCCTTGTCCTGATTATACTATTTTCTTTCTTTTTTTTTTAAATATATTTTATTGATCTTTTTACAGAGAGGAAGGGAGAGGGATAGAGAGTTAGAAACATCGATGAGAGAGAAACATCGATCAGCTGCCTCTTGCACACCCCCTACTGGGAATGTGCCCGCAACCAAGGTACATGCCCTTGACCGGAATCGAACCTGGGACCCTTGAGTCCGCAGGCCAACGCTCTATCCACTGAGCCAAACCGGTTTCGGCTGATTATACTATTTTCTGTGCAAATGAGATTTGGCAGATTTTAATAATTTGCTGAAGAGGTGCTAGTGCCGTTTAAGATCCGATTGCCAGATTGCAGGGCTGACAGGAACCCCCCCAGGCTACTTCTGGAAGTCGGCTGGTTCTCCTTTGAGCCGATCCAGCTGTCAGGAATCGCTCCTCCTCCTGAGTTCAGATCCACGTGCTTCCGTCCACTGAGCAAGGGAAACGCTGTAACGCTTCTTGCCCTTGTCCGTTATGTCTCCCGCCACGTCCCTTTCGTCTGCCCGTCACAGGACGCGGTGTTTGGTCTCTTTGCCGTCTCTGTCATTTCAGTGGGACCTGTGGCTCTGGGCACAGAATTCCTGCTGTGGTCCCGCAGCATGAGCAGAGCGGGCCTCTCCCTCACTCCCGCCCTGCTCCCCCTTCTCTGTCCTTGAACCCCATAGTCCAGAGCAGCGGGGGTCAAAGGCTCCCGCCCTGTCTGCAGCAGCTCTTGGTCACGTGACTCCTGTGCGGCATCTCAGTATTTGTGGTGTTATGAAAAGTTCCACCAATGCAGCCTGTCTCTTCATTGAAACACACACACACACACACACACACACACACACACACACACACCTACAACGGGTGGTGAGAATTCCTGCCACTCTGTGTAACAAATACCTTTTGGCTTTGTTTCTGACAGTTTTTTGTCTCGCCTCATCTGGCCACCTTTGTTCTGAGTGTGGTGCCTCCAATATCCATCCTTGCCGTGATTTATGGACGCTATCTGCGGAAACTGACCAAGCTCACTCAGGACTCCCTGGCACAAGCCACTCAGGTACAGGCCCTTCCTTGGCACGGTCCCCACTGCGTGAGCTCAGCCACCAGGGGGCAGACCCTGAGAAATGTGCTCAGACTTTGCAAAAACTACTTCCTTTTCCTTACGTCCGAACTAAAACACTCTGCCTTCGAGACTGGATTACTACCCACATGTCAGAATAGATCCAACTTAACCGAACATTACATGCACTTCTTTCTTCTTCCCATCACTACTTCTTGTAGGACAAAAAAGCTAACCATATTTTCCAAACACTTTCTGGGTGACACTCTGTTCTCCATTAATTAACAAAGGTAGCTTTACAATGCTGTCCCATATTGTCTTCTTAAAAAATTAAAAATAATTGTTACATTTTTATATTTCAAAACCATCTATGTTTCTATTTGAAAATATGAAGGGAAAAAATAACATGCGTAAGCCTGCCTCTCAATTAACGTTATTAATATCTTGGAGCCCGTCCTTTTTATAAATCTTGTTCTCTGCATAAAGATATATTTCTATATCTAGCTGTAGACCCTCCGGTTTATCTTTCCATCTACCTCTGTATAAGCTGTGCATGTGCATCGATCGATGTTTCCAAAAATAAGATTGTTCTGTACACTCTCCTTTGCAGCCTGCTTTTGACTTAGTCACGTATCCCAGCAACTTCCATTGCTCGTGTCTTAAAAATGGGAGCCGGTTTTCAGTTGTGCCTCCAGAACTCTTGATATGTGACCTTGCCCCCCCTTCCCCCTGACATGTCTTTGTTCTCCCAGCTAGCCGAGGAACGCATCGGAAATATCAGAACTGTCCGCGCTTTCGGGAAAGAAATGACTGAAATTGAGAAATACACCAGCAAAGTGGACTTTGTGATGCAGCTAGCGAGGAAGGAGGCGATTGCTCGGGCCGGCTTCTTCGGAGCAGTAAGTGCATCGTGGTGGGAAGTGGAGAAGGTGGATGGTATCACTGGGAGAGATTTCTATTCTGGGACTCTGGCCATAAGTAGAAATTGAGTCTATTCTACCTCTAGACTAAGCATTGTCTTCCTTAGAGTATTTTTGTGAAAGAGGGGGAAACGAGTAAGTGCAATGAAGGAAAAGGCAGTAGCAGGGAGACCAGGCACTGTGGGATCAGGCACTGGTTCTCAGCGTCCCCTGGGCGCTGCTCCGACAGGCAGACTGTCCGCCCCTTCCAGACCTGTCGAACGGAAACGCTGCGGGGAGAGGAGGGGGGTGGCAGTCTGTTAGAACAGGTTCCCCGCGTCTTCTGATGCGGGCAGTTGGAGCCCACAGAGGGCTGACCAGCATACCCTCAGCGCACTTCAAGAAGGAAGTGCCCGAAAGCTGATCACAATGAACTCCAGTGGGACACTGAGCTAGAAGCTCACCATGGAGGCCGATTCCTAACATGCCCAGTCTGGATAGAACTTTACAGGAGACGCATAATGGCCGGGACTCAACAGGTGAGGAACAGGACCCGAGAAGGCAGCGCCCACCCAAGACCCCACATCGACCAGTCAAGGTGAATCAGATCCCGAGCTCCGGTCTCCTGGCCCTCCGTGCCCAGGGCGTCACGTTCGGCTGTGTGAACACCCATGTTATGTGCTCACTGCCTCCAGTTAGCGAAGGAATCCTTCGTGTTATTTTTTTCTTTTGCAAACTGAGCAGGTAGAGTAGAACAGGAACCTGAGGGGTGACTCAGCTTCTAGGTTTCTGTGTTGATGAGATGATTTCTTTCGATATTGCAATCTGTTTAAAGTACGTCTTCGTTTGAAATTCAGAGGAAAATGTAATAGTTTGGAGAAGCCTGGCTGTGACAGTTAGATGCAGGAAGGGGGTTACAGGCCGTGGTCTTGCTGTCTGCTGTTTGGGTCTTCGCCTCCCACCTGACTTCCGTGTTTCCTCCCCTCGCAGACCGGGCTCTCCGGGAACCTGATCGTGCTCTCCGTGCTGTACAAAGGCGGGCTGCTGATGGGCGGCGCCCACATGACCGTGGGAGAACTCTCCTCCTTCCTCATGTACGCTTTCTGGGTTGGACTGAGCATCGGAGGTATATGATCTAAGCAGGCGTGGGGCGTTAACGTGGAAAACGGGGTTCTAGTTTCTGAAAGGGAAGCTTCACTCTCCTATTGGTCCCTCTCCCAGCACCTGAAAGAACTCTGTGCTAGAATGTTATTCCCACTCGACTGTTTCATCTTCTGAGAACCCCCACCCCCCAATACTGCTTTCCATAGCGGCTGCCCCACTTCACAACCCCACCGGTGCACGCGAGTTCCCATCTCTTCACATCCTATCCAGTACTTGCTATCTGTTGGCTTTTGGCAACAGCCATTCTGACAGGGGTGACGTGATATCTCTGTGGTTTTGACTTGCATTTCCCTGATAATGAGTGATGTGAGCATCTTTCCACGTCTGGTGGCCATCTGTGCGTCTTCTCTGGAGAAATGTTCACTCAAGTCAGAAAGCCCAGAAATAAACCCACGATCAGATGGTCAGTTAATCTACAATAAAAAAGACAGGATTAGACAAGAGGGAAATGCCAGTCTCGTCAGTGAATGGCGTTGGGAAAACTGGATAGATATGTGCAGGGAATAAAATAGGAAACAGGACCACTCTCTTACATCATATACAAAAAAAACCTCAAAATATATGAAAGACTTAAATACACAGAAGACCTAAAACCAAAAAAACTCCTAGAAGAAAACATAGGCAGTAAACTCTCTTTGACATCAGTCTTAGCAATCTATTTTTGGATATGTCTCCCTGGGCAAAGGAAACAAAAGAAACCAATGGGACTACCTCAAATTAAAAAGTTTCTGCACAGCGAAGGAAACCACCAATAAAACGAAAAACAACCTGCTGGATGGGACAGGGGTGACTTTAGGAAGAGATTGTGGGGGTACTTAACATCGCCAGGTTTCTGTTCAGTCTGTAGCCTAGTAAAAGCTGAATTTTTGAATGCCTAAAAGGAAGGTTTGGTTTTTGTAGGTATGAGCTTAAATGAATATTGGGGTACTTTATTTCCCTTTAAGTATAGGATAAGCTTATAGTTTCTTTATATTGCTGTGTTTTTGGCGAGGCAGAATTTCCTCTGTAACACTGTGCTTTGAATTCAGTGGTTGATGAGTGGCCGTATGTATTTGTAAATTCCCTGACCAACCACTAAATCCTTATTAGAAGTCAGTGAAATCGGAGGAGGAGGAGCTGAAGGAGAACGAGGGGGTGAGACGGGATTCTGACAGGGATTCCCAGGCAGCTGCCTGAGGTCCTTCTTCGAAAGCAGCAGGTTTCATGTGAAACGCACGCTGTCACGTCGCCCAGCGGGATGGGAGCAGCCGACGGCTGTGGCCCGCACCAGTGGCGGATGTTAGCGTCTCCCCTCAGGTCTGAGCTCGTTCTACTCGGAGCTGATGAAAGGACTGGGCGCCGGGGGCCGCCTCTGGGAGCTCCTGGAGAGGAAGCCGGAGCTGCCTTTCAATGGTGGGTCTGCGGCGCGTTGGTTCTTTCTCGTGGGGTCAACAGGTGTGCTCCCTGTCCTACCTGAAGGAGGGGCATGGCGGGGGCGGGGGGGGTCAGCAGAGGGGCGGGTGGGAAGAGGAGGGGCGGCGGGAGGGCCCAGGGATGGCCCTGGAGGCACGGGGCTGACCACAGGGTGTGCCGCCCACCGCTCCCCTCCCTGCAGGGGCGCTGCTGCCACAGACAGCAGGTGGCAGCCCCGCGTGCCAGTGGGCAGGGCCCTCCCGTCCCCCCGATCTGTCCTCCTTGGAGGTTTTGATGTGTGTATGGGGGGCAGGAGGAGAGGAAGAGGCATCCTCCATGTAAAAGCCTCTGTGTGTACTGGTTTGGGGGGTGGGTGAGGAATGCTGGGACTGATGGTCTTTGCCAGCTGCTTCCCTGGGAGCCAGTCCTTGGGGCTCAGGAGAAGTGGCCGTGAGCTGTGACCGTCCCCAGGCCCTCCTGGGACCTTGCTGGTGACCGCCCAGTACTGCCCAGCGTCCTCCGGGGACGGGGGGGTGGGGGAGGGAGGGGAGGACTGGCCCAGGGTGGCACCAGGCAGCGTGGACCCTGCCCCCTCTGGCTCCGCGGCTGGGTGCGTGCCATCCTTCTCTCAGAACACGGATTGACAGCAGATCAGACGAACCCGGGAGCAAGGGAGCGACAGGCTGGCGCAGGGCGGGCGGGAGCCACCTCCAGGCCGTGGTCACTGTGAGCGCAGTGACCTGCAGGGCAGCTGGGACGGTGACTTCCACCTCTTGGGGCTGCGAGAGGCAACAGGGCCTGTGCGTGGCCTTGGCTGGGGGGCGTGCGGAGCAGGTAGACAGAGGCCTCTTCCTGACTTGCCCGGGGAGCACCCCCCCAGGGCCGCAGGGGGCGGTGTTAGACAGGCAGGAGCTGCATTCACCTGGGACTGCCTCCGCGCTGAGCGACGATGCTCCGTCTGCCGTTTCAGAGGGGCTGACCTTGAACGAGAAGAGCTTCCAGGGTGCTCTGGAGTTCAGGAACGTGCACTTCAGCTACCCGGCTCGCCCAGAGGTGCCCATCTTCCAGGACTTCAGCCTCTCCATCCCCTCGGGGTCCGTCACGGCGCTGGTTGGCCCCAGTGGTTCTGGCAAATCCACGGTGGTCTCCCTCCTGCTGCGGTTGTACGACCCCCTTTCAGGTGAGGGGTCCTCCCTTGGAGGGCGGGCGGGGCGGTTCTAGCCCCTCTCACGCCTGTGCCCTGCCAGAGGGCTCCATTGTGCAAAGAGCTGGGGGTGCGAATTTATTTCCACTTCAAAATGCTCGAGAGACTTTATTTTTTTTTTAAATATATTTTACTGATTTTTTTACAGAGAGGAAGGGAGAGGGATAGAGTTAGAAACATCGATCAGCTGCCTCCTGCACACCTCCTACTGGGGATGTGCCTGCAACCAAGGTACATGCCCTTGACCGGAATCAAACCTGGGACCCTTGAGTCCGAAGGCCGATGCTCTATCCACTGAGCCAAACTGGTTAGGGCGCTTTTAACCTTTTAAAAACTGTTCCTGGAACCTTCCCACCAGACTGTGTGTTTACGAGTGTCGGTGGCCCTGTGACCAGTGCTTTCCTTCGCTTACAGGGACCATCAGTCTGGACGGTCGTGACATCCGCCAGCTGAACCCCGTCTGGCTGAGATCCAAGATCGGGACAGTCAGTCAGGTAGGAGGAAGGGGTAATTTTTACTGCATTTTTCTTTTAAAGCTGCTTTTGTCGCTCACTCTTTGCTTGGTCTTGAGTCTCCGGGGAGGAGGAGTGGCGGTTTCCAGATGCATTGAACTGGTCGCCCGTGGCAGATGGCGTAGGTTTGTAAACAGTGCTGTTTCTCGGGACCTCACGCACTTTACCCCGTTGAAGCACTGACTTTTTTAAAATTTATTTTTAAAATGTATTTTCATTGATTTCAGAGAGGAAGGGAGAGGGAGAGAGAGAAACATCAATGATGAGAGAGAATCATGGATCGGCTGCCTCCTGCACACCCCATGCTGGGAATTGAGCCTGCAACCCGGGCATGTGCCCTGGACTGGAATCGTACCCGGAACCCTTCAGTCCGCAGGCTGACACTCTATCCACCGAGCCGAGCCAGTCAGGGCTGGTTGCGTACATGTCAGAAGGCAATGTCCTCGGTGGAAGGCAGGCCGCGGAAAATGCAGAGGGGCTTGAGGTCTCCCAGGGCCTCACGACTCCCAAGAAGAGGGAGCTTGCATTTATGAAGCGCCTACTGTGTGCCGAGCGCCGTGCAGGCCTCTGCCATGGGATCTCGCTCCCGGCAGTGGAGTGGGAGCTGCAGATGATGAGGTCAGTCCGCTGGGTGATTCATGAGGAATGAAGAAGGAGCCAGGAAGCAGCATGTGCTCTTTGGGGGCAGTGGAAGAGTCTCTCAGGTGTAAGTGCTGCGCTGAGTGAGCCCCGTGGTCACCAGGCGTGTGAAGTCTGTTTTGAAATTTGAGATAAACATGTTTCGTTTCCGATTTGCAGGAACCCATTTTGTTTTCCTGCTCAATCGCTGAGAACATTGCTTACGGGGCAGAGGACCCTTCTGCGGTGACGGCCGAGCAGGTGGAGAAGGTGGCGGAAGTCGCCAATGCAACGGCTTTCATCCGCAGCTTCCCGCAGGGGTTCAGCACCGTGGTCGGAGAGAAGGGCGTCCTCCTCTCAGGTGCCTGCTGATCTGTTTTCAAATGTGTTTTTATTGATTTCAGGGAGGAAGGGGGAGGGCAGAGGGAGAGAAACATCAATGATGAGAGAGAGTCACTGATCTCTGCCTCCTGCACGCCCCACACTGGGGATGGAGCCTGCAACCTGGGCATGTGCCCTTGACCAGAATCGAACCCGGGACCCTTCAGTCCACAGGCCGATACTCTATCCACTGAGCCACACCGGCCAGGGCTAAAAACAGGGGATTAGCGTGGTTTATTCTGTTACCTCCGGTTTCATACGTGCACACAAACCACTGTTTGTCCCAGTTTCTTCTCTGGGCCGGGAAAAGAGGAGAATGACCTGAGGAAGGAAGGGTCGGGTGACACTCTGAGGTGGAACCGTGGATGGCAGGCCCAGCCTCTCCCATGCTCTTTGCTCCCGCACTCTGCACGTTCCGCTCAGGAACCTGTGGGTCCCGGGCTCCCGGCTCCCCTGCTGGCCCTTCCTCCGCAGGTGCAGACCTCAGCTCTGCCCCGCACCAGCTGCACAGCTTCTCCTGTGCCCAGCGGAAAGGGAAGAGTAATAGCATCTACTTCGTAGGATTTTTTAAGATTAAGTGAGATAATACGTGTCATGCATTTAGATAGAGCATTGGCCTGCAGACTGAAGGGTCCCGGGTTTGATTCCAGTCAAGGGCATGTACTGGTTGGGAGCATGCGAGAGGCAATCAATCGATGTGTCTCTCTCACATCGGTGTTTTTCTCTCTCTCTCTCTCTCCCTTCCACTCTCTCTTAAAATCAATGAAAAAAATATCCTCAGGTGAGGATTAGAAAAGAAGAGAAAATGCCTGATACATGGAAACACCTCAGTTACTGTTAGCTAGGATAATAGTTGTCACTATGAATTTTGAGGTTAATGAGGAGTGAGTGTATTTTAAAACAGGTTTCTGTTCTGCCATCTGTCTCAGCGAGGACTGCCTGGGAGAAGTACCTTCTTAGGAAAGCCTGTTCCCAGGCCTCGTTGTTCAGGCTTTGCATTAAACCCCCTTGTCGTTGTCAGGTGGGCAGAAGCAGCGGATCGCCATCGCCCGGGCGCTGCTGAAGGTGAGCCTGCGGCCCCGCGGGGTGTTTGTTCTGTTTTTCATTAGCGACCTTGTAACCTTTCATTTTCTATTTTTCGTCTCCCTGTTCTTCCTTTTTTTCTTGGAGGGGAGGGGAGATACATGATTGACAGTTCTGGTGAAAGGTGAGTGAGGCGTTCCCCTGAGCGCATGGAGTCCAAACTTAACAAGTATTTGGGGATATTAGGAGGCCAGTCAGTGCTGGCATCGACAGAGGGAGAAAAACTACAGTGAACAAATGAAATGGTGACTGTATCAGAATATAAAACAGCACGAGTCTGCTTGCTGGTAGAATCCGTAATCAGCTGCTACGATGAATAATACAGACTCGAAATACTTGTCCAAGACTTCTGAGAGGAAAGGGAACGCATTTTAGCAGAAGTCAGACATCATGTGTTTTAGGGAGCGATAGTCTTTCCTCTGTTATTTAACTGCTCTCCTCCGATGGGGAGGTGATTTTAAAACTGCTTTATTGAAGCATAACTTACATACCAGGCACTTCCATTTTACATGTACTTTCAGTCAGTTTACAGTTACTCAACCATCACACAATCAAAACAAAACAAAGATTTTCTTTTTTATTTTAGACCATGTCTATCCCCTCACGTAAACCCTGTACCCTGTGTAGCCTTTCCCATGCCCAGCCTCAGCCCCAGGCGCTGCTCCTCTGCTCGCTGTCCAGGCTGGCCTCTCTGGCCTCTCAGCTCGATGGAATCGGACAGTGATGGTCGTCAGCCTCTCTCACTAGCTCACGTCTTCGCGTTTCCTCACGTGGTCGCCTCTGTCAGAACTCTCTTCCTTTCTGTGGCTGAGTGGTACCTCCGGGGGGCTGGCCCAGGGCTGAGGATCCGTTCCCCACCGATGACATGGGGGTGTTTCCAGTTTGGGGCCCTTGTGAATAGCGCTGCTGAGAATGAGGGGCAGAGGGTTATGTGTGCACGCTTTGCTTTCTTGTGATAAACCCCGGGGCAGAGCTCAGATGGAGTGCGTTACGTGCATCAGCTCACGCTTACGTTTCTGTCTTACGTGCTCTCCCAGCGGAATGGCAAGCAGGGCCTGCAGAGCCCCGCCCCCGTGTGGCTCCCTTCAGAGCCCCACCTCGCACTGAGGTTGATTGGCAGCAGGACAAACTGCCCTGAGGGCAGTGCCAGCCCCTGGTCACTGTGGTACGGTTTAAAGTCACCTCTAACGCTTCCATTTCTGCGCTTATCACGGTCGCCTACGAGTTTGTGGTTTTATTGTGATGTAAGTCACACACTATACGATTCACCCGTTCGAAGTGACAACTCAGTGGGCTTTAGTGTATTTAGTGTTGGGGATCCATCCCAGAAGCAGTGTTAGGACCTTGTCGTCCCCACTGAAAGAGATGCCGTCCCCTGTCCCAGTCACCCACACCCCCTGCCTTGTTTCCCCAGGGACCCCAGCCCCCAGGAACCACTGGCCTGCTCTGTCGCTAGGGATGCACCTACTCTGGACACTCCCTGTAGAGTCACACGACATGTAGCATTTCGCGTCTGACTCATTCACTGAGCAGAAGGTTTTCAAGGCTCATTCATGTTGTATCATGTACGGTACTTCATTTATCTTCATTCCCGGGAGTTGGTGTTTTTCTAATAAAAATATGTTTTCTTTTCCATGTTTGTCCTTCTTTAGAATCCCAAAATCCTTCTCCTGGATGAAGCAACCAGGTGAGGCTATCTCAGCACTGTGTGTGACTGTGTAAAGCAAACGCTTCCTTTTCCAAAGACTCAGCTTCCCGTACGTCACAGTGTTACCGCCGCCAGGGCCCCTTCCCTACTTTAAGGTGACGGAGTCCGAGTGAGTGACAGCGGGAGGCAGGGGCAGGCTGAGCCTGGAGGGAGGGCTGTAGCTCCAGTGCAGACACGTGTGTGATGCATCCCTGATCACTGCCACCAGCTTCTACTCACGTGACAAGTTCTGCGGGAATGTAGAGGCCCCCTCCTGTTTGATAGTATCGTTAGACTATGAAATGTGTGAAGTAGGCAAGAAGCGACCGCCTTGACCCCAGTAAAAATCCACTGCTAGGGCAGGGCCGCTGTGTGTCTAAAGCAAACGCATGGGCCTCCGTCTGCCCGGCACTGACGTCTTTGCTTTCTCGCTGGTTTCCCGCTCAAGCGCATTGGATGCTGAGAACGAGTACCTGGTGCAGGAAGCTCTAGACCGGCTCATGGAAGGAAGAACGGTGCTGATCATTGCCCATCGTCTGTCCACCATCAAGAATGCTCACATGGTGGCTGTTCTCGACCGAGGGAAAATTACCGAGTGTGGAAAACATGAAGAGCTGCTTGCCAAACCAGACGGGATATACAGGAAATTGATGAACAAACAAAGCTTCGTTTCAGCATAAAGAAGCAATTGCTGGCAAAGTGAATCCGAGAGACTTTTAAGACATAACAGCATTGCAGGGGGTATTTTCTTAGAGATGGTATGGAATCTGTAAATCGTACTTCGAGTTCTTTGAAATATGCCTATTTTTCCCAAAGTCTATAAACTATTGTTTGGAGATGAACCTGTTCTCAAGACCTTTACAGTCAGAGTTTTAATAATTATAACTTTCTAAATGTCTATAGCACTGAAGTTATTTTCAGGTTTTGTACTTTATTTTATCTTGGAATATTTTCATACAGCATGGCACCTCATTTTATTTTTACCTGCTGTTCGAGATGGAAGCTATTGTCAAATGACAACTTTAAAAGGGAATTATAAATTAAAAAGCCTAATTATTTTAGGCCAGTTTGCCAATCACTGTGTAATTCTCTTGGTAGCATTCTGCCCTCTTGGGTCGAATGGTACTGGGTTGTGTCATGGAAGATGAAAACCTCGCCGTTTATTTTATCCTCATGCTCATGGATATGAGCTATGTGTGTGTATGACACACACACACGCACACGCACACACACACACACACACACACACACACACACACTAGCAACAGAGCTAGTGACTGTCTCCTGGCGAGAAGGGGGCGTTTACATTCTCCCACCCCTGCATCTTCAGAGTGTTTGAGAGCTCAGGCGGCCGTGTCCCTCTGGGCTGAGTCTGTGTGTGGGTGTGTGTGGTGTTTAACATTTTGGGCCCATGAGAGCCTGATGAGTTTGAAAAGGGGGAGAAGCAACCCCATCTTTGCCTAGGAAAACTTCTATTTGCATTGCTCACATATTTCTTTCCGTGAGCCCCAGGGAAAGAGGCGTGGACTGCCAGGCATCATCAAGAAAGATGTAAAGATGAATTTTACATGATGTTGTCTAAGGCATGTTCTGAAAATTGTATTTTAAACACGTATAAGCCCTAACCCAAATTTTACGGCCTGTTCTCAGTTATTTAAATACATTTGAAATGTCATCTAATGAGGCTAAAATCTGAATAATGTGTAGCTATAATCTTCAACCTTAAAACATTTGAAGAAAGTTTAGAGGTTCTTGCTATTCTACAGAATGCCAAGAAACCTTAAGAACTTGTCAGTCTTCTGAAAAGAGGACGTTAATAACTTTTTCTTCTACTTATGACTAGTTTCATTCACCTCAGAATTCCTAAAGCAGTGCTGACAGCCACCAGATTTGCCAAATTTCCTGTCAGTGCTGATCATTTGCTCTTGCCTCAAGAAAAAGTACTTTTTTTTCTGCATTGGTGACAGCAGACCTAAGAAGTAACTACGTTGAGATAAGTAAGATGGAAGTTTCCTCCTGTACTAAGCAATCCTTAGCTCCCTGGTTAGACTGGAAGAAGAATCCACTATTCCATGATAAGCATGGAGACATATATTTCCTTCTACATCAGGGAATTCGTTCATGAATACGTGAACTGTGTGTTTGGATTGGTGAGCAGTACATCTCTCACCATCATTTGAACAGACTTCACTTGTCCTGGCTCAGTGCGCTGTGACGGTGTGGCTGAGCAGCTACCGAGCTGGGCGCGAGGGAATTCTGCCATAGAAGGACTCACAAAACTGAACTTGATCATTATGTGTCGTTTTCTAACACAAGATGTTCAGCGTGTGTTTAGGTAACATTTATATCATGGATTAAAATTTATAGTGAACTTTACCTGTGTCTGTCACTTCTTTTTTGTTTTTGCTATTTTTATTCAATTTATTGGGGTGACCGATTAACAGCATTATGTTAAGTTTCAAGTGTGCAAGTCTACAATACCCTGCAACCCAAGTATGTGCCCTTGATCGGTGATTGAACCTGCAACCCTCTGGTGTGAGGACCAACGCTTAACCATTTAGCACCACTGGCCAGAACTCGGTGTTATTTTCAAAGAACCAGCTCTTGGTTGCATGCATTTTTCTATTGTACTTTTTCTCTATTTTGTTTAATTCTGCTCTTAATTTTTATTATTCCCTTCCTTCTACTGACTCTGTTCTTTTTCTAGTTACACGAGGTGAAATGTTATAGGTTGTTTATTTGAGATTTCTCTTGTTCTTGAGGGAAGTCTGTAATGCTGTAAACTTCCTTCTTAGAACCACTTTTGCTGCCTCTCTCAAATCTTCATGTCAAGTTGTCATTCTCATTTGCCCCTATTATCTTCTTGATCATCTATTTCTTCTTTGACCCAGTCTTTGTTTAATCTCCACATATTTGTGGTTCTTTTCCGCGTTCTTTTTGTAGTTGATTTTTCCATTTGAAAGCATTGTGGTTGGAAAATATCCCTGGTATGATCTCAATCTTCTTAAACATGTGAGGCTACTTTTGTGTGTGTTGAGAATGTTCCCGGTGCAATAGGGGAGAATGTATATCTTCCCTACTGTTCTGGGATGAAACACTTGATAAATATCGATTATGTTTATTTGGTCTAATGCGTCATTTAAGGCTGATATTTCCTTATTGATTTTCTGTTTGGATGATCTATCCATCAGTGTCAATGGGGTATTCAGATTCCCTACTATAAATTTATTTTTGTCAGTTTCTCCCTTTAGTTCTGTTAGTGATTGTTTTATATATTTTGGTGCTGCCTGGTGGGGTGCATACATATCAATAAGTGTTATATCTTCATGATGTTTTGTCCCCTTTATCACTATGACATATCCATCTTGGTCTCTTGTTACCTTTTTTATCTTGAAATCTATTTTGTCTGCTATAAATACAGTTATACCTGTTTTTCTCTGGATGCCATTTTCCACCCCTTCACTTTGAGTCTGTCTTTGCAGCTAAGATGTGTCTCCTGAAGGCAGTGTATCATTCCGTTTTGTTTGCTGATCCATCCCATTACTCTGTGCCTTTTAATTGATGAATTCAATCCATTAATTATATATATATTTTAATTGATTTTAGAGAGGAAGGAAGGAGAGATTGAAACATCAATGATGAAAGAGAATCATTGATTGGCTGCCTCCTGCACTCCCCCTACTGGGGATCGAGCATGCAACCTGGGCCTGTGCCCTTTACTGGAATAGAACCCGGGACCCTTCAGTCCGCAGGCCGTCGCTCTATCCACTGAACCGCACCAGCCAGGGCCGTCCATGTATATTTAGAGTGAATATTGATACATGAAGATTTCCTATAGCCATTTTACCTTTTTTATTTTTATTGTTGACAGTATTACAGATGTTCCCATTTCCCCACCCCCACCCCTTGCCTACCTCTGCCAAGCCCCCCCCACCACCTCCCTCCCTTTGACCATCAGCACCCCGTTGTCTGTGTCTATAGGTCATGCTTCTGAGCACTTTGGCTAATCCTTTCACCTTTCCTCCAGTCCCAATCCCCTCTGTGCTTAACGTCATTATCCCGCGCACTCCCCCGGCCAAGCGGCGCGGCGCTGACGTCATCGTTCCGCGCCCTCCTTCCCGGCCCGGACCACAGTCCGCGGCGCGGCGCTTGACGTCATCGTTCCGCGCCCTCCTTCCCAGCCCGCGGCGCGGCGCTTTGACGTATTCACGGCGCGCCCTCCCGCCCCGTGTTCAAGCTCCGCGCGCGGGCAGCGCAGCAGCCCCACGGCCGGAAGCCACGCGCGCTCTGTAGCTTTTCCTTCCCGTCATGTTCCCGGCCGTCTCCTCTCCGCGGACCCCGGGGCCGGGGACCCGGAGGGGCCCGCTGGGCGGAGTCGGGCCGGGCTCCACGCCGCGGGCGGCCGGCAGGAAGGGTCTGTCCCTGGGGTCGGCGGGCGGCTCCCCCGCGCTCTTCTCTCCGGTCGGCCGGCACAGCTCGCTGGGCTCGCGGTAAGCGATCGCCCCCGCCTGGGGCTTCCGGGCCTCGGCGGGCCTGGTCGGGCCGCGGCTCCAGAGCCTCCGGGGTCAGGCGGCGCCGGCGAATGCCCGAGTATTGGGGAAACGGGCTTCCCCTGGCAGGTTATTGGGCATCACTGGCAGGTTATTGTGATGCCCTGGCAGGTTATTGGGCATCACTTTCATTGATCGAGTCTTCGCTCGCACTTTCCGTGGGATTACCTTTGAACGGAGATGAAGGGCAGAGTGTGTTTGCATCGGTGGTTTCCGCCCGCCCTCCCAGCCCTGTGACCTGGTGTGAGTTTCTCCCGTCGATGCAGTGACGATGATGGTACCCGCTCCGAGCCCGCGCCACTCCGGCCGGAGGCGTCCGTGGGAAAGGCCGACGCGGATAGAAAGCGATGGTGGGGGTGAGGCCCCGGCCCCCAGTCATTGTGTAGCACCTGACATGCTACCTGCCGTGACCCTCTGCCCAATGGGATGATAAAGGGCTTTTAGCTACACACGTTCACTTGTAGCTAAATTAACAGGGAAAAGGCTTCCCGTGAGCAGGGAGATGAGAAGAGCTTTGTTACCAGATAAAAACTTGGCTGCGCCGGTCCGCATCGCTGGTCCACACCACGCCCCCTTTCGCAATTAATCTAGGGCTTTAGGAGGAGGCAACATGTTTCTGAATAGTTTGACAATCCTTTTTTTAAATATATGTTTATTGGTTTCAGAGAAGAAGGAAGAGGGAGAGAGAAACATCAATGATGAGAGAATCATTAATTGGCTGCCTCCTGCACGCCCCCTACTGGGGATAGAGCTGCAACCCGGGCCTGTGCCCTCGACCAGAATCGAACCCGGGACCCTTCAGCCCGAAGGCTGACGCTCTATCCACTGAGCCAAACCGGCTAGGACAGGTGATGATCCTTTAAAGAAACATCTTTGTTGTCCTACCCTGTTGGTCAACAAAGCTCTGGACCACTCTGTATTTGAGTCTCCTCGTTTAATTTTCATATCATAAGAGATAGAATAACTTTTAAACTGGTGACTTTCCATTGTTTTTCTCAATGTTAAAATGAAGGTGAGAAGAAAAGAAAATATAATTTCTTTGGCTGTATCAGCTGTATTGAATAGCAGGCAGCAGCAGATATGTGTGACCCGTTTAATTTCTCTTTTGTTGTTGTTTTGTTAATCCTCACCAGTGGATATTTTTTCCATTGCTTTTTCAGGGAGAGTAGAAGGGAGCGGGGAGAGGGAAACATTGAGGTTGTCTCTCACATGCTCCCCAACTGGGGCAGAGGGTGAACCTGCAACCCAGGTACATGCCCTTGACCAGGAATCGAACCCTTGACCCTGCAGTGTGCTGGACAATGCCCCAACTATTGGGAAACACCTGCCAGGGCTCCTACTTAATTTCTTGCTTGATTATGCAGCTCCGGTAGATTCTTGTCATTCTAGTGGTGACGAGAGTTTAGAAGAAAATGTAATCCGAAGTTTGTAAAACGTTTTTGACCATAGCAGGGAGCTAAGAATAGTTTTTTTACCAGACTTTATATTCATATTTTATATTCAGTCTTGTTTTCAAAAATGTTGATTGATTGAGACCCTCAAAATTACCCACAATTTGAAAAACGCTAATCTAGCCCAACGTTCTTATTTCAAAGCTAAGAAAGCGGAGTTATAAAGAGTTTAGGTGAATGGCACATGCATCCAGAAACTAGAGTATAACCCTAACCGGTGTGGCTCAGTGAATAGAGCGTCGGCCTGCGGACTCAAGGGTCCCAGGTTTGATTCCGGTCAAGGGCATGTACCTTGGTTGCGGGCACATCCCCATTGGGGAGTGTACAGGAGGCAGCTGATTGATGTTTCTCATCGATGTTTCTAACTCTCTATCCCTCTCCCTTCCTCTCTGTAAAATATCAATAAAATGTATTTTTTTTAAAAAGAAAAGAAACTAGAGTATAAAAGTGTAAGGCCAGGGTCTCCTAAATCCCATCAATCTTTAATGAAAAATACATTTTATTACAAATACATGAGCCAGAGGTTGTTTTTTTCACTGTTCCACTTCATATTTCTTGTTTATCAAAGCTCTTCTCTTTATTGTGGAAATAGATATGTAAACATTAGGCTGATGGAAAATGTAAGTTATGGTGACGTAATGAGGTCTCTCTTCTTTAGAGGAACACCCACACGAATGTTCCCACATCACTCCATAACCGAGACCATGAACTACGATGTGAAGACGTTTGGATCGTCTCTCCCCGTTAAAGTCATGGAAGTCCTAACATTGGCAGAAGGTGGGTGTCATCTTCCATTCGCCTCTAATTGCAATTCACACGAAGCCTCGCTCTAGCCGGGAGCATGAAATGGGTGCTTTCTCTGATAGCCCTCCACCGAAATGGGCAGACAGGGGCAACCCGTTTGCTTTCACACTGTAATTGAGAAATATAATAAATTTTAGAAGCGGAATTTCATTCCACCACAGTCAAATCTTTAATGGTTGTAAGTACTGCAAATGCAAAACTCAAGTCCAATTTCAAAAGTTAATTGAGGCCCGGCTGGTGTGGCTCACTGGTCGAGAATCGACCTATGAACCAGGAGGTCATGGTTCGATTCCCAGTCAGGGCACAGGCCCAGGTTGCGGGTTTGATCCCCAGTGTGGGGCGTGCAGGAGGCAGCTGATCAATGATTCTCTCTCATCATTGATATCTCTATCTCTCTCTCCCACTCCCTTCCTCTCTGAAATCAATAAAAATACATATATATTTTTTAAAATATATTTTATTGATTTTTTACAGAGAAGAAGGGAGAGGGATAGAGAGCTAGAAACATCGATGAGAGAGAAACATCAACCAGCTGCCTCCTGCACACCCCCTACCGGGGATGTGCCCGCAACCAATGTACATGCCCTTGACCGGAATCGAACCTGGTACCCTTCAGTCCGCAGACCGACGCTCTATCCACTGAGCCAAACCGGTTTCGGCAAAATACATATATTTTTTATAAAAGAATTTAATTCTAGATCTTTGCGATTTTCTGGAATGTTGTTTTTCAAACTGTAGGTGGTGACAGATCAGTTCAGTGTTTCATAACCAGCATTTTTTTAAAAATGAAATAAAGTAGAATCTAGAATATCAGAGTGCATCTCATATAATCTTAAGTAAGTTTTGTTTTATTTACATTGTTTACAAATGCATCATGATGTAAAATGTATTCATACTGTGAATGACAGAAAAGTTTAAAGTAAGTACTCCGTTCTAGAAGATGGAATATTTCTCATCAACATGAACTTGCACATCTTGACTATAATAGAATTACAGAAAGTAAGATATCTGTTTATAACAAAAATTAAGAGAGATTAAACCTAGGCCCAACATATACTTTTTGTCTTCAGGTATATTTGTTCTAAAAGTGGTTATCAGAGTAAAATGGATCTCTGGTTTTGGATATTGATAACTCCTGAATGATATACAAGAGCATTTTTTGTTGTAAATTAACCTTTTTCGTGAGTGGTAATTTTTGTGGTGAAGAATGTGGCAGTGAAGACTGGTGTAAGGAAATGTGAATAGTTGCTCTTTTTCAGACGCTAAGATGCACTATGTACCTCATTTGTTTTCCCCTCATATTTTTATTCAGATGATGATCAGCTCACTGTTCGCATAGATGAAGGTGGATGGGCTTGTCTGGTCTGCAAAGACAAGCTCATTATCTGGAAGATTGCTCTGTCCCCCATTTCTAAGGTAATGGCTCTTTGGGGAGATGAAAGGAGATAGAGGAGAGGGAACCCGTTGGCCCTTAGTTTTTACCCTAAATTTGTAGAGTTGTTGGGAGGACAGTCTGAATGTATTCAAGCATGAGTGGGTTTGCATGTGCATAGTGATCTGAAATACTGAGCATGTACTCCTCTCTGAAGCAGTACACTCTTTTCAGCCCGGGAAGAGATTGGATTGGTTGATATTCAGAGTGCGATCTAGTTCTTAAGCTTTCCTGATTTTATATCTCTTACGAAACTTTGTTTTAAAACTACTGAAAGCCTGATTGAAAATTTTGAGAAGAAAGAATATTTGTAGAGTGCTATTTCCAGCAATGAAACAGAGTGTAAAATAGGCAGAGAAAGAAAATGGTGAAGTCAGGTGCATATTCAAAAAAGTGAACTTGATGCGAAGGTCTTTTGTTGGGCTTTGCTTTACAGTTATCTGTTTGCAAAGAGCTTCAGCTGCCTCCCAGTGATTTCCAGCGGAGCGCTGACCTGGTGGCTCTCTCTTACTTGGCTACCTCGGGTGAAGTGCATTCTACTCAGGTAGGTGACTTAAGTGCTTATTGAAATACTAGAGGCCAGTGCACGAAATTCGTGCACTGGGGTGGAGGGGTGGTCCCCTCAGCCTGGCTTGCACCCTTTCCAATCTGGGACCCCTCAGGGGATGTCTGACTGCCCTGTGGGATCAGGCCTAAACCGGCGGTCGGACATCCCTCTCACAATCCAGGACTGCTGGTTCCCAACCGCTCGCCTGCCTGCCAGCCTGATCACCCCCTAACCACTCCCCTGCCAGCCTGATTGACGCCTAACTGCCCCACCCTGCTGGCCTGATCACCCTCAACTGCCCCCCCTGCCGACCTGATCGCCCCTAACCGCCTCTGCCTCGGCCCCACCACCATGGCTTTGTCCGGAAGGTCTCCCGGAAGTTCTCCCAGTCTAATTAGCGTATTACCCTTTTATTAGTATAGGTTGTGTTTTTTTTCAAATAAGCGAGTTTTAAGTTAGTCATTGGATCTAATTCTGAGACATAACTTTCAAGTGACGGGAATGAAGACACTGGTAATGGCACAGAGATGGGCACGTAGGACCATGGAACAGAACAGATTAGACAGAAACTCACACAAAGGTGCCTCTGACCTTTGACTTCGATGCCAAAGCTGTTCAGGGGAACAAGGATGGTCTTTTCAGGAAATGGTGTTGGAACCATTGGTCATCTTTATGCAAAAAAATGAATGTCCCCCTGAGCCTCATACCTTATACAAAGATGAACTCAAAGTGGGTCATTACTGTAAATGTAAAACTATAAAACTTATAGGAGAAAATCAGCATGACTTGATTAGAAGAGTTCCTGGGAATCACCAAAAGCGTGATTCCTAAAAGAAAAGGGGATAAATGAAACGATCAGAATTAAAAACCTGCCTCTCCCAAAGGCACTGACAAGAAAATAAAGAGACAAGCTGTAGACTGGGAGAAATATTTGTAAATCAAATATCTGAGTCTTGTATCCAAAACATAAAAAGAACTCTTGAAGCTGAACAAGGAGACAAACCAGCCAATTTAAAAATGGCGTAGGACTCAAACAGGTGCTTTACCGAAGAGCATGCAAGGATGTCAGAGAAGCACATGAAGAGATGGTCACATCATTAGCCATTAGGGAAATGCACATGGAAACAATGACGTACCACCACACCCTCATTACAGTGGCTAAATGAAAAGTGCTGACACTAACAAGTGCTGGCAGGGATGTGGTGCAGCTGGAACTCACATCTTGCTGGTGGGCATGCCAAAATGGTACAGCCACTGGATTTTCACTGTCTTACAGGTTAAAATACATTTAACCCTACGACTCCACAAACCTATTCCTGGCTATTTCCTTAGACCAGTTAAAACTTCACGTTCACACAAAAAACAATCCATGAATGGCATAGCAGCTTTATTTACCAGTACAATAGCCAAAGGTGGGAACAACCCAGATAGCCTTCAACAAGTAAATGGGTAAACAGACTGGGGCAGCCTTAGAATGGGATGCCACTCAGCAGTGAAAAGGAATGAACTATTGACACGTGCAACAACCTGGATCGACCTCAGATACAACGTGCAAGCGAGATGAGCCCGTGTCGGAAGGTTACTCCATGATTTTAGTGGACGTTCTGGGAAGATCACACGATGATGATGGAAGCAGAGGTTGCCAGGAGGCAGGATGCGGGGGGAGCCTTACTGTAAAGGCGTCGGTCTAGGGAATTTTGGGGGCTCATGAAACTGTCCTGTGTCCTTACTATGTGGTGATAGTTAACATGAGTCTGTATGTGTGTTAAATTTCATACAATTGTACAACCAAAGGAAAAAGTCAATTTTACTGTATGATAATTTTTTTTTAAGTATCAAGGAGTTTTTATTTCTGATTTTTCCTAATCAGATAGTAAATTGCCCTGGTTTTCTAATGTCAGTTTCATCAGACTCCCAGTTCTTGCGACCTCCCTTTACCGTGGTTGCTGAGTGCGGTGATCTTGTTTTCAGTCTGTCGCTGTCATGGCGGCCACCAGAGAAGGATCTGTTCGCTATTGGCCAAGTCTTGCTCATGAAGACGCCTACACAGAGACTTACGTAGATTCGGGAGGTGATAAAACTTACAATTTCCTAACAGCGGTGCAGGTAAAGTACATGGTGGATATTCTTCTCTCTGAACTGGAAAGCTGTCACGCGGCTTAGAAGTGGGATTTGAATGGCTAAATATTCAGGGTTTTCAACAGACCATGCAGGCCAGGGAGCAATAAAAGAGAGACAAGAAGGATACCAGGGTCTATGATTTGATCAGTTAGAGAAAGAAAGGACTTCTCATAGAGCTCTGAAATGCCAATACTAGTAGCTAGTGGTGTTCATTTCTTTCACGAACATTTTACACGAGTGACGTAATAACTCGGACACTACGAAAAATGGTTTGCTACTGTATACTCTGCAGGTTTACCAAAGAAATAAAATCTGACGCTCGATTTGTTTAACCTGCAATGTGATAAACCTGTAATTTAAAAATCAGAAAAAAATAGGCAATTTACAAAACAAAAGTGTTTCTATGTAGAATGAATAGTCTTGAGTGAATGGATTCATGCAGAAGTTATTTTACTAGCAGTGTTCCTCTGTATGCTCTGAGATTTCTTGTTAAGGGATAGATGATTTCCCCTTGTATTGAAGCATTTTGTGTTAACTTTCTTTATCTTGGTGTTAGCCGCTTCACTGAATTAATTTCACACTATTTGTTCCCAGGGAGGAAGCTTTATTTTGGCTGCGTCGGGAAGCCAGCTGCTTCGCCTGACGCCGGAGAACTTGGGGAAGGTTCATCAGCGGGCCCTGCCCCAAGGCCAAGGCGTGCTCTCTGGCATTGGGCGGAAGGTCTCTTCTCTTCTGGGGATTTTATCTCCGAGCAGTGATCTCATGGTGAGTTGATAAAATAACTGTTTTTATAAGCTTGGTTTTTTAAAATATATATATTTTTATCGATTTCAGAGAGGAAGGGAGAGAGAGATAGAAACATCAATGATGAGAGAATCATTGATTGGCTGCCTCTTGCTCGCCCCACACGGGGATCAAGCCCAGGCATGTGCCCTGACCGGGAATCGAACTGTGATCTGGTTCATGGGTCCACACTGAGCCGCGCCAGCCAGGGATAAACTCCGTGGGGGTTTTTTGTCCTTAACTCCTTATTGCGGAGCAACCATGAGCTCCCACATTCGAAAAGAATTATTGCACCGAGTGGAGACTGCTGCCAGCTGCCTGGTAAACCTGCATCTGCAGGCCTCCCACGCCTGCCTCTCTCTGGGCTTCCATCTCCAGCGATGTGGCTCTGGGGGGGCATGGGCCCCTTCTTCCACAAGTTGGCTAAGGGGAAGCGTGAGGGTGCCCCGCGGCTCTTAAAGATGCAAACCCAGCGCCGCGGCTGCGTTCTCTTCCAGGTCATGCCAGAGCCTTTCCCACAGGGAGGGGGTAAAATTCAGGATGCCATGGGAGCCGCCATGACCGCGGAGAGGAACCAGGCCAGGCCCTGTTGGAGCTGCAGGCCCTGGGTCCTACCCGCACGGACCTCTGTGACTTCCCAGAGGAGGGGAAACTCCTCACGAAGATGGGTGACTCCTGCCTCGCCCCACAGGCTGCCAGCCCCCGGGCTGGGCTAGTCTCTCTTCAAAGTCTCACCCTCAAGCACGGCTGGGAGCCTGTGGAGCCCAGAGGCCTTTGAGGGGCCCCTCTGCATCCCTTGGGGTCTGGCTTGTGCCTGAGTCTCTCCCTGAAACCAGTAGGCATCCTTCTAACCACCCTGGGCCCCTCTCCCAATGCATTGGACTAACTGGAAACAAGCTTTTTGCAGCAAAAACGAACAAAAAAACACCCGTGTATTCCCAGCTCTAAAAAACACAGTATACTTCGTAAGCAAGTAGATGCTTAAAAGGCAAAATAACAATGTTTAACTATCTACACACATCCCTCCCAGTTCATTTTCCTCTAACAGCTCTACGGTCAAAAGCCATTGATTAGAGCCCCCTTGCTGACCGGGTTTACAGACTTACATTCCAGACTCTGCTGTGCATCCCTGATTCCCCATTGGGCCTCATCTTTTGCCTCTTCTGGTTATTACCTACATGCCACGTTCACAGGACTGCTGGCTCTCTGAGGACCCTTGCGTTTTCCCGCCTCCCACCCCTGCCCCGCGTGGCCCTCTGCCTTGATGTTTCTGCCGGTGGAAATCCGCCTTGCTTCCGGGTCTGTTTCAGGACCACTCCTTCCTTTGGATCCTAAAGGAGGAATTCTGCTGGGCGTACTAATCAAGTATCATGAAAGAGACGAAACTTGAATTTCGGAAACATCGTGTGCTAACATTAGAATGGAGTCTGTAAACTTGGCTTTTTTCTCTTCTCCATGCAGCTCTCCAGCGTCCTGTGGGACAGCGAGAGGTCAAGCTTGTACAGCCTGACCAGTGCGAACATCAGTAAGTGGGAGCTAGATGACTCGTCAGAGAGGCAGGTGCACAGCTGGGACATGAACAGGGCCCTGAAGGAGAACATCACCGATGCTATTTGGGTAAGAAGCAGCGGTCCGCGCCTCTCATTCACTTTGTGGTGACATGAGTGTGCTTGCTCCTTCAGTGTTTTATCCGTAAGCACGTATGTTAAGGTAAAATACAAGCACAGTTTTTAGCCATCGGATAAACAAACCAAGTATTCAATCTCTAGAGATATTGTAGCTCACCGATTGACTTAATAATGTTTAAAACGCATGCATCACTCAGTAGCTGAGCCGCTGGGGCTGAGGCACGTTAGCCGGTGCTGGGGCCGCAGAGGTGAAGTTGATTCCTGTACGCACAGAGCTTACCTTGTTGATGTTTTCATCTAGGGATCAGAAAGCAACTACGAAGCTATTAAAGAGGGGGTCAACGTTCGCTATTTGGATTTGAAGCAAAACTGGTGAGCAGTTACTTAGTCATAAAGACTCTAGGTCGTTGTCTGGGGAGGAAGTTGGTGTGTGATAAAATGATGAGTCTTGCTAGGTCTCTAATGCTGATCTTGCCATGTGAGCGACCAGTGTGTCCTTCTCTTGGGTGAATGTCTGGGAGGGGGCTTGCGAGGCCGCATGGGAAGTGCATGTTTAACCACGTGAGAAACTGCCAGGCTGTCTGCCAAAGTGACTGTCGCTTTCCCTTTCGCCCTGACCAGTGACGGGCTCGTGGTGCTGGCAGCCGCGTGGCACCCCGCAGACAGCCCATGCCTCGTCTATTACTCCCTGGTGACAGTGGAAGATAATGGCTACCAGATGTCAGATGCGGTCACAGTAGAAGTCACTCAGTATAATCCACCCTTTCAGGTAAGATCTTATCTAAGTTCAATCCCAGAGTGATGCTCACATGCTCAGTTTTCTTTCCCTAACCATTCCGGGCTCAAGTTCTTTGAGAGATTCATCTGCAGGGCTGGGTATATTTATTTTATTTATTTTGGCGGGTGTATTTGAAAACAGCTACGTTTTAGACGTTGCATTTTGCTTGCGATCCCAGACTTGTTCCTCAGCCTTAGCTGAAGAGTCAAAGCCGCTGGCAGCAAGCAGTTGGCTGCTTCTCACCTACTCTGTGAAGAGCCTCATTTCTATATTGTCGAGTAGAAAGAAAAGACTGATGGTGAGCTACCCAGTGAAAAATAAGGAACAAACCGGGTAGACATTGAGGTTTGGCTTTGAGTCCTGTTTATCACAGAAAAATTCCCTTTCGCTCCAAGTAGGGTTATATTTGTAGGCGTTATGCACTTAAAGTTCATGTAAATGATTAAAAGGACAAAAAGATCTCCAACGTTAAGCTTCTTAATAGCAATTGGACATATTGTTGAATAACTGATGTTCATGAGGAACAGCCTTAACAACTGTAAGTTCATTTCATTTAACCTCGTATAGTACTAACGCTGCTAAATCCTTCTGCTTATTCTAATATGACTTGTTAAGCCGAATACTGTAAGGAAATCCAACTTGTTCTCTTATTTCAATACACGGTGATATGTTGTACCCAAGTGGGAATGATGAAGTCATACAGACAAGCCTTTGTGTGTCGGTCCTCATGAAATGGAATTTTGAATTTGATTTTCAGTCTGAAGAGTCGACCACGTGTCGGTTGATGGTCCCGGACTTTTCCAGCCAGACCGCCTACCTGTACAACGAAAGCGCCGTCTTTGTGTGTTCCACCGGCACCGGCAAGTTCTCTCCTCCGCAGGAGAAGATTGTCTTCAGTACGCACGGTACGGAGCAGCCGTGAGCTCGCTCATCATTCTTGCCGTCTCTATTCTTCTCCCATAAGTGTTTCTTCAAGCTCGTCCCTCCGGTGCTGCTCAGACCTTCAGTGCCACACACCCATGGTAGCTGAAGTCACAGCCCTATGAAAAAGCAGAAGGGGCGTAGAAGTCCCAGGCTGTCACATTTATAGGCAAAAATAGCAACGCTTTCTCCAGAAAATGCCAAGAAGGGAAGGACTGACATAAGAAATAATTCCTTATCCCTAGTTAGTAAGAGTGACTCATTCTGAGTTCTTCCTTTCTTTTTTTCTTTTTTTTAATATATTTTATTGATTTTTTACAGAGAGGAAGGGAGAGGGATAGAGAGTTAGAAACATCGATGAGAGAAAAACATCGATCAGCTGCCTCCTGCACACCCCCCACTGGGAATGTGCCCCCAACCAAGGTACATGCCCTTGATCGGAATCGAACCTGGAACCCTTGAGTCCGAAGACTGATGCTCTATCCACTGAGCCAAACCAGTTAGGGCTCTGAGTTGTTCTTTAAGTGTATCCAGACCCCTGGATAAGACCCTCAGGTGTTGGACTCATGGGGAGGGGGCGGGGGTTAAGCCATCCGGGAGTGAAAGGAAGCTAAGCAGATGGTTAAATGAGGATATTTATCTAAAGGGGTTGGGCAGAGAGCAGGATCCAGGTGAGGCAACAGGATGAAACCTCGACTTTCTGGTCCCAGCACGAGACTTGACCGGGTGGGTAGGATGGCATTAAGTAAGGCCCTGAGCAGGCTTAGACCTCCCACTCCACCGCCCAGCTGGCTTACTCGGTGAGTCATGGCAGAAGAGAACAAAAGGACCCCATCAGATTACAAAAGCTGGTATTTTGAATTTTGCAGAACGAGTCATTTTACTCTTTTGCTTACTACCTGCTGTTGTCTTGTGAGGCTAGTGTTGATTGCCCCAAAGCTGAGGGCACAGGCTGCTACTTCAGATAGCAGCAGGTTCTTGACCCTGGACCTGGGACAGAGAACTGAGTTCACAGCAGGAGTGGTATTGTAAAGGCCAAGGACGTGTCTCCGTGCGTCAGCTGATTTTCTGCCGAGGGTGGGGGTTTTAGGAAGCATGTGTCCGTATAATTGATTGTGTGTTCCGCTGTCTTCTAGGGGACAGTATTTTAGGAGCGGGTTCCTGTGGTGGTGTCCCGATCCTGTTTTCTAGAAACAGTGGGCTGGTGGCTGTTACTTCCAGGGAAAATGTGTCCATATTAGCCGAGGACCTTGAAGAATCTTTAGCTTCTTCCGTCGCTGGGCCAAGCAATGAGGTATGTGGTTCTATGTCGTTTTTACATCTTTATCAGGCTGTTTCCACAAATGTTTTTCAAAGTCAGGTCGTTTTAAAAGCGTTGTGATGAAAACATTCGTTCTTTTATCTCTCTCATCCCCTTTGTCCTCCTTGCCAGAGCAGCTACTTTTAAGTCTTTTTTGCTGTTTCTTCTGGTATTTTTTTCTCTGTTTCTAAGTAATAACCATATATTGCTCTCTCCTCACTCACCAGTTTTAGACATCTGTTGACTTCCTAGTATAGAAGATGAGAACTTGGGGGAGCATAGTTCTTTCTCTGCCTTTCATCCAAATATTTCTTTCCCGTGATAGTGGCAATATGAGTATTCTTGCCAGTTCCCAGAGTCAGGTGATACGCTGATTACACTCGCTTCGTTACTCAGCCACGTGTGATCCGGGAGTGTGCAGTGGCTGTTTTATATTTGCTGGCTGACATCTGGCTGAATCTTGCCGCGCCCGGCAGCAGCTCCTTAGGGCCCATCAGTGGAGTTTCCCACAGGCTGTCCTTTGCTTGGCCTTGGCCTTGGCCTCAGGCCACACGGGCCCTGGCCCTGCCCAGGCAGGGCTGTGGTCCCCTCCGCTCCGCGCTGCCATGCCTCTGGCTTCCGTCTCTGCTGTGGGCTGCAGCACAGATGTCTGGGTGGTGTGCTGCTTTCACTTCTTATTTGGGGTGGTTTTTGAGAGGGAGAGAGGGATAAAACCATCCATTTTATTATTCTGTCATCTTGAAACCTGAAATCCCCTGATCTACAAGATTTTCATCATTCTTTTACAGGAGACAATAAGTAATACCGTTTGGGCTACTTTCCATTTGACTAGTATGTGAAATATATGGACCATTTCTGTAATTCATAATTAAAGTAATTTGGTACAGTTTCGACAAAAAAATAACGTGTTTTTTGTTTTTTTGGTAATGTGGATTTTGTGACACTGCTGATGTTCCAAAGCTATCTTACAGTATTCTATTTCTTTAAAATTTTTCAAATCCTTGTTTAAGCTTGGCATCAGCCATTACGCTTAGTAATACACATTGTGATGAGTTGTATAAGAGCAGACCCATGAAAGGGTTGTGTTGGTTATAATGAAATCCCCAGATAATTTTGCTCACAATGTAATCCCTCAATTATACACATACCTTTTCTTTAGGACTTCAGTTGATCACTTGGTTCATTTTATCTTGTTTCTCAATATGTGTTTTATGTATATAAACTATTGGTATAGAGAGTATGTGTACCCGTGTTATTGCTGTCATAGGTGGGCCCAGTTTTTAGTCCAATAATTAGGAATATTCTGCCTGGCTGGCATGGCTCAGGGGTTGAGCATCGACCTATGAACCAGGAGGTCGGGGTTCGGTTCCCGGTCAGGGCACATGCCCAGGTTGCAGGCTCAATCCCCAGTGTTTATTCTCTCTCATCATTGATGTTTCTATCTCTCGCTTCCTTTCTGATATCAATAAAAATATATTTTTTAAAAAAGAATATTCTGATACCTTCACTTCTAAATTATCATTTGTTATTTTACAGAGTATGGTTTTTGAGACCTCTACAAAGAACGAAACCATAGCCCAGGAGGATAAAACCAGATTGCTGAAAGCCGCTTTTCTGCAGTACTGCAGGTATAACCGGTTTTTAGATGATGGCTTATTTTAAGTCTGAGGACACAGTTTGCTGACATGCTCCTTATTTGATGACCAAGCGGGTTGAAAGAATGAGCCGTTAAGGAGAAAGTGCTTTCTGAACTTTACACTTTCGCAACTGTTCTTCTGAACTTGGTTGTCACGGGAGGGTCCCAGCTCCGCTGCGGGGAGATGATATAACACCCTCTCCCCTTCATGAAAAGCAGGGCACCTGCGGAAACGGTGATGTGAAGGCAGCTTGCGGGCATCTTTTGTGTATAATGTTAGGCAAATAGAAGGTTGTTTTTGTCCTTTTTGTTTTTCTTCAAGCCTATTTTTATTGATTTCAGAGAGGAAGGGAGAGAGAGAAAAATCTATGATGAGAGAGAATCATGGATCAGCTGCCTCCTGCACACCCCACACTGGGGATGGAGCCTGCAACCCGGGCATGTGCCCTGTCTGGGAATCGAACCGAGACCTCCTGGTTCCTAGGTCGACGCTCAACCACGGAGCCTCGCTGGCTGGGCTCATCCGGCCTCTGATTGGTGGTGTTTCTAGAAGGTCTGCCTGGGGAACTTTCCTCCCTGGCTCCCCCCTGGCTCATGTCAGCCCCGTCGGTGGCGTCAGTTCTCTCCTGGGCTGCATGCATTCTTCCCTCGGGCGCCTGCTCTCTGTGCCCTGTGCCTCCCCCACGCTCCCGGCCTCCCTGCACTCCCCCTTAGTGGACAGCCACCTCTTCTCCCGGGAGGTTTTCCCGGCCCCTCGGTGGTGTTGGTTCCCCTGTTCTTCCCCAGCCGTCGTGTCTGCATAACTTCCTGTTTAATTGGCTGATTCCTCATGACAAGTCGTGGGCTGTTCTTCAATGTCCTGTCATCTGTCTCCAGTGCCTAGCATATTCTAAGCATTCAGCATATACTTGTTGAATTCATGAATGCATTTAACTAAATGTTACTAAAAGTAATTAACTTTGGGCTAGAAGATGGGACTTGAAGTTCACATTAACTTTCTCACGGTGGGTATTGAGCATGCTCTGCCTCTTTTCATGCTTCCGTTTCCCGGTTCCGTTTCAGAAAAGACGTGGGTCACGCTCAGATGATGGTCGACGAGCTGTTTTCCTCCCACGCGGATCTGGACTCGGACAGCGAACTGGACAAAGCTGTGGCCCAGATCAGCGTGGACCTGGTGGACGACTACCCCGCCTCGGACCCGCGCTGGGCCGAGTCCGTCCCCGAGGGTAAGCACCTCCGGGGCTAGTATATGGGATGCTCTGTTCTGAGAACAACATCCTGGCTCTTTTGTTTAAGTGTCTCTCAAAGCATCTCGCTTAAGTTTATGAGACAGTTTAATATTAACTCAGCATTTTTTAAAAGGCTGTGGCTTTCCTTATAGTAGATTGTGAGAAGTTCTCCAAACAGATCCACGTGATAGAACAGAAACTGAGGGGACGATGGGGCAAGTCTTCTTTGTTCCCCCATCGGCCCCTCCCTGTCCACTCCCACCCCCCAGGACGAGCCCCCACCGCCCCAGTGTGCGTGTCCATTGGTTGTGCTCTCCTTTATGTTTTAAATACACTAGAGGCCCAGTGCATGATTTAATCATGCACCTGGTGCACCAGCGGGCTGGCTGTCCGCCGGTGCACCAGACCTTCCGAAAGCCTCCTGCGCGGCGGAGGCTTTCGAAAGGCCTTGTGCCGGAGCAGACAGCCGGCCAGCTCCCCCGCTTTGGCTTTTGATCGCGGGGGAGCTGGCCGGCTGTCCACCGGTGCACCAAGCCTTCCGAAAGCCTCCGGCGCAGCCATGGCACAGACGCTGAGTGGCGCCGCGAGCTCAGCGTCCTGCTGGCCCAATCAGCTACCCCGGCCACCCTGAGTCCCGCCCCCTGCGCCTCCTGCTGGCCCAATCGTGGGCGTAGCGGAGTGATGGTAATTTACATATTACCATTTTATTATGTAGGCTGTGAATTGTAGCAAACTCCCACAATGTTTCCCTAAGTTTTCTAAACTCTTGGGTAATGTTACAAATAATCGCATGGAGAGGTTGGTCTTTTCCTTTCGTAGGGATGTTTCTTAACTTTTTATTCTCATCTCAGTAATGACGATAAAGCCGGTACGTTATGTGTTTTAAGTTTCGTGGCTGTGTTTCAACAGAAGCTCCCGGGTTCAGCAACACCTCACTGATCATCCTGCACCAGCTGGAGGACAAGATGAAGGCCCACTCTTTCCTCGTGGACTTCATCCACCAGGTGAGCGCCCGCCGCTGGGGCAGTGCCGGGCACTGCTCTGCTGGCCCGTGGTCGGCTCCCCCGGGCAGCGGGGCAGGTGTCCGGTGGATTTTACATGTTCTCTTCCTCTTTTCCAACTTAAAAGTAAATAAGTCCAGGGCTGTGTGGAGATCGATTACTCCAAGTATAAAAGTTGCATTGAAAATAAGATAAAAAGCTCAAAAATAGTGTATTTCAGCAGACGTGTACTTTTGGCTTTTCTTGTGACTCCTAGGATAGCCTGCCTGTCATTCAGATTTCCCCTGGGGCTTTATGTCAAGCTTACATTTTCCTGAGTTGATTTTGTATTATTAGAAAGACAGTGAAGAAGAATAAGATGATAAAAATGAGATTTTTAGCTGAGGATTTTAAATTTCGAAATGCCATGAGAATCAGATTCTCATTGAATGTATTTTTTAAAGGGATAGTCCCATTTAAACTGAGCCTAAAGTAAAATTAGAAAATGTTTTTGCTGTTAGGATTGATACACAAAACCACCCAGTTTTGCCATCAGCAGTGGCTCCCACGCATATGTCCAAATGCGTGAAGCTAATCTCATTTTTGCTTGTTTTTCCCCAAATCAGGAAGCCTTCGTGTTAAAGATTCTAGTCCTTGCTGCCCGATAGACCTTCCTGTGGGGGCGAGAATGTTCTCTCTGCTGTTCAGTGCGGTAGCTCCCTGTTCACAGTATATAAAAATATATAAAAACTGGGCCATTTATTCATGAAACGGGCTACACTTAAAACGGGAAGACTTTTATTATTTATGTGTCTCTTGGCTTTTTGTAGTTCAGGTTATTGTAATGATTTAGCAAATAGGAAGTTAGGAAAACTCTAGAACCTAGTAACATACGAGAAATGGGCATCAAGCAAATCAGAGGTGGGAGCGCAAAGTTATCAGACCCTCCCACTGGTACCCCCACTCCGCTCCCGCACCCCCACATGCACACACGCTCACTGGCTTTAGGGTTCTGGAAATCAGTGTTGAAGATGGAAACTGCTAAGTTAATAGCCCACAGAGGTCTGGACTCTCGGATGCCGCTAGGAAAGAACGACTTAGTCATTTTGTTAACTAGAAGCAATAATTTGAGAAATAAGATATCTAGAGACAACAGTAGTGGACAGAAACTCAGGAGTTACCCCAATCTTAGAACTGGAATGTCTATATTTCTTACAGGTGTTAGTAGTGGCCCTGGCTAAGCTGTGTGCGCATGAGTGCGTGTGTGTGTGTGTGTGTGTGTGTGGTGTGTGTGCATGCGCATGTGCGTGCATGCATGGGTGTTGGAAGCAGCCAGTAGGAGAGGCAGCTGGCGGTCCTTTGTGGGGAGCGCTAGGGCAGTGGCTCTGCACCCCACATGCTTGGGTGGGAATGTGACTGCATTATTTGTGCTCCTGTAAATGCATTCCAAGAACATGTGTCTCTCTGCAAGGTCGGCCTGTTTGGGCGCCTGCGCACTTCCCGGGTGAGAGGGGCGCCCATGGCCACGCGACGGCTGCTCTGTGAGCACGCGGAGAAGCTGTCGGCCGCCATCGTCCTCAAGAACCACCACTCGCGGCTGCCTGAGCTGGTGAACACGGCCATCCTGATCGCTTTGCACAAGCGGGACTGCGACATCCCGGCCAGCCTGACCCCCGCCGACATCTTCTTCAGGGAGGTGAGACGAGCTTCTGCCCTCCGTGGCTTCCCCGGGCTGGGCCGCTTACACGGGGTCAGGCCCATGCAGGGGAAAGATGGAGGGCAAAGCGCGCGTTGAAATTTAAGTTGGACTTCCTGCTTTCTGGGTAAATCATTCAGAAAGTACCACTGACTTAGGGCTTTCCTGGTGCTCGCAGAACTAAGAAGCCCTCCCTATCCTTGCTGAATGTTTTGATCCCTTTTTAAAGTATATTTTTACTGATTTCAGAGAGGAAGGAAGAGGGGGAGAGAGAGAGAGAAACATCAGTGATGACAGAGAATCATTGATCGGCTGCCTCCTGCACGCCCCCCACTGGTTATTCCACTTTTAACGACAAAAAACAAAGTCGGCACATGCTCAGTACAGATGCAGCCATGGTGGGCCTAATACAGAGTGCATGTCAGTGACAATGCCACATTTTCCCCCAAATATTTTGAATCCCACAGATGCAGACTCTATAGCTCTGAAGGGCTGCCTATACTTGGTATTTAAGTTTAAAAATCTACCTGCTAACTGTCCAGAATTCGCTTACCTGTAAGACTGAATTTTTTGGGCACTCTAATTTTGCGAAGTTAGGAGATTTGAACTTTGTGGTTGACGTCTCTCTCCTCCCGCAGGTGTCGCAGGTAGATACGATCTGTGAGTGTTTGCTGGAACATGAGGAGCAGGTCTTAAAGGAGACGTCTTTGGAATCAGTTGAATGGGCTGAGGTGGTGATCAGTGTGAACAATATTCTCAAGGTACCAAAATACGATGACGGTTTCAGCAACCCAAAGCCCAGATGTGGACAGAGGAGGAAGTGGTTTCTCTATTCCTATTCTGTGTCACCAGTCATTTATAAGAGCTTTGCCGTCGTTAATTCCAGAAAGTTAGAAAAATATCAGTCATTTCATCAATCAGTCAACAACTGTTTTGAATATTTGCATGTGCATGTTAAATTTCTGTGATCCTGGGTTCTATTTAGTGGAATAAACCTCTCTTTGGAGAAGGATATATATAACATTGCAAATGTATTAATATTCATGTAACTGTCTAAGTAAGTATTTTTTAATTACTCAAAAGCTCACTACTTATTGATTAAAACTTCCATTTAATTTTAGCCAGTGTACTTTATAATAATGGTTTTTTTACTTTGGTTACTGTAGTTTTCAAAAATCGGAGTTAGATTATGGAGTTAGATTTCAAATGCCAAAAGAACCAGTTATCCTTCAGGCCTATGTTGAGGATTTTTTTCATGTAAACAGATTTTGATGTTCCGAATTCCCTTGGGAAATACTGGGACTCACGGCTTTCTGCATCTGCTAATGCGTTTCCTTTTTCTCCAGGACATGCTGCAAGCTGCTAGTCACTATCGGCAAAACAGAAACTCCTTGTACAGGAGAGAAGAGCCACTGGAAAAAGAGCCGGAATATATTCCGTGGACAGGTGAGCTGGTGAGCACCGAGCCTGAGTATACTGGTCTGCTAGCAGCTCCTCACAATATATTCTAATGAGCCATCGCTTTTGGAAGCTGTATAATTCCCCTCGTGCGGGTTTGTAAGTGAAATGCAAAGTGGCACCTACTAGGTTTTAATGCGTATAGTTATTCATAGAAGCGGGACCTGGCCCTGGAGGTACTGAGCTGTTTTATGTTGACTTAATAGAAGACAGTAAGTGCAGTAGCATGGAAGGAATTTGGAAGGAAGGAGGGAGGGAGGGAGGGAGGGAGGGAGGGAGGGAGGGAGGGAGGGAGGGAGGGAGGAAGGAAGGAAGGAAGGAAGGAAGGAAGGAAGGAAGGAAGGAAGGAAGGAAGGAAGGAATTTGTGAGGGAGGGAGGGAAGGAAGGAATTTGGGAGGGCAGGAGGGAGGGCCATGTTGGCCTGGCTTTGCTGAGGAAGTCTCCGTAGAGAAGATGGGGTTTGAGCCGGCGGAGAGAGGGGTGCTGAGCTCCTGTTTGGTCCTTTGCCCAGCAGTGGCGAAGTGCTAGGATTGTCAGGCCGGTGGTCTTTCCCCGAGGCGCTACGGAACCCTCACTTACCATCTTCTTTTGTGTGATTTCACAGCAACAAGTGGCCCTGCTGGCGTGCGAACAGCAATAATGCGCCAGCATGGGATCGTCCTGAAAATGGTTTACCCGCAGGCAGACAGCAACCTCCGGAACATTCTCACAGAACAGTTGGTCGCACTGATCGACTGCTTCCTGGATGGTTATACTTGTCAGCTTAAGTCTCTGGACAGATCCAGGGATCAGGAGAGATTTAACAACCTGGAGACTGAATACGTACAGAAGAGGTCAGAGCTCCTGTCTCCGCTGCGTAAGTACCTGGTCGTGAGCTGGGCTGTGGGCCTTGGAATTGGCAGAGCAGGTGAAGGCGTCCGATCACGTGCCATGTACTCAGTGTGACAGCATCAGCCCGACTGTGGGAAAGAGGGGCAGCTGTTTCGCTCGTACATGAAGGAAGGGAATAGCATCCATTGATGAAGCCAGGGGCTGAATTTGCATCTTTACTGGTTTTATGTTACTTATTTATTTTTTAAAATATATTTCTACTGATTTCAGAGAGGGAGAGAGAGATAGAAACAGCAATGATGAGAGAGAAGCATTGATCGGCTGCCTCCTACACGTCCCCTACTGGCGATTGAGCCCACAACCTGGACATGTGCCCTTGACCAGAATTGAACTGTGACCTCCTGGTTCCTAGGTCCACGCTCAACCACTGAGCCGCCCTGGCTGGGCTCTTTAATGATTTTATGTGGATTCTGAAACTAAATGTCAGTAACTGGGAAGGTTTCTATCCCATTAATTATTTTTCCGATGTAAAATAGATAAGGGTAAAATTGCAAGTAATATTTTTTTTCTTACATCTTAAGTTTTCACTAACAAGATTTGTTTCCATCTGGTCTCGTTTCCACAGTCACTCTAGGCCAGTACTCATTGGCTGCTTCGTTAGCAGAGAAATACTGCGACTTTGATATCTTAGTGCAAATGTGTGAGCAGACGGACAACCAGCCCAGACTCCAGCGCTACATGACCCAGTTTGCTGAGCAGGTAACACGCTGGGACTGGGCCTTAGCTACTGTGTTAGGTCTTACCATTTCCTGTCTCACCTGGGGTTTTGGAAGGTGATACAATCTTTTTGTGTTTAACTTAGATCCTAATTTATATATTACGTTTCTCTGTAAATGGGTAGATTATCCTTTATATAGAAGTGTTACTGAAAGATTTACTTAGGTATATTAATATTGGTAGAGTTTTAAAATTTTGAATAGAAAATAGGGGAAGCATAGGATGATAGTCTCAGAGAGCCCAGATTTCCATACACGTAAGGTTGTTGTTTTACCTTGCTTGAAATCATGCTTCCTATTTTTAAAAAAAATTTCCATTGCCCAGCCGGTGTGCCTCAGTGATTGAGTATCAACCTATGAACCAGGAGATCATGGTTCAATTCCAGGTCAGGGCACATACCCGGGTTGCGGGCTCCATCGCCAGTACGGGGTGTGCAGGAGGCAGCCGATAGATGATTCTCTTTCATTAGTGATGTTTCTCTCTCTATCCCTCTCCCTTCCTCTCTGACATCAATAAAAGTGTTGTTGTTTTTTAAATGTTCCCATTATGGCACTGTATACGTGAGTTTAAGTTGCTCTTTAAAGCCTGTTTATTCAGTCATTTGATTTTCATGTAAAAATTGATTTTTTTTTCTCACTATAAACATGACGTATGAAACTCAGGAAACCCCTATAAACAAAAAGAAGATTAAAAAATCACTTATAAATTCCACCATCTAGAGAGAACCCTTTTAAGCATTTAGTATATGTTCTTCTAGTCTTTCTACTACATATTATTACAGACAAACATGTTTTATCAACTTCTTTTACTTAATACTTCTCAGACATTTGTTCATAATATCAAATATTCCACAACAACATTTTTTTCATAACATTTTTAATAGTTTTATGATTTCATAGACTGGATATAACTTATTTGATCAGTCCCAAAATGTTGGATACAGCATATCTAGTATTTCAAAGTAGTGCTAAAATAAATGATTTCGTGCCCATCATGTTTATTCTTCTTATGGATTCTAGGTCCTGTTGGCATTTTCCATCCCTTTTTTCATTGTCTCTTTTCTTTAGTAGTTACTTTAAAATCCTTTTGAACTACAAATCTGACCATTCTTAGGCGGCTTGGTAGTCATATTTTTCTGTGTGTGCCTTGTGGTGTTTTCATTGTATGTCGGACACTGTGTGTAGAAGAACCATAAAGATGGAGTCAGTGCTCTGTTCCCCTGAGTCAGAGACGAGATGGGGCAAAGCACTCAGTTCACCAAGGACAGAACGGGCCCCGGCTTGGTTGCAGCTTTTGTAACATTTATTTCCATTCCGGATTCCAAGCCTTGTGGGACTGATGTGTTCCTTTCCACATGGGAGTCTCCTAAGGACTGAGACTTGCAGGGCATTCTCGTCTTCCTTTCCTGCCCATTGCCCCCACCACCCAGCAGCCAGGCGGCATCTGCAGGGAAAACGGGCCGGGCGTTGGGGGCCGCCCTAGATTCTGACTCATCAAGCCAGCACACAGGGCCATTTCACACAGATTCTCCCTCTGAAAACCTTTCTGGAGTGACAGTCTCGGCACTGGCCTCTGGAACTTTCTTCGGTAACGGAGATGTGGCTTATCGGTGCTGTCCAGAAGGAATCTTCCAGCCACGCATGGCCATCGAGCGCTTGAAATGTGGCGAGTGTGATTTTAAGTTTTAACTGAGTTTAAACAGCTACATATGACCAGGGCTGCCCTGTTGGACAGCGTACATCCAGATTCTGTCTGATTTTGAGCAAGAAGATTTTTCTGAGTCTGAATGTCCTCATTTGTCCAATGTGGTGATTCAATTAGGTTATTTTTAGGACCTATTGTACAGGAAATTAATGTTTAAAATAAGGTTTCTCTTCTGGGGTCTCAGACCTTGGGGAGAAATTTAATATTATATTATCAGAAACATATGTTTTAAAACTGTGTTACTAAACAGTACTGGATCCTTGGCTTTGTTGTTTATAGAATTTTTCAGACTTTCTCTTCCGTTGGTATCTGGAGAAAGGAAAAAGGGGCAAATTACTGTCTCAGCCCATTGCTCAGCACGGACAGTTGGCGGATTTCTTGCAAGCTCATGAGCATCTCAGCTGGTTACACGAAATTAATAGCCAAGAATTAGAAAAGGTAAGAAGGATTCAGTTATATGGAGCAGATTTCGGTAACTTTAGATAGTTTTATTGTAGTATTTTGTAATTAAAATCCTACTTATAAATGATTTAAAATGTGTATCTCTTTTTCTCTCACATAATTTGAATGCTTTTGATCTATGATAGTGTTGCCATTACTTCTTAATCTCAATTAAAAATACAGTCCATTGTGATTTGACTGCTATTACAGTACAATAAAGCACAAAAATTTGATTAACATGTATAATAAAAATGTTTAAATTATGAGTCAAAATGGTACACAAATTAATTTTTTAAATTCCTGACAAGATGTTGAAGTGGCCGAAACCGGTTTGGCTCGGTGGATAGAGCGTCGGTCTGCGGACTGAGAGGTCCCGGGTTCGATTCCGGTCAGGGGCATGTGCCTTGGTTGCGGGCACATCCCCGGTGGGGGGTGTGCAGGGGGCAGCTGGTCGATGTTTCTCTCTCATCGATGTTTCTAGCTCTCTGTCCCTCTCTCCTTTCCTCTCTGTAAAAAATCAATAAAATATATTTAAAAAAAAAAAAAAAAGATGTTGAAGTGACTATACAATTGTTATAGAGCAAATGCATGTTATGTGTGTCTTTTCCCAATAATTAGTGTGGGTGGTTGATATTTTATTGTAAAATTCCTTTTCCATATATATGGTACTCATCAGTTTTCAGGTTTGCTAATATTGACTTGATTTTTCATTGATGTAGCTTAGGGGGAAAGTTAGAGTTGCACTTAACGTTGATTTTAATTTAAATTAGTAACCAGGGTCTGACCACGGTTTTCATATGTTGTTGTTCGTAGGCTCATGCAACACTTCTGGGTTTGGCGAATATGGAAACGCGTTACTTTGCAAAGAAAAAAACCCTTCTTGGCTTAAGTAAATTGGCTGCATTGGCCTCAGATTTTTCAGAAGATATACTGCAAGAAAAAATTGAAGGTAAAAGAGAATTTTAACAAGAAGACATCCAGATCACTCATCTTATCAATGAACTCTTCTGATCCGCCTCTAATCACTTAATGGGCCCCATTAGAACTAGGACTGTGTTTCCTTTTAGAGAATGTTTGTTCAGTGTCCTTAGATCATCATTCAGTTATGTAGTTGGGAGTCTCTTTCTAGAGAAAGGTAATTTGTCTTTTAAATGAGAATTCCTAAAGAACAAATTCAAATGATTGGAACAGAGTTCTCTGATTACACCCTTAGTGACTCGTATTAAGAGGAGGAACTCCAGTGAAAGTTCGACCTTCACTCTGGGGATTGTTGCAGGGGGTGGTCCTTCTGAAGTTGCTGGTTTTCGAGAAGCAAAACTTTTTGGTGTCCTAACTGTGAATCAGGGATGAGCAGAATTAAATTGCCCTAAGAGGGTTGAACAGGGAAGAGACGATCTTTAGCGAGAGTCCTTTTTCTTCTGAAATTCAGACCTGCTTTAGGCAGAGCAGAGTGAGAGCTGACTCCCCTCCTCACCGTCTCCTTTGAATTCTAGACATGGCCGAGCAGGAGCGCTTCCTGCTGCACCAGGAGACGCTGCCCGAGCAGCTGCTGGCGGAGAAGCAGCTGAGTCTCAGCGCCATGCCAGTGCTGACCGCGCCGCAGCTCATCAGCGTACGTGCTTCTCGGACCCTCGCGCCTCTTCTCGGTCTCCAAACCTGAGTGCTTCGTGTAGCACCGTTTCTAAGAGTAGCCATCTTCCACTTCCTGTTTCCTGGGGACTTCCCCTGGAATCGGTTGTAGGAGCTGCCTGGAGCAGGAAGCCAGTTAGCAGAGCCCCTGTTCCTGGAGATGCTGATGACCAGCAGCACTTCCTGTGTCCCCTTTTCAGTTCCGGCAGATCTGTGCCAAGAGGTACATTGCAGGCTCTTCTCTAAGGAGAGTGGTTAAGGGCCCGGATGTAATAGCTCAGAGCTGCCATCCCCTCGCTTTGCTCTGCAGCATAACCCCTTCCTGAGCATCGCTAGATTCGGGCCGCAGCCAGGGGAAGGCGCTTCTGTTGTTTTGTGCGCTGGTGGCCGCAACTCCACTCCTCTTTCCTTTCAGGACAGCATTTCCGATGCAAGAAGATGTCCTAGGATTGCCTTGAATTTGCTCCGATTATGTTTAAAAAGGAAGAAATGAAAAAACAAACATGATAGCAATTCTTAGCAGCAGAGTTCTTATCATCGAGCTCACACAACCTCTCTGATACAGCATGTTCAGTCTAAAAATCTAAGATGCTGCTGCTTGTATGCCTCACCACTTTACGTATCATAAGAAGGGAGAAGTAGTGCCAGTCTTACTCTGTATTTTATAAATACACCATCAAATTTAATACCACACCAAGTTCGGAGATATTCACATGTGGAGAGAAAAGAATGTTCAGACACAATGAATAATAAGTATTTTTCTGATTATAAAATCACAGGAAATGTGTAGAATACAGAAGTGAGTATATAGTCAGCTGTGATCTAACCAGCCAGGGAAACCAGTTGGTAATATGTTGCTGTATGTTTTCTTATCTTTTTTTTTTTTTTTAATATACATTTTTATTGATTTCAGAGAGGGAGAGAGAGAGAAACATTAATGATGAGAGAGAATCATCGTTCGACTGCCTCCTGCACACCCCACACTGGGGATGGAGCCCGCAACCTGGGCATGTGCCCTGACCGGGAATCGAACTGTGACCTCCTGGTTCATAGGTTGACACTCAGCCACTGAGCCACGCCGGCCGGGCTTATCTTTAAAGTGTAGACCAACAGCCTGCTGTATGATAGATCTCAACTTTAAAACTGTTTGCAAGGGCAGCATCTCAAAGCATTACAGCCAGCTCTAAAAATTCCAGGCAGCAATTAATTGCAGAGTATTCTTGGTATGGCTCAGTGGTTGAGTGTCAACCTATGAACCAGGAGGTCACAGTCAGGGTACATGCCCAGATTGCAGGCTCTATCCCTAGTTGGAGGCGTGCAGGAGGCAGCCAGTCAATGATTCACTCTCATTGATGTTTTTTTCTCTCCCTCTTCCCCCCTCTCTGAAATCAATAGAAATAGATTATTAAAAATCTATAAAGAATGCTGAAATGTATATACTACCTTGAACCTAAGAATATACATTTATTGGCATTTTAAAAATATATATACCAGGTTACTCTAATTACTGATGGAGCAAATGCATATTTTAAAAGACAGTTTACTGTGAGAGAGATGGAGTATAATTTGCAAACGTGACACTGTTCTTTACTATAAAAATAACCTATAACTTACCTGCAAGACAATGACTTCTCCAAAAATGTCTGTAGTCTCGCTTATATCTTTACTTAAACCAGTCCTCCATCTTTACCTTGCCGTAGCTCTACGTCTGCGAGGAGAACAGAAGAGCTAATGAGTACGATTTCAAGAAGGCTCTGGACCTGCTGGAATATATCGATGAGGTGGGTAAGATCACGCGAGAGATCACAGACAATATCAGGTTCATACAGGGTTTTCTGTAGAACCGAATACATTAAAAAAACACCACCTCTTCAGCCAGTCATGAAAATGTGGGGAAGCCTGGCTCAGCTCCCCTCGCTCGGGGGTTATGTGCTGCTCTTTAGAAAAGAGAGAGGTTTCGTTTCTCGGTGATTCTCACACGTTCCCAAACGTCTTTTTTCTGTGCACAGGTAACAAATGCTGCTGTTCAAAAGTCCGAAGGAAGTTTTTTCTCTTTCATTTATTAAGTCATTATTAGTTCCTCGAGTTATGTTGCTTTATTATTTTATTCTTGATGGTATTCACCCTGTTCTCAGCCTTTGAAACAAAGGTTACAATGAAAGTTCTGTGGGCTAGGTCATTGGCCTTGCACTTGAGAATAGCTTGGGGGACTTGGAAAACGGCCATTGGGAAGAACATGGCGGATCTTGAGACTATCCTGCTAAGCGAAATAAGTCAGGACAAGTCAGGAGCCATGGGATTTCACTCAAATGTGGGGCATAAAACTGAAAGCAACAAATGTAAACACAAGACAAACAAAATGTCCTAAATACAGACAACAGTTTAGTGATTACCACCAGGAAAGGGGGTGGGTAAAGGGTGAAAGGGGTCCAATATAAGGGACGGGAAATGTGACTTTGAACGGTGGGCACATGATGCAGGGCGCAGACCACGTATCTTAGAAATGTGCACCTGAGACCTATGTAATCCTATTAACCAAAGTCACCTCAATACGTTTAACTTAAAGAGAAAAAATAAACTTTTGAAAAAGAATAAAAAACAATGTTTTGGTTTTTACATCACCTTGTTCAAAATCTTAACCCTCTTGTGGGCTCGATCCGCATTGTGGGGTGTGCAGGAGGCAGCCAATCAGTGATTCTCTCTCATCATTGATGTTTCTATCTATTTCTTCCTTTCCCTTCCTCTCTGAAATCAATAAAAATATATTTAAAAATACATACATACATACATAAAATCTTAACCCTCTCACTGTTTCTGATAAAATCAGATTATCCGAGAATAATCAGAAACCAAGTCAAACAAATTATTGGTTTACTTTCCTGTGCAGTGTTAATGTTTTAAAGGAAGGGAAATTTATAAAAATTATGAATTAAAGTAAAGCAATAATTATGCAGAATTAGGAGTTGACATAACTCAAACTTAAGCATGTGTTTTTTCAAATCAGGACTTACTGAGGGTTTTTGTTGTTTTTCTGTGCAGGAGGAAGATATAAATATAGACCATCTGAAACTGGAAATCCTTTGCAAAGCTCTTCAGAGAGATAAGTAAGTTCTCACGTTGCGAATCTAAGATACGCTTTTGGAAAAGTACTCTGTAGGGATATTATGTCATCCATCAAATAATGTTGTGGCCTAATTGTATTATGTACTAATATATTATGAAAATTGTAGTGATTTTAAATTTTTCATTAAGTAATTAAGGCATAGCTTAAGAATATAGGACCACTGGTACAATTTTACTTTACAATTTAGACTGTCAGTTTGCGTGAAAATACATGCTCCTTATTTCCACAGAAGTATGGCCGGTTCTCCCAGACGACGTGAGGCTACTATTTTTATTTTTATTTTTTTTTAATGAGCAGTTATTACAGTTTGAGGCTCAGCGCCCTCTAGGTGATGGAGGCCTGGTTGCACGTTCCTCTCCTCCCGGGCTGGTGGAGCGGATGGTGGCAGAGAAAGACTCAGAACAACCCGCTGTGGGGATGGATTGCTCCCAGGAAGAGACTTTTTAAAGGGACATGACCTGGTGCTGCCCCCGTTTCCCCTTTTCCTGTGGTGTTGAGGAACGGCAGCAGAACTGTTTTCGCTGAAGCGTGTCTCCCTCTGCCCATCACTCCCGAGAGTGAACACTGCTGCCGCGTTTGGTCGTGGGGGTCGGCCTCTGGAGCATTCACTCTGCCCACTGAGCCTCCTCCCTAACCATGACCAAACGCGCCGTCATTTGCAGTTCCTGGCTTTTCGTGTATCACGTTGGGTAAAACCATCAATTACTAATTCCCAAGCAGTGCCTCTGTGTGTTGGAATTTCTAGTGGATAATCTCACTAGATAAAGCAAACTTACGTACCAGCACTGGTTACCTAGTTCACTTTTATGAGAACTGAAGGTGCCATATGAGCGGTAACGATGGCCTGCGCCCTCAGAGATCCTACTCGGGGTCCTTCCCAGGTTTATTACTTCTGCACAGAAACCCCTGGGAACGATGCCTCACTGCTTGACTTTGACATCAAATGGTTGTATTTGGCGAAGGGCTACCTAAGCGTGGCACCTTATACCTCATATGAAGAGTCTCAGTATCGTCAACATTTAGAGCTCCCTGGTTTCAATCATTTGAAAGAGTCTCGCAAAACTCACGGTTTGCTCTGCCTGCGCCCCGCAATCAAAACCAACCACAATAGCAGACAGACGTCATTTATGTCACAGACGCCCGTGACTTCATTTCCCCTTTGTACCGATTCTGTTTTCCAGCTGGTCCAGCTCAGACGGGAAAGATGATCCCATTGAAGTATCGAAAGACAGTATATTTGTGAAAATCTTACAGAAACTTTTAAAAGATGGTGAGTGGTTTGTTAATATCGGACATGAAGCATTGCTCCTCCGTCTTAGAAACTTTAGCATAACAGGGATTTGCCAAGGTGTCAGATGCCAGGGTGGTTTAAGGTTAAACAGTAGCATGTTCAGAATGAAGGGACTTGTTTAAAAGGAAGGAAGCATGTGTCTAGGTGAGGTCTCCATCCTCCTGGGTCCTGGTTACCGCCCTGCGCAGTCTCTGCTGGACAAGGAGCGTATGCAGATGTTGGCTGTGACATTGAAAATCGATATGATAGGCCGAAACCGGTTTGGCTCAGTGAATAGAGCGTCGGCCTGCAGACTCAAGAGTCCCAGGTTCGATTCCGGTCAGGGGCATGTACCTTGGTTGCGGGCACATCCCCAGTAGGGGGTGTGCGAGAGGCAGCTGATCGATGTTTCTCTCTCATCGATGTTTCTAACTCTCTATCCCTCTCTCTTCCTCTCTGTAAAAAATCAATAAAATATATTTTTAAAAAAAAAAAGAAAATCGATATGATAGAACCAATCATTTCCTGTAATTTTTCAGACTGAAAACTGGAAAGTACTGTGATAGTTTTTACAAGTGTAATACTATATTATAGAGAAAGCGGTTTTATTGAAAGTTTAATGGTAATGAATGTATATAAATAATTTCCATTTAGCCTGACAGCATTTATTAATCTAGATTTTTATTGTATAACAAGCACAAAAAATTGTGCTAAGCACTTTGAGAGTAGTAAAAAATATGATTTTGAGAACCTTATGGTAATTAACAAATTATAAAATATTACTTTACATATTTTTCTCGTTTTCTTTATCAAATGAGAAAATGTGTATGTACTCTCCTGTAACTCCCCAGACCTCACTTTAAACAGTGCGTGCAGTCAGCACTCCCTGGCTTCCAGCTCCCCAGAGGGCTGGTGAAGAAATGATCCTCCCCACACACACACACCTGATTTTAGATTTTTTATTTTTATTTTAAATATATTTTATTGATTTTTTACAGAGAGGAAGGAAGAGGGAGAGAGAGTTAGAAACCTCGATGAGAGAGAAACATCAATCAGCTGCCTCCTGCACACCCCCTACTGGGGATGTGCCTGCAACCAAGGTACATGCCCTTGACCGGAATCGAACCTGGGACCCTTCAGTCTGCAGGCCGTTGCTCTATTCACTGAGCCAAACCGGTTGGGGCATGATTTTAGATTTAAACTTGAATACATTTGGAGATACTGTAGCTAGCTTTCAGGAAAGTATTTCTTCCACATTATCTCCCAAGTCGGAGAATATATAATCGTGTGAAGTACTTGTGTCCAGGTGGTGATTACTTTAAGGAAACCCACCCAATGTGCACCTTGGAGGGATGGTGGAAGCTGTGGAGAGAAAGGAAAGAGGTCAGGTCTCATTGAAGACCTAGATCCGTGGTCAGCAAACTGCGGCTCACGAGCCACGTGCGGCTCTTTGGCCCCTTGAGTGTGGCTCTTGCACAAAATACCACGGCCTGGGCGAGTCTATTTTGAAGAAGTGGCGTTAGAAGAAGTTTAAGTTTAAAAAATTTGGCTCTCAAAAGAAATTTCAATCATTGTACTGTTGATATTTGGCTCTGTTGGCTAATGAGTTTGCCAACCACTGGCCTAGCTAGGCGGGCTCTTCTGACCACCAGGGGGGTGCCCTCTGGTGAGACCTGCCGATGTGGGACAGATGGAGCAGCTGAAGGCAGGGCCTGTCCCAGCAGCCCACCCGACCCCCCCCCCCCCCCCGCAGCACAATTTAAATAGAAGCACAGGTGTTCGCTTCATCCGTCACCTGATTCCTGGGGGAGTTTCCCGACAATAAAAACCGACTCTGTTTGTGTCGCAGGCATTCGGCTCAGCGAGTACCTGCCGGACGTGAATGACCTGCTGCAGGCCGAGCAGCTCGGAAGCCTGAAGACCAGTCCCTACTTCGCGTTCGTTTTGAAAGCAAATTACGAATATTATGTCCATGGACAGGGCTGACTTCTGGGAACGCGCGTCATCGCTGAGAATCGGCGTCAGCCCCTTAGGAGAACGCTGGGCCTTAAACGTCGCGCCTTCTGTGCAGTGTCAGACCCTGCTGTGATGCGCGTTTTAGACTTTACTTGGAGGCTCCTACGGAACAGCTGTGACGACCGTCTTGGTTTTTAGTGACATGTGTTTCCTCTCCACATTTTCTCTGTCGGAAATGTATTTGATGTCCGGGTGCCCGCTGCCCATCCTGTCTCCTCCCTCCGCCCAGAGCGCTGAGCTCTGGTCCTGGTCCCGCTGCGGGTGCTCCTGGCACATCTGGGCCCCCGTCCTGTGGCCCCGAAGCCGGCGGGCTGTGCTGGCTGTCCCTGAAGTTGCTGTGACACGGGTGCTGTGCACGGAAGAGACTCGGGTCGGTGTCTGTCCTGTTGGGCTGTTAGTAAGAGAGGGGTCACGGGTCGCTGGCCTGTCAATAAAGTGTTAGATGAAATGACAACGCAGAGTGGGCCTCATTCGTGTGAGCTTGGTGCCTGACGAACTCACTGGGAAAGCTTTAAACTACATACATGAGAGTGTTCATGAGAGTGTCTTAGGGCATAAAACACGTGTGTGGCTCGGGGTTTCCCAGAGATGGACGTCGAGCGGCTGGCCAGGGCTTCAGTCACCTCCCGACCCAGCTGGGGAGGAACTAACAGACCAGAGCCAAGTGAGTGGCACAGAGACTGGGAGGAAGTGAACGCTGTGACTCCACCAGAAGTAACTCCCGTGGCCACTTGTAAATATGCCTCGGGGTGCTTGGGGCTGCGCGTCTGCCGTATGCTGTGGCCTTCTCCTGCTGGGAGATAGAGTGAGCGTTTCTGTGGGTCCCTGTCTAGCTCAGTAGCTCCCCCGCTGTCCGTGGGTTTCTCTCTCTCCCTCTCTCTGTCTCTCTCTCTCTCTCTGCATAATAGTAAAACAAGAAAAAAATTTTAGTAAACTAACCCTACAACTTACAGAATTAGAAAGAGAACAACAAGAAAAGACCTGAATAAGTAGGAGGAAGGAAATAACGAAGATCAGAGCAGAAATAAATGGCATAGAGGCTAAAAAAAAATACAAAAGATCAATGAAACCAAGAGCTGGTTCTTTAAAGAGTTCAACAAGATTGATGGCCCTTTAGCCAGACTCTTCAAGAAATAAAGAGATAGCCCTAGCTGGTTGACTCAGTGGATAGAGCATTGGCTTGTGGACTGAAGGGTCCCAGGTTCAATTCCAGTCAAGGGCACATACCACATGCCTGGGTTGAGGGCACGATCCACAGTAGGGAGCATTCAGGAGGTAGCTGATCAATGATTCTCTCACCATTTATGTTTCTATCTCTCTGAAAATAAAAATATAAAAAGAAAAGAAAGAAAGAGAGACTTAGCTGGTTGACTCAGTGGATAGAGCGTCAGCCTACAGACTGAAGGGTCCTGGGTTCCATTCTGGTCTGGGCACATGCCTGGGGGTGTGGGCTCCATCCCCAGTAGGGGGCGTGCAGGAGGCAGCTGCTCAATGATTCTCTCATCGTTGATGTCTCTATCTCCCTCTCCCTTCCTCTCTGAAATCAATAAAAATATATATTTTTTAAAGAAACAAGCATTCCTATTTAAAAGAGAGAGAGAGAAATAGGACCCAAATAAATAAACATGGTTTTTTTAAGGCTAAATATGAAACCATAGTAGCTTTTTTAACGGATGACCTTTGCACTTAACCAAACTCCTCGTTCTCTAATTGACTTGGGTCATTTTTAGGAAACGGGCCCGCATGGTGTTTTATATCCCCGGAGAGCCCACACCTGTCCCAGTTGCCGGCTCCCTTCCCCACTGGGAATCGCGACTATTTTGGGAACACTGTAGGCACTTGAGAAAAATGAACCATTCGGTTCTGGCCCGCGCCCCACCGCTGATGTATCCCCCAAAAGCACGCCGCTGAGTTCATCACCGAAGATTGCTTCTCCTTGTGTGGCCACAGCAAGGTTAGGACTATCCTTGTCCTGGGGGGTGGGGGGGTGGGGGGAGAATGTGAGGCAGGCAGCGCCCGCCTGACCTCCCGTGACCCCCACTCCACCTTCCCAGGGCAGATCCAAAGCCCAGGAAGTCTGAAGGCATCGAGGCTGTAGCGGTATAAATAGAAGCTCCAAGGTGGACGGGCCTTGGCGAGCCTCGTCCTCTAAATATAAAGACGGGCGTGTGCAGCCTGTCCCACACTCAGTGCGAAGTCCTTGTCCTTGTCCTTGTTCTTGTCCTCTATCGAAAGAGCGCAGGGCTTCCTCCAGTCAGAGCGCCCACGGCCCCTGGGTCCTGGGTGGTGACCCAGGAGCAGGCTCCGTGAGCCCCCAAGGATGGGGGGTTTGGGGGTAGGGCGCTCAGCTGGGCCCAGCGCCACCTGGGGCCCCTCAGCCCCCGAGGAAGAGACCCTCCTATAGGATTCACTTTTCAGGCACCCCTGAGCGCACTGCGGGTGGCCGGCCTGCAGCTCTGGGCACCCGGCTTGGTGCCCCGAGCTGCTGCCTGGACCCATCCGGGGAGCCCGCGCCTCCGCCCCGCCCTGCCCCGCCCCGCCCTCCTCGACCTCTGTGCCCGATGCCAGCTGTCTGCCCCAGGCAGCTGCCGGCGCCCTCTCCGCGGTGGGGGTGGGGGCCGGCTTGGCTTGCCCCCCTGGATTGGGGCGCTCAGGGGTAGCGATGCAGAATGAAGTTCCCCGGGGAGGGGTCGCCTCCTTTCTCTGCCTGGGACCGGGACACACCGGGTGTGACTCCTTCTCCCATCTTCTCAGCACCCCCGCCGGACCCCCTTGGACACGGCTCCCTCCTCCCTGTAGACGCCAGGGCGGTTTGGGGTCTGAGTAAGAACCCGGAGAAGGGGAGACACGTGGGAATCGCCGCCCGCGCGCCCAGGGCGCAGCCCAGTGCGCGCAGAGTGGACGGGGCGGGGCGGGGCGGCTTTGGGCAGGACAGGTGCAGCCACAGGCGCGGGCGGGGACCCTCGCTCCACCCCGGCCCCTCCCGCGGCCCCGGAGACACTCCATATACGGCCCGGCCCGCGGTACCTGGGCGCGGGCCAGGCCGCTCCTTCTATGGTCAGCGCAGGGGACCCGGGCGGGGGGCCCAGGCCGCGAACCGGCCGTGGGAGGGTCTCCAGTGCCCAACACCCAAATATGGCCCGAGAAGGGGAGAGACATTCCTGCGGGCGGCGCGGGGGGAGCGCCCGCGGGCTATATAACCCTGGAGCGGGGGCGCCCTCGGCCACCGCAGCGGACAGCGCCCAGAGAAGCCCCGCTTCCCTCCGTGGCAACCAGGGCCCCAGCCGGAGAGCGACAGGTGTAGCCACCCGCCCAGGTAGGGCAGGAGCAGGACGGGGACCGAGGGACAGGCCCCACCCACTCATGGATCAGCCCCCGGCCGCGCGCTCTGCAGAGCCACGCGCTCCTGGTCTCAAAGAGGAGACGCGAGACAGTCAATCCGCCTTTGCAAAATGTCTCCAACGTCTCCAGATCCATCCCCCACCCCCGCGGGCTGCTCCGCCGGGCAGTTAGCATGCGCCCAGGCGCATAAATGGTTTTCTTTCATCCTCCGCAAAGCAAACCCTCCCCGCCGAGTGCCAGAGCCAGCGGGCAGCCAAGGCCTGGACTTCCCGCTCGGCTCCCAGCAGGCGAAGGGCGCTCGGTGTGAGTCTGGGACGTGTGGGGCCGTTCCTCCTGGGACGGGGCATCGCCGCCCTTCCCACCAGCTCCCTCCGCCCTCACACGCGCCCAGCGAGTGGGTATCAGGGCCTCATCCTCCGGGGGTCAGGGGAGGGTGGGCGCTCGCGCCTGGCTCTTGCCCAAAGCGAAGGCACAGAGTCTCCGGGGACGCCGTGCGCCCAGGGTCCCGGGCTGGAGAGATCCCCCGTGTGGTCTCCACCCCGTGTCCCGCTCCCAGGCTCAGCGCAGCCCCGGGCCGGGGGGAGCGAGGCTGGGGGCCGTCCCTTCCCCGTCCCCCTGGTTTGATGCGCGCGGTGGGGCTGGGCGTGCCCATAAGTCCCGCGGGGCCGGAGAGCGCTCGGGCGCCGGGGCCTCCTGAACCGACGCGCCCTGCATCTCCGCGGCTCTTCTGTCCTTGCAGAAACCAAACACCATGTGCGACGAAGACGAGACCACCGCCCTCGTGTGCGACAACGGCTCCGGCCTGGTGAAAGCCGGCTTCGCCGGCGACGATGCGCCCAGGGCCGTGTTCCCCTCCATCGTGGGCCGCCCGCGCCACCAGGTCCGGCTGCGCCTCGGCGGAGGGGGCTGGGCGGAGGGGGCTGGGCCGCCCGGAGTCCAGGCGGCGGGTGCTGAGCGCTCCGTGTCCCCGCTCCGCAGGGCGTCATGGTGGGCATGGGGCAGAAAGACTCCTACGTGGGCGACGAGGCCCAGAGCAAGAGAGGCATCCTGACCCTCAAGTACCCCATCGAGCACGGCATCATCACCAACTGGGACGACATGGAGAAGATCTGGCACCACACCTTCTACAACGAGCTGCGCGTGGCCCCCGAGGAGCACCCCACGCTGCTCACCGAGGCGCCCCTGAACCCCAAGGCCAACCGGGAGAAGATGACCCAGATCATGTTTGAGACCTTCAACGTGCCCGCCATGTACGTGGCCATCCAGGCCGTGCTGTCCCTCTACGCCTCCGGCCGTACCACCGGTGAGTGCCCGCTCCCCGCGCCCCGCGCCCCGCCCCCCAAATGCGCGCCCGCCCCGCAGCCCCAGCGCCAGGGCCGCCGGCCTCACTCCCGCCCCCGGGCCGCCCCGCTGCGCCCGCGCGCAGGTTGGAGAAGCCGCTCACCCCTGCCCTGTCCCCCCCCCCCCCCCCCAGGCATCGTGCTGGACTCCGGCGACGGCGTCACCCACAACGTGCCCATCTATGAGGGCTACGCGCTGCCGCACGCCATCATGCGCCTGGACCTGGCGGGCCGCGACCTCACCGACTACCTGATGAAGATTCTCACCGAGCGTGGCTACTCCTTCGTGACCACAGGTGCGCGGCGGCCGGGCATCCGGGGCGGGCGGGGCGGGCGGGGCGCGCGGGTCCCCGGCTCCCGCGCTGAAGGCTCCCCTCTGGCCCTGCTCCCCCCGCAGCCGAGCGTGAGATCGTGCGCGACATCAAGGAGAAGCTGTGCTACGTGGCCCTGGACTTCGAGAACGAGATGGCCACGGCCGCCTCCTCCTCCTCCCTGGAGAAGAGCTACGAGCTGCCCGACGGGCAGGTCATCACCATCGGCAACGAGCGCTTCCGCTGCCCGGAGACGCTCTTCCAGCCCTCCTTCATCGGTGAGCCCCGGTCCCGGCCCGGCCCCGCCCATCCCCGCTCGTCCCCGGGGCGCACGCGGGGTCCCACCACCTCCCCGCCCCCGCTCACGCTCCCCTGCGCGCCCCTCAGGCATGGAGTCGGCGGGCATCCATGAGACCACCTACAACAGCATCATGAAGTGCGACATCGACATCAGGAAGGACCTGTACGCCAACAACGTCATGTCGGGGGGCACCACCATGTACCCGGGTATCGCCGACCGCATGCAGAAGGAGATCACGGCGCTGGCCCCCAGCACCATGAAGATCAAGGTGGGCGGCCGCCCGCGCGCCCCTGCCCGCCCGCGCGCCCGCGGGGTCCCGGGCCCCCGGCCGCCGCCCCCTCACCTGACGCGCTGTCTTTTTGCAGATCATCGCCCCGCCCGAGCGCAAGTACTCCGTGTGGATCGGCGGCTCCATCCTGGCCTCGCTGTCCACCTTCCAGCAGATGTGGATCACCAAGCAGGAGTACGACGAGGCGGGCCCGTCCATCGTGCACCGCAAATGCTTCTAGACCCCGCGTGCCCACGGCGCGCCCCTTCTCCTCAGGACGACACCGCTGCCCAGCGGCCGGCGGCCGACCCGAGCCACCGCGGCCACTTTGTCTCCAGCCGCTGCCGCCGCAAACCGACACAGTGTTGATACCGTGTACATACCTTAACTTATTTACCTCATTTTGTTATTTTTCAAACAAAGCCCTGTGGAAGGAAAAGGAACACTTGAAGCATTAAACACAGCCACTCTGTTACGCTGCGTCAAGTTCTTTGTCGTGTTGATTGGGTCCGGGATGGGGGGGGGGGCGACTGGGGACAGGGGGGTGGCGGGCCACGAGGGACCCCCTTTTCTTGCGTCACGTTCCACCATGCTAAGTGCGCTCCTTACAAGACCTCAGTGAAGTCTCCCCGGGGTCACGGTTTCCCCTCTGGATCCCATCCGTTCTCCAAACGGGCAGGCGCGTCTGGCCCGACGGGCGGGGGCGAGCGCTGAGCGCCAAGCGCCCTCCCCTCCCCAGCGCGCGCTCCGCTCGCCCAGGCCCGGGCGCTGGCCGTGGTGCTGAGCCCTAGAGCCGCCCGCAAGCCTTGCTACTGCACCCCAGCGCGCGGCTCCGTGTTCCCCAGACCCAAAGGGATGTGTTTGGCGTTTAAGAAACCCGTGTTCACTTCCCTTCTCCGTTGGAAAGCCTTTTGCTTCGTGCCACGTGATGGTGGCGCAGAGAAGCGCTCGTCGGTGCGGGGCTGGGAAAGAGGGGCGCCCAGATTGGGGGCGGGGGGGGGGGGGGGAAAGGCCACTGGAGCGCTTCAGAAAGGATGGCGTGTGCCGGGAGCCGCCCAGCAAAGCAGTGTCTGGAAGAAGAAGAGTAGCTCGGCCAGTGTGGCTCAGTGGTTGCGCATCCACCTATGAACCAGGAGGTCACAGTTCCACTCCTGGTCAGGGCACCTGGCCGGGTTGCGTGCTCCATCCCCAGTAGGGGGCGTGCAGGAGGCAGGCGATCCATGATTCTCTCTCTTCATTGATGTTTCTCTCTCTCTCTCCCTATCCCTTTCTCTTTGAAATCAATAAAAATATATTTAAAATAAAAATAGCTGCAGTCTTTTCCCTGGCAAAGTTCCCGAGCTGACAGGGCACCAGCTGGGAGGCAGAGGGGCCTGGGGCCTTGAAGCCGATGCCGATGTGCCACCTGTCACCAGGGTCAGCTGAGCCAGGGAAAATGAGAAAATGAAGGGCGAAAAGACAAACTAAGGAGGTTAGAGTGTTAAGTCCTCAGGACAGCTTCGGTGGGTGGTAATTATTTTTGCCTTTTTAAAAGTAGATATATTTTTATTGATTTCAGAGAGGAATGGAGAAGGAGAGACATAGAAACATCACCGAGGAGAGAGAATCACTGATGGGCTGCCTCCTGCACGCCCCCTACTGGGGATCCAGCCCGCAACCTGGGCATGTGCCCTGACCGGGAATCGAACCTGGGACCCTTCAGTCCACAGGCCACTGCTCTATCCACTGAGCCAAACCAGGCAGTGCTTTTTTGCCTTTTTATATTTTAATATTTCTTGCAACCTCCCCCCGCCAAGAAATATGTTGTATGTTAATATTAAAAATATTAAACTGAACAATAAAAAATAAATAAACAGAAATCAAAGTCTATTTGCACTATCCCAGCAGCCGGGAGTGGCATTTCAGTGACTGGTTTGGGCAGACCACGCATTGGTGACCCTGCAGCGACCCGGGGCCGGGCTCCTGAGACAGGTGGAGGAGCCTTGGGGCCTGGACAGTGGGTCAGAGGTCAGCTGGCTGCATCACATGCGATCACACGTGATCCCAAGGTGGCACAGGCTGAAAGGAGCTGAACTTTCTTTATTCTTTTAAATAAATGTTTATTGATTTCTGAGAGGAAGTGGGAGAGGGAGATAGAAACATCAAGGAGAGAGGAACATCATCAATTGGCTGCCTCCTGCACACCCCCTCCTGGGGATCGAGCCTGCAACCCCGGCATGTGCCCTGACCAGGCATGGAACTGTGACCTCCTGGTTCACAGGTTGATGCTTAACCATTTGGTTATTCTTTAACTCATTTTCACTCCACTATGGCCCTGCTAATTGGCACAGCTTTCAGTCATCAACTGACTGGCTGACTTCTTCGGCAAACGCTTCCTGAGCATGCTCTGGGCCCGGCCTGTGAGGACAGATGAAAAGGTGAGCCAGGAACCGTGAAGGCCCAGCCCTCAGCTGACCAGGTCCTGGGGCAGACAGTTAACACCTCGCAGTGTAAGTCTGTAAATTCTCAGGTGCTGGGAAGCAGGGGTGTGGTCCTGACAGCAGAGAACCAGCCAGGGGCGCCTGGGAGCCTGGCCCAGCAACCAGCAAAGGCAGGTGGAGGAACCTTGAAGGGTCAGCAGGTTTAACAGGTGGAGGAGGAGCAGCCAGGTGGGGCCCAAGCCCTGAGAGGAGGGGGTGCTGCGGGAGGAAATGGGGGAGAGGGGGTGGAGGATGCAGAGAGGCACCTGAGCAGACCTTTGGTTGCTGAGCATCGATGTTTTCTTTCTCTTTTGTTTGTTTTGTTTTCTTTCTTCTTCTTTTGTGTGTGTGTGTGTTGTTGACTCTATGACAGATGTCTCCTATTTCCCCTCCTCTGCCCCCCTCCACCCTGCCCTCCCCCTCCTCCCAGGCCTTCACCACACTATCGTCTGTGTCCATGGGCCGGGCACCTGTGCATATAGGTTCTTTGGTTGCTCTCTTTCCCTCTGAGGTCTTTCAGTCTGTTTCCTTTCTCTTTCTTCCAAGAGCAATGGAGAGAGAGATAGGGGGGTGGGGGGTGGAGAGAGAGAGAGAGAGAGAGAGAGAGAGAGAGAGAGAGAGAGAGAGAGAGAGGAGAGGCTGGCATCGTGTGGGCAGGAGGGAGAACTCTGTGACTGTGGCAGCCCTGGGTTCTCTGACTCACAGCAGATCCTCACTGAGCCGAGGGGCAGCTGGAGCTGTGAGCAGGCCGGTGTGGGAGCCAGGGACAGCTGCTGGGGGGACGGAGCAGGCTTGGCCCTGTGGTGGGGTGCAGCCTGGCCCTGAGATGGGGTGCAGCCTGGGCCCTGAGATGGGGTGCAGCCTGGGCCCTAGATGGGGTGCAGCCTGGGCCTGAGGTGGGGTGCAGCCTGGGCCCTGAGGTGGGGTGCAGCCTGGGCCTGAGGTGGGGTGCAGCCTGGGCCCTGAGGTGGGGTGCAGCCTGGGCCTGAGGTGGGGTGCCCCCTGGTACCTCCTCTCAGTGGGTTCCAGGCTGGAGCGGGCAGGAGGCTCCTGGGAACTGGAATGTTCGCTGCAGGAAGCCCACCTGCAGGAGCAGGAGGGCTGGTGCTGTTTGCATTTCCTCCCACCCAGGCACCGCCGTGGGGGCTCTTAACGGTCCGTGAGCCTGGAGGAAAATCCCCGCTCCCAAGCTCCATCCTTTCGACCCCAGTGTGCTCTGTGGGCTGGAGAGGGGGGCGGGGAGAGGAGGGGGGCAGAGGAGGGGTATCAAGGAGGGAAGGGCAGTGGGAGAAGGGAGGGGAAGGGAGAGGAGAGGGGGTAGAGGAGCAGGAGGGGAAGGGAGGGGGAGGGGAGCCGCAGCTGCCTGCCAGCCCTGCTGCCTGCCACCGCCTGCCACCCGGTGAGCCCGGTGCCAGCTCCCCTGCCCGCTTCTATTTTTATCCCAGCGCCTGCTCAGATCCGCCCGGCTGGGTAAGCGCCCGGTGGCAGAGAATCCGATGGCAGGACGGGCGAGGGAGTCCGGTAGAGGCCTAACTAGGAACTATAAATCCGGGAGCGCCGTCTTTTTAATAACCAGGCGGCTAAGCTGCCAGGCCCCACAGTAAGGACTGGGGAGCAAGAACAGCAGCCTGGGCTTGGCACCCCACGGGGGGCGGGGGGTGTGGCAGCAGCAGGAGGGGCTCAGGGAAGCTGTGCTAATGGGCACTTACCTGTGACCCCAGCCAGAGAGCGTGGGCCCCACTGGTGCTCAGAGTGGAGCGGACACTAGATGATCAGGAAAAAGCGGGGCTCGGGGGTTGAGTGCCGTTGACCTATGAACCAGGGGGTCACGGTTCAATTCCTGGTCAAGGGCACAGGCCTGGGTTGCAGGCCCGATCCCCAGTGTGGGGCGTGCAGGAGGCAGCCGATCCATGGTTCTCTCTCCTCATGGAGGTTTCTCTCTCTCCCTCTCCCTTCCTCTCTGAAATCAATAAAAATATTTTTTTAAAAAAGAAAGAAATGTAAGGGCCAGGCCACCACCCTACACACGGTGTTCCCTCGGGCACATCATTTGTGTCTTTGAGCCTCAGTTTCCCCTCTGTGAGGGTGGGGGTGCCCAGCCCTGCAGCATTGGGGGATTGGGACAAACTGTCTCTGTGTCCACTGTGGGGGGAAGGCTGCCCACCTGCTGTTGTGAGGAGAGCGCTGCCCGCCGCTTACCCATACCACCCTCACCCCACTCCGCCTCCGGCCTAAAGAGTTGGTGCTGCTCTCTCCTTGGTCTGTGATGGGAACACCGTGTGCAGCCTTTCCGAGGTCACAAGGTCACGGGCAGGGGCCAGGAGGGGTGCTGCCAAGTGCCTTTGCGCCCCCCTGGGGCTCAGCACCACCTGGAGGGAGCTGACGCCTTGGATAATCTCCATGGTGATGGTCCCCTTTTGTGTGTGTGTGTGTGTGTGTGTGTGTGTGTGTGTGTGTGTTAAGTTTTTTGTTTTTTTCAGAGAGGAAGGGAAAGGGAGAGAGAGATAGATCGGCCGCCTCCTGCACGCCCCACACCAGGGCCTGAGCCCACAACCTGGGCATGTGCCCTTGACCGGGAATCGAACCCGGGACCCTTCAGTCCGCAGGCCGATGTTCTATCCACGGAGCCAACCCAGCCGGGGCCCACCTGGCATGGGGAGCATCCAGGTAGGAGCCTGCGGTCTGGGCTCTGGCTCCGGAGAGAACTTGTTTGCATCACATTAAAGGTGGATGTGGAGCGTGTCAATCAGGGCGCCTTAGAGGGACTGGGCGAGGAGCTGGTGCCTCCTCTCGCTGGGGATCTGGGGTGCTTTCTGAGGCGTGCACAGCCGGAGCCAGTGTGTCCCCTGGGTCCCTGGATGGTGCCCCCCACGCCGCCCCACCCCATGCTGCTCTCTCCCCGCTCCCAGCCGGCTGGAGAGGAGACTGAGCAGCTCTGGTCTTTCCTGGGCAGAATCCCCATGTTCAGAGCAAGATCCGGGGGACACAGGCCCAGGGGGGAAGGGGGGCGGGGGAGGGCTGCCTGCGCCCCGGGGCGGAGGCCCGGCGGCTGAGCTGCTGAGCCTGGCACAGCCCGAGCTGCACCCGCAGGAGCAGGCGCCGGCCCTGGCCGGGTTCATCTTTCCTGGGGACTCCCAGGACAGACAGCTGTCCACTCCCTCACGCGCTCGGCCTGACCCTAGAAGGAAGCAGAGGGACACTGACAAGTGGCCTGATGTCCCCCCGTGCTGCTTGGACCAGTGAGCCGGCTCCAGACTCCAACTTAAAGCAGATCGGCTGGGTGGGCCCTGCGGGGGGGGGGGGGTGGCGGGGCAGGACAGGGCCCGCAGACTTGGGGCACGTGCCCCGCCCACCCCCTCTGAGCACAGTGACGGGAGCCCAAGGCCCCACTCCCTGAGACATGGCCTCTCAGCCCGCCTGGCAGGCGCCGCTCCCACACGTGGGGGGCTCACCCCTCACTGGGCCTCCATTTGTCCCATTAGGTGTCCTGAGCTGTTTGTCTTTCCTGAGCATGTGCCCGCCCCAGGGGCAAGGGCAGCCTGACCTTGAACTGCTGGGACCCTTTCTCAGGCCCCAGATGCCTGCGGTGGGTCTCCTTAATCTCAGGTGCTCCCTGAGAGCAGTGGCCAAGCCCCCTCCCCCCAATCATGTGGCTCCCCGAGCCACCTCCTTCCTTCCATGCGGGGCTGGGTGACAGGCTGCTGGCCCAGCAGCCAGTGTCATTACTGGGCTGAGCGGCTGGCCCCTTGTTGGCTAGGAGCAGTCAGCTCAGGATTCCCATTTTACAGATTTGGAAAACGAGGCTGAGAGTTGATGATAGAATCCCAAGCTAAAGTTGCATCATGAAGCAGTTTGATTCCGGTCCAGGGCACATGCCCGGGTTGCGGGCTCGATCCCCAGTGCGGGGCGTGCAGGAGGCAGCCGATCCATGAGGCTCTCTCATCACTGATGTTTCTATCTCTCTCTCCCTCTCTCTTCCTCTCTAAAAGCAATAAAGATATATTTAAAAAAAAACATTAAAAAAAAAAAAAGAACCCCTGTCTCTGTCCTGTTACTCTCTCCGGAGTCGTGGATGCCCAGAAGGAATGTGGGGGTGCTGGGCACAAGATGGCGGGAGGCATTTTCCTCCTAGAGCCCGCCCCCCCACCCCCAAGTCAGGGTCAGCATGGACGACAGAGCCCCCCACCTTCCTGAACCAGGTTTCTGACTCCTCCCTCTTGCAGTGGCCTCCGCATTCTCGGGGCTAGTTGTCCATTTCCTGGGCTCATTCTCCTGTCGCCGAGAGCAGGGGAGGGGCTGCCCGGCGCTGGCCCTGGAGCAGGAGCCGGGGAAGATGTGGGGACAGGGACAGGCCAGCCTTTCTGGGCTGGGCTCGCGGCGACAGCTGGGCCGCATGCCTGCCATTCCCCCCAGCACGCTCATCCTCTAGTTATAGGGCGCCTGGCACACCCGGCGGGGGGCTCTGGCCTGGGGGGGGCGGCCTGGCCTGGGGGGCCCTGGCCTGGGGCGGACGCCCTGCCGCTTTAGGGCAAGGCCACGGGGACAGGCGGCCGGTGTCAGCTTTCGGCCTCGCCTTGCATGGCCAGGGCCCGCAGCCCGCCTTCTGATTTGTGCGTATTATTAGGTCCCAGGGATGCCGCCGGGCAGCCATGGGCGAGCATGTCTGTGCAGGGAACTTGTCCCTGAACCTGAACTTGGGGGGGGGGGGGGTGCGTGGGGGAACCTGGAGGTCAGGGTTCCATTCCCAGTCAGGGCACATGCCCGGGTTGTGGGCTCCATCCCCAGTCGGGGGCTTGCAGGAGGCAGCCGATCCATGATTCTCATCACTGATGTTTCCATCTCTCCCTTCCTCTCTGAAATTAATACAGATATACACTGAGTGGCCAGATTATTATGATCTCTGAACGCATAGTAATCTGGCCACTCAGAGTGTGTGTGTGTGTGTGTGTGTGTGTGTGTGTGTGTGTGTATATATATATATATATATATATATATATATATATATATATTAGAGGCCCGGTGCATGAATTCGTGCATGGGTGGGGTCCGGCCAACCTGGCCAGGGGGAGGGGACATGGGCGGTTGGCCGGCCTGCCTGCTGGATGAACTCCTGGTCGAGGGGACAATTTGCATATTAGCCTTTTATTATATAGGATGTACACTGAGTGGCCAGATGATTATGCATTCAGAGATCATCATCTGGCCACTCCGTGTATTTTAAACAAATAAACAAGTTAACCTAGCTCCTGGCTGACAGGGGCTTCATTGCTCTCTCTCCCTGGAAACATGTGGGCTTGTTTACTGGGGAGTTACTGGACCAGGAGAGCTAATTTTGGACATTGGAACCACACTCCCTGGAGGCCTGCCTGGGGCCAGGTGGGCTCTGCGCAGCTGAGCTGGTGGGAGGCGCAGGCCCTGCCCACCGGGCAGTTGACAGTGATGGAGTGACAGGCAGGCATCTCGGGGCAGCCAGGGAGCGAGCCTGCCCCCTGCCTCCCGGAGGACTCAGGGCCCAGGCCAGGCCTGCTGAGTAGGTCTGATGTGATTTTATTATTCTTATTTATTTTCATTATTATTATTATTTTACGAGGCAAAGAACTTGATGAACCTTAGCCTCCAGCTTGTCCCCCCAGGCTTCTTCAGCTGCATGAGATGCAAAGAATGAATTGTGTATGAGCAAGAATTATAAAAAGAGCTGGGGCCCTAGCTGGTTTGGCTCAGTGGATCGAGTGTTGGCCTGTGGACTGAAGGGTCCTGGGTTTGATTCTGGCCAAGGGCACCAAAAAAATAAAATAAAATAAAAAAATAAAATAAATAAAATAAAATAAAATAAAATAAAATAAAATAAAATAAAATAAAATAAAATAAAATAAGAGCTGGGCCGGTCGGCCGTGTGGCTCAGTGGCTGAACGTCAGCCTATGAACCTGGAGGTAGGGTTCGATTCCTGGTCAGGGCACATGCGGGGGTTGCGGGCTCCATCCCCAGTAGGGGGCGTGCAGGAGGCAGCTGATCCATGGTTCTCTCTCATCGTTGATGTTTCTCTCTCTCCCTCTCCCTCTCCCTTCCTCTCTGAAATCAATAAAAATAGATTTAAAAATGTTTGGGGTGTAGACAAGGAGTTATTCTAAAACGTGAAATGGGTTAAAGCCGGAGTAACGGAGAGGAAGGGAGGTGTTTCTGGGAAACGCACAGCGCTGGTGTCAGGCAGGGGACGCGGCGGCCAGCTGGTCCCCGACAGGGTGGCCACGCGGGACCCTCAGGGACGCCTCCTGCGGCGGTGGGTGCGGGGGCAGCGCCTCACCGGACGGGGTCCAGCGACCCGGGCCGGGCGCCCAGGGCGGCCACCCGCCTGCACCTCGCGCGCCGCGCTCTGCGCTCAGGCAGCCGCCCCCACGGACCGGGCGGGAGCGCGGGGGAGGCGTCTGCTCCGGGGACAGAGGCGGCGTCTCCGCCGGCGGGGCTGCCGCGGCAACCGGGCCGCCATCGGCGACGTCCTGCTCGGGAGGAAAGCGCGGGGACAGCGGGCCGCTCCGGGGGCTGCGCCACGCGCGGAGGACGGGCCGCCGCGGCTGGAAGGAGGTAAGGCCTCCCCGGAGGGCGCTCGGGGGACGCGGAGGCCCCTCCGCTCCCGGGATCCCCAGCCCCGTCCCCGCGCTCGCGTCCTCGGCTCCTCGGCCTCCTCCCCCCCCCCTGCGCCCCCATCCCCGCTCCCGCGGCCCTCGGGCCCCGCCCGGCCCGCAGTTCTGGCTTCCACGCTCCCGAGTCGCCTTCCCGGGTGACCCGCACTCCCGCAGCCCGGGCCGCTCCGCCCTCTTCCCCGGGGCCGCCGACTCGGACCCACGGAGGCTCCCAGGACCTGGGTGCGGGGTGAGGCGCCGCGCGAGCAGGTGCCCCCAGGACCCCGCCCTTCCCCGAAACTGGGCCGCCCACTCCCGCGCTGCGCCCGGCCTCTCCTCTCCCCCCGCCCCGCCTCGCCTCTCGGTTACCCCGCGCCCCTCCGCGCCCCGCCCTCGCCCCGCGCCCGGCACCCCGCCTCCCGCCTCTCTTCATCTCCCGCCCCGCTCTCCGCGCCCCGCCCCCAGGCGCCTAGAGCCCCGCCTCCCAAAGCCCCGCCCCGCCCCTCCTTTACCCCGCCCCTAGCCCCGCCTCCGCCCGCCTCACAGAGCCCCGCCCCCTCCGCGCCCCGCCCCCAGGCGCCTAGAGCCCCGCCTCCCAAAGCCCCGCCCCGCCCCTCCTTTACCCCGCCCCTAGCCCCGCCTCCGCCCGCCTCACAGAGCCCCGCCCCCTCCTTTACCCCGCCCCGCCTCCCAGAGCCCCGTCCCCGCTTCCCAGAGCCCCGCCCCCTCTGCCCGCTCCGGGCGGGGCTCCGGATTTAAATGTCGCGGCGGGCCCGGCGGCCGGAGGGGCAGGACGGGCCTCTGTGTCGTGTCCCGGCTCTCGCAGGCGGCGGCGGCGGCGGCGGCGGGACCTGCGGGCACCGAGGCCGGCGGGCGGCGCCATGTCCCCGGGCAGCGGGGTGAAGAGCGAGTACATGAAGCGCTACCGGGACCCGCGCTGGGCCGAGTACGCGCCCTGCTACCGCGAGCTGCTGCACTACCGCCTGGGCCGCCGGCTGCTGGAGCAGGCGCACGCGCCCTGGCTCTGGGACGCCTGGGGCCCCGCCGGCTCCTCGGACGACTCGGGGTCGTCGGCGTCGTCGGGCGCTGGGAGCCCCGCGCCCCGGTGCGCCTCGGCCTCGCCGCCGCCGCCGCCCGCGGAGGGGCCGGCCAGGCGGGCGCGCGGGTCCCCGGAGGAGCCGGCCGCGAAGCCCGCGAAGCCCGGGGATGCGGAGGCCGGGGACGCGGAGGCCGGGGACGCAGAGGACACGCCTGTGCCAGGTACCGGGCGTCGGGTGGGGGGGGCGGGGGGTGCTCGGAGGACTGGAGGTGCCCTTGGCATCGGCACCGCCCCCTCTCTCTTCCTTTTTAATCCTCACCCGAGGACGCGTTTCCATGGGTTTTTAGGAAGAGTGGAAGGGAGAGGGAGAGACAGGGAAACATCGATGGGTTGCCTCCTGCACGCGCCCGGGCCGGGGAGGAGCCTTGCAACCGAGGTACGTGCCCTGGACCAGAACCGAACCCGGGACCCTTCGGTCCGGCAGGCCGACGCTCTATCCACTGAACCACACCGGCCAGGGCTGCTTTATTCCCTGAATGGACGGGGAATCCGCCCCCCTAGAGACAAAATAAGGGAGATGTCAACCCGCCTCCGCCCCCCCCCGCCCCCCTTATTTCCTTAATCTGGGGGCTCCAGCCAGCAGCGAGGGCGAGGTGGCCTTGGGGAGCCCGTGTACCCCCATCTGTGTATTCCTAAGCACCCATTTATTTATTTTTTAATGAGAAGAGCCCAGCTTTCGTCAGAGGCTTAGAGGCGACTCCAGGAGGCTCAGATCCACCGCGCTGAGCTTTCTGTCTTGTGAATGGAGCTGTTGTGTTGGGGTGTGAACCCCGGGACCTGGCCGCGCGCGGGCCCGGGGGAGCAGTTTGCATTTGTTTACGGCAGAGGGTGACGTCACTCGGGCGGGTGGGGCCAGGGCCTGGCCCGCGCGCACGGGGTCCCCTCCACTTCCCTCGTGCTCTCGCGCAGCAGTAGCTGGGAAATGGCCCTGGGGGCTGTCTCTGCACCGGTCCGTCCCCCTCTTTCCTGCCCAGAGGGCTGCAGAGTTGGGGGCTCCGCCCGGGAGGCGGGAGGCAGGAGGGGGGGGGGATGCTCGCCGGTGGTAAGGGCCAAGTTCAGTGACTGGGATACAGTAGCCAGCGGTGCCTTCCTGCCGCCCTCTAAGGTGGGGCCTGGATGTTAAAGAGGCTCTGGTGAGAAAAAGAAATACAATACCTTTCCGGCCACAGATCTCAGAATATGTATTTTTCTCCTTCAAAGTGCAAAACAATCGTCAGAGGTAGGACCATCATTTTAAAAATAGGTTTTTATGGATTTCAGAGAGGAAGGGAGAGAGAGGGGGAGAGAGAGAGAAACGTCAATGATGAGAGAGAATCATGGATCAGCTGCCTCCTGCAGGCCCCAAACTGGGGCATGTGCCCTGCCTGGGAATCCAACTGTGACCTCCTGGTTCCTAGGTCCGTGCTCAACCACTGAGCTAGGTCAGCGGGGCAGTGGGCGGTTTTATATACTAGAATGATGAGCACTCTTGGGTTTTCATAAAACATAAACATTTAATTCTTGTTTTTACGGAAGCCAGATATATACACAGAATCATATAGTTCTACTAGAGGCCTGGTGCACGAATTCGTCCACCGGTGGGGTCCAGCGGGCCAGCTCCAATGGGGGCCGATTAGGGGTGGGATCAGTGGTGGGGGAGGGGACGCAGGAGGTTGGCCAGCTGGCCCACACCCTTATTGGGGTGAGGGGAGCAATCAGGGATGGCTGGCGGGGGGAGGGGCTACGGGTTGTTGGCAGTGCGCATCATAGCGACTGGTCGTTCTGCCGTTGGGTTGTGGGCTTTTATATATATAGATAGATACGGCTTATTACAACATCAGCATCTCCCCGCCACACCAATTGCCTATTCCTTGGGGACCACTTCCAACGCCTCTGGATTTTCCTTTGGTGTTTATTTCTGTGACTCCACGTAGCATTGCTTTCATTGACATGTCCTGAGGTGTTTTTTTTTTAAATTTTATTATTATTATTCTTTATTGTTGAAAGTATTACATATGTCAAGATGGGGGACTCTTTTTTATTTTTTATTGATTTTTTACAGAAAGGAAGGGAGAGGGTTAGACAGTTAGAAACATCGATCAGCTGCCTCCTGCACACCTCCTACTGGGGATGTGCCCGCAACCAAGGTACATGCCCTTGACCGGAATAGAACCTGGGACCCTTCAGTCCGCAGGCCGCGCTCTATCCACTGAGCCACACCGGTTAGGGCTGTCCTGAGTTTTTTAAGTTTTTAACATTTATTGGCTCTCTTTTTACCTCTGTCCTAACCCGGACACACGGCCCATTGCTACACCCTCTGCATACAGGCATCATGGAGTTTGTTAGCTTCATGATGAGTATCTACACTTCTGTGCCTGTGCAGGTGTGGCTCAGAGCTGCCCTCGCTACATTGCCCTCGCTGGTGTGGCTCAGTGGATAGAGCGTCGGCTTGTGGACCAGAGTCCCGGGTCCGATTCCGGTCAACGGCACGCACCCCGGTGGCAGGCTCCTCCCCGGCCTGGGCCCTGCTCGGCTCGTGCAGGAGGCAACCCATCGATGTGTCTCTCTCACATCCGTGTTTCTCTCCATCTTTTCCTCTCTCTTCCAGTCTCTCTAAAAATCAACGGAAAAATATCCCCGGGTGAGGATTAAAAAAAAAAAAACAAGCTGCCCTACATTGTTGGCGGTGCCCCCTTTTCTTCCTTTCACAATGCAGCCGGCACGTCAGGTTCACTATCGCTCAGGACATCATCGCACGCCACCCCTCCCAGGGCCTCTGACCTACTTGCATCTGGCCCGGCGGCTGCTCTGGGCGGCGGCTGCGGGTGGTGCCTGGGGAGGGCCGTGGCCACCGCCCTGGCATCCTTGGCTTCTCGTTGGGGAAGAGCCTCGTGGTGTGGCTTTCCCGGCATCTTCTCTCTTGGTGGAGTCCCTCCGGGTGCATCTCAGCTCCCAGCAGCTTCCGGAGAAAGGCGAGGTGAATTTTCGGAGGCCTTGCATGTCAAAGGATAGCCCTCTTTCTACCCGCACAGTCCAGCGAGGTGGTGGCTGGGCAGGGAATGCTGGGTCGGAAGGAATTGTCTCGACATCTGGAGGCATCGCTGGGCGGGGGTGGAACTGGCGATGTTGCCGGCACAGTTTCGGCTCGTTCGGATCCTGGTTCTGTTGTAGAGCGCACCTCCCCGCCCTTGGGAAACTTGGCGTCGTCTCTCTTCGAGTTGAACTAGTCTTCTATAATAATAAAAGCGTAATATGCTAATTAGACTGGACAACCTAACGACCTTCCGGACGTCTTTCCGGACGACCTTCTGGACGAAGCCGGGGCTGCGAGGGCTGAGTCCCTTGCACCAATTTTGTGCATCGGGCCGCTAGTGTTTCATAATTCTGGGAAGGTTTCTTGAGTTGTTTCTCTCTCTCTGTCTCTCTCTCTCTCTCTCCCTTTTTCTGAACTACTTAGTTGGATGTTCACTTTGGTAGAGTCAAGGTCATTGCTGTCGACAGACATGACAGGTCATCTATCAAGGCCCCTGAGTTGGACTGCCCGTGCAGGGCTCACTGTTACTTTAAAGTGAACATGGAGCCCGGCTGGCGTGGCTCAGTGGTTGAGCATCCACCTGTGAACCAGGAGGTCACGGTTCAATTCCCGGTCAGGGCACATGCCCGGGTTGTGGGCTCCATCCCCAGTGTGGGGTGTGCAGGAGGCAGCCAATCCATGTTTCTCTCTCATCGTGGATGTTCCTATCTCTCTCCCTCTCGCTTCCTCTCTGAAATCAATAAAAAAGAATATATATATTATAAAAGGGAATGTGGGCATAAGCAAGAAAAGAATCACAACGGAAAGTGGTAAGGAACAAGGGTATGTCTTTAAACAGTGGAGAGATTTGGGAAGAGCAATCCATCAAGTCCTCACTAGCGCCCAATTCTGGAGCCTCCGGAGCAGGGGGACCCTTAGGACCCACGACTGGGAGGAGCCTGGCTGCAGAGGGGCTTTTATTTGGAGGGAGGGGTAGGCTGCCAGGAAGCTAAGGCTCACAAAGGGGTTCCACAAAACAGGACAGCACAGCCTTTACCCAAAACGGGGGGTTTATAAAGAGTGATGGACGGCAGGACCACGAAAGGCCATGAGGGGGAATAGTCGTGCTTCGGGGTGTTCACCGCGGGGCGGCTCTGCCCACAGAGTGGGGGACGGGTGGCCTGTGGTCACGGGGGCATTTCTGCTGCAAATGAAGGGTCAGCCCCTTGCACACGGCTCCCAAGTCTCTAGCTCTTCACCCTGGGGATGTGGGGCTGTGCACCAGGTGGGTAACCATGGAAACCACAGCCTATTGTGATGGGCCTTTCAGGTTGAGGTCGCCAGCTCCCTCTTCCCAGGAGCGTGTCAGAGCCACGCCTTGTCCAGAGTGGGGAACATCGGGAGGGATGGGAGCCTGGAGCTCGAGTTGAGCGACTTAAAAAATAACGAGCCTGTGTAGCTGCTGGTGATCCTCAGAAATCCAGATCCTCCAAATCCAAGACCAGGGATTTGTCTTGGGGTTTGGAGAAAGCCATTAGGCCGAAGAGGTCCCTTGCTTTAAAAAAAAAATTAAAAAATTAAATGATTTCAGAGAGGAAGGGAGAGCGGGTGAGAGAGAGAGAAACATCAATGGAGAGAGAGAATCATGGATTGGCTGCCTCCTGCATGCCCCTTGCTGGGGATGGAGCCCACAACGGGGGCACATACCCTAATTGGGCATCAAACGGTGACCTCCTGGTTCACAGGTCAACGCTCAACCATCAAGCCATGCCACCCAGGAAGAGATCTCTTTTAACATTTAGTCTCAGAAGCCCTAACCGGTTTGGCTCAGTGGATAGAGCATCGGCCTGCGGACTGAAGGGTCCCAGGTTCGATTCCAGTCAAGGGCATGTAGCTTGGTTTTGGGCACATCCCCAGTAGAGGGTGTGCGGGAGGCATCCAATCTGATTCTCTTTCATTGATGTTTCTAACTCTCTATCCCTCTCCCTTCCTCTCTGTAGAAAAAAATCAATAAAATATATTAAAAAATACTTAGTATCAGAGTATGAGGGACAGTAGCTGCCTTTGAATAGGCTTGGCTCAGCCTTGCTCTGTTTGTGGTTAATTTAAAAGTGGGGTCGGCCCTGGTCGCTGTGGCTCCGTTGGTTGGGCGACGTCCCTTGCACGGACAGGTCGCTGGTTACGGAAAGATTCCCCGTCAGGGCACACGCCAGGGTTGCTGGCTCGATCCCCAGTGGGGGGCGTGCAGGAGGCAGCCGATGGATGGTTCACTCTCATCCATGTTTCTCTCTTCTCCCGCTCTCTCTCTAAAAATCAATAAACTCTTCTTTAAAAGAAAAAAAAATAAGTAAATGAAATAAAAATGGGGCCGCCGGTTTGAAACGGGTCACACTCGCTTGTTTCGGCATCTCTGCGTTAAGCGAAACGTGGGGATGGGACGATGGGTGAAAACGTTACTGACTCAGTGAAGCATAATGTGTCCCTCAGCCCAGATAGTTAAAGGAATTATACTCCAACCCGGGTTTTAAAGCGTCTTCCTCTTGTGTTGTCTTCTCTTTAAAAAAAAAAGCATCGCCCGTCAAAGGCGTCAAGGAAAAACCCGAGGAAGAGGTCGGGACGGCAGAGATGGGCCGGGTGCCCGGCTGCATCAAACCCCGCCAGCACCCCAGCGCCCTGTTTGCCAGAGGAAACAGGAAAGCGGCCAGAAGTCCTCAAAGGTCGTCCAGTAGAACGAGAGAGAACAAGCACCCCTTTGCTCTGTACGGGTGGGGAGAGAGACAGACGGACACAGGCAGCCAGAGGACGCACAACGTCTGTGCTTCCGCGCCGGTGCACGAGGTGTGTGTGTGTGTGTCACGCGTGTCTCTGGGCTCCCCCTTGGAGGGAGGGGGACGGGGAAGGGAGGGCACAGGTGTGCTCCTTGGAGGGACAGTGGGCTGGTTCCTCCATTCTAAATGGTTTATTATTTATTTTTATTTTTAAAATATTTTTTATTGATTTCAGAGAGGAAGGGAGAGGGAGAGAGAAACATCCATGATGAGAGAGAATCACGGATCGGCCGCCTCCTGCACGCCCCCTACTGGGGATCGAGCCCACAATCCGTGATTCTCTCTCATCATGGATGTTTTTTTTCTCTCTCTCCCTCTCCCTTCGAAATAAATATATACACACTAGAGGCCTGGTGCACAAATTCGTGCACCGGGTGGAGTCCCTCGGCCTGGCCAGCGATTGGGGATGATCGGGGCTGGCCGGGACGGGGAGGGGGCAGGACCACAGGAGGTTGGCCAGCTGCCGGAGGTTGGCTGTGCGAGCGCACTGACCACCATGGGGCAGCTCCTGTGTTGAGCTCCTGTGTTGAGCGTCTGCCCCCTGGTGGTCAGTGCCCATCATAGCTACCAGCCGGTCGTCTGGTCGTAACAGTCGCTTAGGCTTTTATATATATAGATATATAAAAAAAAGAAGCAGAAGGAGAAAGCACAGACTGTTTGAATTCTGATTAAATGCCATAATCCCATTTTTACCAAACAGCCTTCTAAACCCCGGCAGCTGGTGTTAGTTAGCGGGATATTTGAGACAACAGAGGCCGGGGTTTAACAAAGACTGGCCGGTCCCTGGGGTTAGGCTTAACCAGGTCTGTCTATGGCATCAAATGTCCGGGGTGGCACAGTCCCTGGAGGGTTTTTCTTTTTTCTTTTTTAACTGCTTTGCTGTAAAACATTTCAAGTCCTTTCATGGAATATGTGCCCATGCTTAAAGCTAAGCAGCTCCAGTGATTTTCCAGAGCCAATTTCCAGAAAATTGGCTGCTTACCATTTGCATCTCTCCCCTGCCTTCCCTCTGAGGTTGAATGGTCTGATCGATGTTTCTCTGTCTCTGGATCTATTTTTGTTCATCAGTTTATGTTGTTCATTTAAATATTTTTTTTTAAAAAAATATATGTTTTTATTGATTTTTAGAGAGGAAGGGAGAGGGATAGATAGAAACATCGATGAGAGAGAAACATCATCATCAATTGGCTGTCTCTTTTCCCCCACACTCCACCCCTCCCCCCCCCCCCCGTGGGGATCGAGCCCACAACCCGGGCATGTGCCCTGACTGGGAACCGAACTAGGGACCCCTTGGTTCGTGGGTCCAGTGATGCTTAACCACTGAGCCACACCGGCCGGGCGCAAATCAGTTCCAAAGCCACTTAACACGTTGCGGACGGAGCACGAGAATTCTGGTGTTTCCTGTGATTACACAGTGTTTTACAAAGTATCATATTTTTAAAAAGATATTAGCTTGTAAGAACATGTAATACATAACTTCAAAATGCAATGGGTATTTCATTGTAAAGCGTGCCTTTAACATTTATGTAAAACGTGTGGTTTTTGTTTTTTTTTTACTCGTTCAATAGAGACTTATCGGGCCACTGGGTAAAGCCAGCAATAAAACGACTGGTCCTCCATGTGTTAAGTTATTCTTACAAATATTAAATATTTTTTAAAATATATTTTATTGATTTTTTTTTACAGAGAGGAAGGGAGAGGGATAGAGAGTTAGAAACATCGATGAGAGAGAAACATCGATCAGCTGCCTCCTGCACACACCTTACTGGGGATGTGCCTGCAACCCAGGTACATGCCCTTGACCGGAATCGAACCTGGGACCTTTTGGTCGGCAGGCTGACGCTCCAAACACTGAGCCACACCGGTCAGGGCTAAATATTTAAAATATAACTATTCTTGCAAATCGGTTCAAAAAGCCGCTTACGTTATTTCTGCTTTTCCTTTATGAACGCTCCTTAGATTCATGAGTCGGCGTTACGGGCCAAGAACAGAAGGCAGGTGGAAAAGAGGAGGCTGGTGGCTCAGAGGCAGCGCGCGCACTCGGTGGACGTGGAGAAGAGCAGGAGGCCCAAGCCGGCCGCCTCGGAGAGCCCGTGGGTCACGGAGTACATGCGATGCTACTCGGCCCGCGCGTGACGGGGGAGGCCGCTGCGTCAATAAAAGAGAGCAAACGAACCCAAGCCGCGGACTCCCAAAGGAGGGGCCATGGGTGTGGGACACCAGCCCCTGGTGCCAGGCTTCCGCCGGGGTTCCCGAGAGAGGCTCCCCTGTGGATGCGTCCCGGCCCAGGCCTGGCAGCGGGTGACCGCGAAGCCATCGCCGTTGGCTTCTGGACGAAGCTAACTCCCTACGTCTTTGCTCTTTCTTCAAGGGTTTTGTCTCAAAGCATCTTCATCTTTTAAGACATCGACACCCAATGCCTTTAAATGGCTAGAGATGCTTCATAGTTGATATTTTCTCCCGGAAGTTTGGGGCAGGCCCTGACCTGAACGACTTTGCACATTCCACGGTGGGTCCTGCCACCTGCAGCATCGGACTCGCCGGCCCGGCGTGCAGCTGCGCGAGCGAATGTCAAATCCACGGGAGTCTCGGCACGGACGGACGTTGATGCGGCGGGTCACGAAGCTGGAACCCGCGCCGACGTTCCGTTCAGCACGTCAGGCGGCTGTGATCGTGAAGAGTTTTTTGGGCTCAGGGAGGGTCCTCTGTCCCCCTCAAGCCACCGAGTGGGCACTTGTCATTTCACAGTTCGGATGCGTCCCAGGAGCAGCACCCGCGTGCCGTGGAGAGCACGCTCCCGTGTCCCGGGAGTCAGACTGTCGTGTCATTTTGCTTCTGTCCTTGTGGGATTTCCCTAGAGCGTCTGATGAGGGCCGGTCTTGCTTGCTCATGGCAGGATGTCCTCCTCCTATCCCCGCCCTGAACTTCTCGACTTTCCCCTCCACGGAACTCACCGGGGACGGAGCGTGATCATGGGCACACTCAGGCTCCGGGTGGAATACATTCCTGGCCAGTAGGGCTCACACGGAAACTTGTGCGTGGGTCCCCGTGGGAGGCCGTGTGGCAAGGAAGGGTCCCTTCCCGCGTCCACTTGCTTTGGGGACAGAAAGAGTGGTTTTAAGGAAGCCTGCCTCCCACCCGGCGGAGAGTCCACGGGAAGGATGGGCGCTGAGTCCCGTGGGCGAGGGGAGACAGTGCTGGGCCAGCCGGGCGCCGGGAGGGAGTGAATGCCAAGCTGGTGTTGGGCGCGAGGTTGGGCGATGCCTCAGTGTACGCCTCCTCTGGGTCTTTATAGAACGAGGGTCGCTTTTTAGAGCACCAGTGGGTTTTATTCCACAGAAAACCACGTGATGATGTCAACTGACAACCGTGGTAAGCCTTGAAAACTCCTACGGAAGGGCCGTGAGCATTGATTTGTTTTTAAAAAAGACCTGGAGACTACTGGTGTGCGGCGTTTTGGGAGGAGTGGTTGGGCAGAGAGCGCCCCTGCTCAGGGAGGTGTGACTTGGACAGGAGGAGGCTCGGTGTGGCCGGCGTGGCCTGGCGAGGGGTGCTGGTCACCCTTGCTGTGGTCATCAAAGCCCTTAGACCCTGCGAGGACCGAGAGGTGAAGGCAGCCGTGGTCAGTGCGGTGTAGCTGATGGTCAAGCCACGCCCTGCTGTCCGGGTTCGGGTTTAGCCATTCCGCCCAAGTGCTTCTGTTGCAGCTGACAATCTTAGGGAAGGAAGTCCCTCTTCCCCCAAACCCTCCCCCTCCCCCCAAACAGACTGCCTTAGACACCCAGCTTCCCGCCCGGCCGGCGTGGCTCAGTGGTTGAGCATCGACCTATGAACCAGAAGGTCACGGTTTGATTCCCGGTTGCGGGCTCCATCCCCAGTGTGGGGCGTGCAGGAGGCAACCGATCCATGGTTCTCTCTCATCGATGATGTCTCTCTCACTCTCTCTCTTCCTCTCGGAAATCAATAAAAACATATATTTTAAAAAGAGACCCAGCTTCCTCCAGGCTTTCAATAAGCCACACCCCTCCCTTCAGGAAATACTCGCATTTAATGAGCTTATTACGAAAGCCCCAGATGGAGATCTGGAAAAACCAGGCCATTTCCCCGCTTTGTATCCTCCCCCGAGGATATTTTCCCATTGATTTTTTTTTTTAGGGAGAGCGGAAGGGAGAGGGAGGGAAAGACAGAGAGAAACATCGATGTGAGAGTAACACATCATTTGGTTGCCTCCTGCACATGCCCTGACCAGGGCCAGGGCCGGGGAGGAGCCTGCAACTGAGGTATGTGCCCTTGATCGGAATCAAACCCCCGTACCCTTCAAGTCTGCAGGCCGATGCTCTATCCATTGAGCCAAACCGGCTAGGGCTCCCCTCCCCATCCCCCTTTTAAATAAGGGTCAAATGACCAAGATTTTTAAAGTAATTTTAATGTGCATGAACAATGAGTAGTTCCACACGAATGAATTGTGAGAACCCTTCCCTGTGTTCAAGTCATTAAGGTCTCCAGTTACCTTTAGAGCCTATGAAAGGTTTTACGTTGTAACCATTTGATGGTTTGGAAACTAATATGTAATCATGTTCTTAAGTCTTGGGCCGACTTGCCAGACAAGCAGATAGTTTAAAAACCCCCTTTTATGTTGGAAAGTTTGAAACTGCTTGAGGATCCAGTGATACTTAAACTATGGAATAAAATCATGGCTACATAGACTTTCAAAATGTTGGCTTTAAAGCTCGTCATGGAAACAATTTGCCAAATTTCTGTGTTACTTGCTATGGAGAGAAGTCAAAAGCTTAACGTCCGCACTCGCTGGACCTAGGTGAGTGAGAAGCAACCTGGAATTCATTCTTTTTATTTTCTAAAAAAAAACCTAAAAGACAACTCTCACTTGGTACCTCTGGGTAATGCGTAGGCCTCCTCCTCCCCGTAAAATTCCTAAGCACACAGAAACATTTTTAACGTTTATAAAGGAATTCTCTACAGGGCTCATCTTATAGCGGGCACTTAGGTATGCCACTTTCTATGTAATAGCTTTGTTACTTTTATGCATGGAAGAATGGTGGCTGTTGGGGTTATTGGAAACCATAACACCCAGAACAGAACACTGGCCCGGCCAGTGTGGCTCAGTGGTTGAGCGTCGACCTGTGAACCAGGAGGTCACTGTTCCATTCCTGGTTGCAGGCTGGATCTCCAGTAGGGGGCATGCAGGAGGCAGCCGATCACTGATTCTCTTATCATGGATGTTTCTATCCCTCTCTCCCCCCCCTCTCCGTTCCTCTCTGAAATTAATAAAAATACATTTAAAAAAATAGGAAGGTGTAAGGTAATCAATGGGAAAAACTGATAGTCGGGCTCAACACGCATAGGAAGTATCGGACGTATCTTGTTAAACCTTTCTCTGATGAAACACCCATCGAGGAGTCCATGTGATGGCGCATGTTCAACCACGGATGTGCTAACCAGAATTCATCCCCACAAAGCACAAGTTCCAGCGTGTCACGCTCACTCACTTCATTCACATTTTGTTTCCAAGTCACTGCAATATTAAACAGAAGCAAAAAGCAATACATTGATCTTAGAAAAGGCAGCCCCCACGCCCAGGGCAGTGGGTAAAAGCACGAAGACCTGTGCACACGTGTTTGGTTTGTCCCTGTGGCAGGCTGGCCCGGCTCGTCCTAGCTCACGACATCCCCGGTGCACAGCTCTTCCCAACTCCAAGTTCACACCCATCCCACTGGCTGCCTGAAGTCAATGAGGTGGGAGTATTTACACCACAGGAAGTGGCAGCTGCTTCAAATGGGCCTTTTCTCTTTTAACTTATTTTTTAAATGTATTTGTATCGATTTCAGAGAGGAAGGAAGAGGGAGAGAGAACCATGGATCCGCTGCCTCCTGCACGCCTCACACTGGGGATCGAGCCCGCAAGCCAGGAATCTAACTGTGACCTCCTGGTTCGTAGGTATATGCTCGACCCCTGAGCCACACCAGCCAGGCAGGCTCTGCCTCTTCATTATTCTGGGAGAAGCTCCTCTCTGGATATGGCCCTGCTGCCCGGGGGCCGGGGGAGTGGCCGGATGGCCGCCTCGGGCTGGCTCCCTGCCAGGACTGTCCCCTTGAACGATGAGCTTTCATCTGGGCCAGAGGGTCGGAGTGGAGCTCACAGTTCCAGCAGAGGGTTTCTGCTCCCTCCCCCGGGGGTGTCGGCCGGGACTGCGTGGATGCATTTGTCCCTGTGGTCGCTGGGAGCTTGGACACGGTCCCTGGTCAAGTCTCTATGCTCCTCTCCCTTCCCCTGTGAGATCAATAACATATTAAAAAAACAAAACAAAACACAAAACCTTTTTTAAAGCCCAGCAAGCAAAATGGCAAGTACCAGCACACATATGTTGATATGTATGAGTTGATATGTATGTTGTTTTGTTGTATTAACAAACTTCAAAACTTCATGTCAAATTTTCTGAAGGCGTTAACATCATAGATATTTTTACGCCTAAAAATGTTGAATTTAGTGCCAAAAAAGAGCCTTGGCGGGAAGTTTTAATTCATTACCGGTAACTCCATCTATGGCAGCGGTCTGCAAACTGCAGATCGCGAGCCGCGGTTTGCCGCTCTGTTGACTAATGAGTTTGCCAAGCACTGACCTAGACTCTGGATTCCAATAATTACAGGCTGTTGTTGTTCCTTGTGATGAAGCCCCTATGGCAGTGATGACGAACCTATGACACGCGTGTCAGCACTGACATGCGTAGCCATTTCTGATGACACGCGGCCGCTGAGGCGGCCGCATGCCGAGGATGAAACATTTGCGAAATAATGTTTTTTCCTCAAAGTGACACACTACCCGAGTTATGCTCAGTTTTTTGGCAAAGTTTGACACACCAAGCTCAAAAAGTTGCCCATCACTGCCCTATGGAAAACTATCCGCATTATTAACCGGTAAACCTGGTAAAACCAGTTTTGTGGTCTGAGAGCGCCGCCTGTGGACATATCTGGAATTGCCTGGTTTAAACTTTTTTGAAGCCATCCCAAAGCAAAACTATAGTAAAGTGACAAGTATGGCACAGAGACCTTTCTTCATGAGCAATCTGAAATTACCCCTGTGATCCCCAAATATTTTGATTTTTTTCTCCCAAATACTTCAGGGGCAATTTCCTATAAACCAGGGCCTTCTGCCCAACCATCAGAATCGGGAAGTTCACGCTGATGCGTCTCTACCGCCCAGTCCTCTGGCGGGGTTCAAATGTCGCCCGTTGTCCCAGGAATGCCCTTCGCAGGCGGCCAGAGACCCCGCTTACACCCCCTTCCTGTGAGAGGCGCACTTTATAATTAGTCTTCATTTCTCTCCAGTCCTCTTTCTTGAACCTTTTGGGATTTTTTTATTGATTTTTTTTACAGAGAGGAAGGGAGAGGGATAGAGTTAGAAACATCGATGAGAGAAACATTGGTCAGCCGCCCTCCACACTTCCTACTGGGCATGTACCCACAACCAAGGTACATGCCCTTGACCGGAATCGAACCTTGCACCCTTCAGTCCCCAGGCCGACACTCCATCCACTGAGCCAAACTGGTTTGGCTCCATGAACCTCTTAAAGACTCGAGTGCTTTAACACTATGCTTAACCAGCGGATACAGGTGCCTAGAATCAGGGACCTTCCAGGCTCCAGAGACGCCCCAGTAATGCAAACAGAACCGAGGATGTAGCCAAGGCACGATAGGACCTCCAAACCCCAAGAGATTGGGAGCCTGGCTCTTCCATTGTTTCAGCCTGGACACCGAGCAGCGGAGTAAGTCGGGATCTGGGGTGGCCCCTCCGCAGGTGTGGATCGAACCCATGACACCGAGGAGAGTCTGTTTCTCTCCTGGGCACAGCAATTACACGTGGGTGCTGCCTGGCCGGTGTTGCTCAGTGGTCGAGCTTTGACCTCTGAAACAGGTCAGGGGTTCGATTCCTGGTTGGAGGCTCCATCCCCGGTATGGGGGTGCAGGAGGCAGCCGACCCATGATCCTCTCTCATTATTGGTGTTTCTCTCTGCCCCTCTCCCTTCCCCTCTGAGATCAATAACATATTTTAAAAAAACACCACAAAACTTTTTTCAAAAACCCAGCAAGCTAAATGGCAAGTAAAATCAGTTTTGTGGTCTGAGGACGCCGCCTTGTGGACATATCTGGAATTGCGTTTGTTTAAACTTACGCCATCACAAAGCAAAATTACAGAAAATTTACTAGCACAGAGAACTCTCTTCATGAGCAATCTGAAATTACCCGTGTGATACCCTGTGACCCCCCCCCCCAAATACCATGGGCAATTTCCTATAAACCAGGGCCTCCTCCTGCACAACCATCAGAATCGGGAAGTTCACGCTGATGCGTCTCGGCCGCCCAGTCCTCTGGCGGGATTCAAATGTCGCCCTTTGTCCCCGGAATGCCCTTCGCAGGCGGCCAGAGACCCCCCCTCCCCGCTTACACCCCCTTCCCGTGAGAGGCGCACTTTGCATCGAGTCTTCATCTCTCGCCAGTCCTCCTCCTTGAACCTTTTACAGACTCGAGTGCTTCACTCTCTGCTGAACCAGCGGGTACAAATGTCCGGAATCAGGGACCCTCCAGGCTCCAGAGACGCCCCCCGGAAAGTCACAAGAACCGGGGACGTAGCCAAGGCCCCCGGGACCTCCGAACCGCAAGAGATCGGGAGCCTGGCTCTTCCAATGTTCCGCCGGGAAGCAGAGCGGCGCGCGCGCACCTCGGCCGGATCAATTAATGCCGCCAGCCTGCGGGCGCAGGGCAACTAGGGACGTGTACCCGGGGACGAGCGCGGTGCAAGCTGGGAAGCGCGTCTAGCGGAAACCACGGGCCATTCCCGGAAGTGTGTCGGAGCAGCGTGGGGCATGCCGGGAGGTGCGTCGCGCACGGGGCATGCCGGGAGATACGTCTTGCGTCAGTCGCTGTGCGTGGTGGGAAGTGTGTCTTCCGCCGGTCGTCAAGCACGCCCGGAAGTGTGTCAGAGGAGTCCCGGGGCATTTCGGGAGATGTGTCTAGCAGTGAGCGCGGGGCTCGTCGGGAAGTGTGTCACAAGGGATGGCGTCACACTAGAAAGTATGTCGTTTGCCGGCGCGGGGCGCGCCGGGAGGTGTGTCTGAGGCCCGCCGAGGGGTGTGTCTGGCGGGAGGCCCCGGGCGCCGCGGGCCGGGAGGAGGGAGGCGGCGGGATGGGGAAGCTGACGGCGGAGCTGATGGAGCCGGCGGCGCAGTACACAACGCCGTGCTGGGCCTGCGGGGTGAGTGCGGGGAGGGCGGCCTGCCCCGGGGGCCCCGCAGTGGGCGGGCTGCGCCTGGCCGTCCCGGCCCGAGTGTGGTCGGCGGGGCGGAGGGACCGTCCCGCAGGCTCCTTGCGCGGCCGGCTCGGGGACGGGACGGGGACCGCTTCCCGACCCGGACCCGTGGGCCCGCGTTCGGTTCGGCCTCGCGGGCCCGTTTCTCGGTCTGATCCGCTCGAGCGCCGAGCCTGGACTCGGGGGCGGTCACCCCAGCGCCGAGCGAGCGGCCGGTTCTCAGGAAACGCGTTCAGGTGACGGCGTCAGAGTGCGGACAGGGCGCTTGCCGGTCCTTTTCTTCTCTTTAGAGAGAGGGGGAGGGAGGGAGAGACACATGGATGTGAGAGAGACACATGGACTGGTTGCCTCCCGCACACGCCCCGACCGCGTCCGGGATCGAACCTGCAACCCAGGTACGTGCCCTTCACCGGAACCGAACCCGAGACCCTGGGCGCTCTGGCCACAGCGGCCGCGGCCGAGTTGGTCATTTCCGATCAGTCGGGGGGGGCGGGGGGAGGCGAAGTCCGGGAGGGAAGCGATGGTTTCCCGGCGCCTCCTCGGCAGCTTCAGGGGCCCCGGTCCCCCGTCACCCAGACGCCCCATCAGGGGGCCGGTCTTTCATGGAAACAGCGCCGCGTGGCGGTGAGGACTCGGAACTGTCCGGTTCCGGGGCTGTTTCTTCCTCAGCTAAAGGCTGACCTGCACCCCCAAGCCGTGGCTGCACCCCAATAAGCATCCTCCACCCCCGCCCATGTCAGACCCGAGAGAGGGCGGGCTCCCTGGGCCGGGGCAGCGACCCTGGTCAGTCAGCCTTGAAATGCCTCCTCCGGACTGAACTTCACAAAAAGGAAAGTGCTCTGGCCCTGGCCGGGTTCGCCCAGTGGTTAGCGCGTCGGCCCTTGGACTGAAGGGTCAGGGGTTTATTCGAGGTCAAGGGCAGGAACCTGGGTTGCAGGCTCCATCCGGGACCCGGTTGGGGCGTGTGGAAGGCAACCAGTCCATGTGTTTCTCACATAGATGTCTCTCTCTCTCCTCTCCCCCTCCCTTCCACTCTCTCTAAAAGTCCATGGAGAAGTGTCCTGGGTGAGGATGGGCAGCTCTCTGTTCAGCCGATCAGAAGGTGACTTAGGAAGAACGGGAAGAGCCACTGCCTTGGGGGTGAGAGGATACAGTCGGTGCCCGGGATTCGCTCCCAGGGGCCCGCAGGGTCTGCTGCTGGCTCTGCTTTGGGCTTAGACTCCTTGCTGACAAAGCCAGGTCCTTCTCTCCTTTATCTTTTTGCTCATCCTTCCTCGGGGATATTTTTCCCATGGATTTTTAGAGAGGTTGGGGGGAGGGAGAGAGAGAAACATCCATGATGAGAGAGAATCATGGATCGGCTGCCTCCTGCAGGCCCCCTCCTGGGGATGAGCCCACAACCCAGGCATGTACCCTGATCCGGAATCGAATCCAAGACCTCCTGGCGCCAACCACTGAGCTTCACTGGCCTGGCCTAGGTGAACACTTTCTGAATGAATGCTAGCTTTTTGAACCAAATTATCAGGAAATTCTGCTAATGTACTTTAGCACCTTTTAATTTTATTAATACCCGTGGGCTTTCCTCTATGTCACAGGATATAAGATCCCTGTCATCAAGAATCTGGGTGCGACCTTAGACCAGTTCGATGCCATTGATTTTTCTGACAATGAAATCCGCAAACTGGACGGCTTCCCTCGCTGAGGAGACTGAAGACCCTCCTGGTGAACAACAACCGGATGTGGTGAGTGTCTGCCGGGCAGCGATCTGTTTCCCGGTGTAAACGCTGTACCCGCTGCCGGTTCCACCTGCACGTTTCCTCTTTAAAGAAGACATTTTTCTGGTTTTCAATGATTTCAGAGAGGCAGGGGGAGAGAGAGAGATACAAACCTCAGTAATGGAGAGAATCGTTGATTGGCTGCACACCCCACACTGGGGATCGAGCCCCCAACCCTGGCATGTGCCCTGGCCGGGAATTAAACTGTGACCTCCTGGTTCCTGAGTCAACACTCAACTATTGAGCCACACCCGCCAGGCAACTGTTGTCATTTTTTTCTTTTTTTTAATACATTGTTTTATTGATTTCTTACAGAGAGGAAGGGAGAGGGATAGAGAGTTAGAAACATCGATGAGAGCCGAAACCGGTTTGGCTCAGTGGGTAGAGCGTCGGCCTGCGGACTGGAAGGTCCCAGGTTCGATTCCGGTCAAGGGCATATGCCTTGGTTGTGGGCACATCCCCAGTGGTGGTTGTGCAGGAGGCAGCTGGTCGATGTTTCTCTCTCATCGACGTTTCTAGCTCTCTATCCCTCTCCCTTCCTCCCTGTAAAAATCAATAAAATATATTAAAAAAAGAAAGAAAGAAAGAAAGAAAGAAACATCGATGAGAGAGAAGCATCGATCAGCTGCCTCCTGCACGCCCCCTACTGGGGATGTGCCCGCAACCAAGGTACATGCCCTTGACCAGAATCGAACCTGGGACCTTTCAGTCCGCAGGCCGACGCTCTATCCACTGAGCCACACCAGCTAGGGCTGTTGCTATTTTTTTCTTTTTCTTTTTTAAAAAAAATATATTTTATTGATTTTTTACAGAGAGGAAGAGAGAGGGATAGAGAGTCAGAAACATCGATGATAGAGAAACATTGATCAGCTGCCTCCTGCACACACCCCACTGGGGATGTGCCCGCAACCAAGGTATATGCCCTTGACCGGGATCGAACCTGGGACCCTTCAGTCCGCAGGCCGACGCTCTATCCACTGAGCCAAACCGGCCTCGGCTGTTGCTATTTTTTCATTAGACAATCCGAGGGAAAGAGAGGAATGCCCGATTGAACAGCCGGGCATCGCATGTAGTCACAGCGCCTGCCGCAGCCGGGTGAGGTGGCGGTCTCGGTTTATTGCATGTCCTCAGTCCAGCGTGTGTGTGCACTCACCGTCAGCTTCTGGTTTCAATGGGGACATGCTGCTCTGCACGCAGTGGGAACAGGCGGGCTTCTCTCGCTCACCGTTCCCTGGCGGGACAGTTGTCCGTCTGCACCCGCCCCGGACCTGCGGAGTCGCCTGTATTTCTGTGCCGCCTGCGCAGAAGCCACGGTGGGAGGCAGGTGGTTTGTCCTACACGGAGTCTCCCCTTTGCTTAGTTCCTTAGACAGCGGGGTGGGGGTGCAGGAAGAGCCCCAACAGCCCCAGGAAGCCTGGGTCCTAACACCGTGCCCTTCTGGCCCGCCGCTGTGGCTCAGTGGTCCCGCATCAACCACTCCCTTCCCCTCTCTGAAATCAGAAAGAGAATATTTAAACAATAAAATAAAATGGTGCCACTCTGTCGCTCGGGGTGTCGGGAGAGCAACCTCCCAGTTGCAGAAGCTCCAGGGTATTGGTCCGCTTGTTCGCCAGAAGCCGGTCAGGTGCCCGGGCGGGAGGACAGGACCAGGGGGTCCTCGCTCCGAGGCAGCCGCAGGGCGAAGCGTCTCAGCGGGGGGGTCTGCTCTCCTCTCACAGGGTGACCTGGACCCGCTGGCATCGCTCAAGTCGCTGACCTACCCGAGGTAGGAGATGACCCCGTGACAGTGAGTCCTTTACAACAACTCCCTGCCGGGCCTCGACCTGACCAGCCGGTGAGGACAACGGAATGCTGAATGGAGCTGGAACTGGAAAAGGTGCAGACATTTTTAAATATCTATATTATTTTTTTAAAAACTCACACATCTTCTAATTGAGCTTTAGCCGCTATAGAGAGGGGAGGGCAGCTTTTACACACAGTACTGCCCAGCACTGATCGTGACCTGTGGCCGTGCTGTGGCTGACGGGTTCCATTCCAGTGCGACAGCAGCCCCACGGCCACCACACTGACTGACTGGGGGTGGCTGTCAGTTTCAGGTCTTGGAGACAAGCATGGGGGTTGGGAGGGGAGGGTAGAATAAAAAATATATATAAAACAACCCTTGCAGGTGTGGTTCAGTGGTTAGAGCATTGCCTATGAACCAGGAGGTCCCAGTTCATTTCCTGGTCAGGGCACATGCCTGGGTCGCAGGCTCCATCCTCATCCTGGAGGGGGCGTGCAGGAGGCAGCCAATCCATAATCCTCCTCATTGATGTTTCTCTTCCTCTCCGAAATCAATAAATAAGTAATGGGCCGAAAAGCGTTTGGCTCAGTGGATAGAGCGTCGGTCTGCGGACTAAAGGATCCCAGGTTCGATTCCTGTCAAGGGCATGTACATTAGTTGCGGGCACATCCCCCATCCCGTGAGAGGCGCACTTTGCATTTATTTTTTTTTTTAATATATTTTATTGATTTTTTACAGAGAGGAAGGGAGAGGGATAGAGAGTTAGAAACGTCGATGAGAGAGAAACATCGACCAGCTGCCTCCTGCACATCCCCCACTGGGGACGTGCCCGCAACCAATTTACATGCCCTTGACCGGAATCGAACCTGGGACCTTTCAGTCCGCAGCCCGACGCTCTATCCACTGAGCCAAACCGGTTTCGGCCGCACTTTGCATTTAACCTTTTACAAACTCGAATGCTTCACACTCTGCTGAACCAGCGGATACAATTGTCGGGAATCAGGGAACCTCCAGGCTCCAGAGACGCCCCCCAGAAAGTAAACAGAACCGGGGACGTACCTAAGGCCCCAGGGACCTCTGAACCGCAAGACATCGGGCGCCGGGGTGACCCCTCCCCAGGGGTGGATGAAACCCAGGACACCCTCAGAGCAAATGCAGTGTGAACCCTGAGTTAATGCCGTGTTAACCCTCAGTTAACAGAGTTAACAGCCCGCAGCCAAGGAGCCTTTCTTCCCGGGCGCAGCGATTACACGTGGGTGCGCCCGGCCAGTGAGGCCCAGTGGTTGAGCTTCGACCTATGAACTAGGAGGTCTCCGGTCTGATTCCAGGTTCCATGCCCGGTTGGGGGCTCCATCCCCGGTGTGGAGGTGCAGGAGGCAGCCGATTCTCACCGTGGGTGTGTGTCCCTCTCCCTGAAATCAATAAAGATGTGTTCTTTTCTGTTAGAGAGGAAAACAGTGGCGGCTGTGCCAGCTTGCAGGGCAGCGGGTGGGGAGGGAGGGCCTGTCAGGTGAGGGGCAGCGGCAGGAGGCCTGGGAGGAGGCCCTGCAGGAGGCAGAGGAACTAGGGTCTCGGGAGGACACAGTCCTGGGGCCGCCTGACCGTGGCTGCAGGTTCTCAGGCCGAGTATGAGGGTTCGAGAGTAGAGTCCCTCCCGGAGGCCCCGGACCGCGTGCGCCTGGTAAGTTTGCGTTTAGTTTTTCAAGGAAACGTCCTTTTACTCTGTTCTTTGGAGCTTTGACTGCAGAGGAGACCATTACAGCCACCCACACCCTCCGGCCGTTGTGGCTCAGTGGTTGAGCTTCGACCTATGAACCAGGGGGTTTTGGGCTCCATCCCCCGAGTGGGGCGTGCAGGGGGCAGCCGATTGATGTTCCTCTCATCATTGGTATTTCTCTCTCTTCCCCTCTCTCTTCCCCTCTGACATCAATAACATATTAAAAAAAAATACAAAACCTTTTTTAAAGCCAAGCAAGCGAAATGGCAAGTCCTCATATGTTAACAAATATGCGATTGGATATGTCTGCTATTTTGTTGTATTGACAACAGGCTTCAAAACTTCATGTCTAATTTTCTGAAGGCGTTAACATTATAGATACTTTTACGCCTAAAAATGTCGAGTTTAGTGCCCCAAAAAAGAGCATTTGCGGGAAGTTTGAGTTCATTGCTGGTAACTCCATCCAGGGGGAAAAATCCGCATGATTAACCGCGATACCTGGAAAAAAAGCAGTTTTGTGGCCCTAGGGCGCCGTCTTCTGGACACATCTGGAATTGCGTTGTCTGTTGTAACTTTTTTTTAAATCCATCCCAAAGCAAAGCTACATAAAGGCGACAAGTCTAGCACAGAGACCTCTATTCATGAGCAATCTGAAACCACCCGTGTGATACCCTGTGACGCCTGCAAACATTTTAATTTCTTTTTCTCCCAAATACTTCGGGGGCAATTTCCTATAAACCAGGGCTTCTGCACAACCATCAGAATCGGGAAGTTCACGCTGATGCGTCTCTACCGCCCAGTCCTCTGGCGGGATTCAAATGTCGCCCATTGTCCCCGGAATGCCTTTCGCAGTCGTCCAGAGACCCCCCCAAAACCCCCGCTTACACCCCATTCCCCGTGAGAGGCGCACTCTGCATTGAGTCTTCATCTCTCGCCAGTCCTCCTCCTCGAACCTTTTACAGACTCGAGTGCTTATCGCTCTGCTGAACCAGCGGATACAAATGTCCGGAATCAGAGACCCTCCAGGCTCCAGAGACGCCCCCCAGAAAGTAACCAGAACCGGGGACGTAGCCAAGGCCCCCGGGACCTCCGAACCGCAAGACATCTGGAGCTGGGGTGACCTCTCCGCAGGGGTGGATCAAACCCAGGACACCCTCAGAGCAAGTGCAGTGTTAACCCTGAGTTAATGCCGTGTTAACCCTGAGTTAATGCGCTGTGAACCCTCAGTTAACAGAGTTAACAGCCCACAGCCAAGGAGCCTTTCTTCCCCGGGCGCAGCGATTACACGTGGGTGCGCCCGGCCAGGGAGGCCCAGTGGTTGAGCTTCGACCAATGCACCGGGAGGTCGTGCGGTTCCATTCCCGGTCGGGGCACAAGCCGGGTTGTGGGCTCCATCCCCCGAGTCGGGCGTGCAGGGGCAGCCGATAGATGTTTCTCTCATCGCTGGTATTTCTCTCTCTTCCCCTCTCCCTTCCCCTCTGAGATCAATAACATATTTAAAAAAAACAAAAACACAAAACCTTTTTTAAAGCCCAGCAAGCGAAATGGCAAGTCCTCATATGTTGACAAATATGCGATTGGATATGTATGCTATTTTGTAGTATTGACAACAAACTTAGAAACTTCCTGTCAAATTTTCTGAAGGCGTTAACATTATAGATACTTTTACGCCTAAAAATGTCGAGTTTAGTGCCCCAAAAACAGAGCATTTGCGGGAAGTTTGAGTTCATTACTGGTAAGTCCACCGACGGGGAAAAATCCGCATGATTAACCGCGATACCTGGAAAAAAAGCAGTTTTGTGGCCCTAGGGCGCCGTCTTGTGGACACATCTGGAATTGCGTTGTCGTAACTTTTTTTTTAATCCATCCCAAAGCAAAGCTGCAGAAAAGCGACAAGTCTAGCACAGAGATCGCTATTCATGAGCAATCTGAAATCGCCCGTGTGATACCCTGTTACGCCTGCAAACATTTTAATTTTTTTTTCTCCCAAATACTTCCGGGGAAATTTCCTATAAACCAGGGCCTTCCGCCCAACCATCAGAATCGGGAAGTTCACGCTGTTGCGACTCTACCGCCCAGTCCTCTGGCGGGATTCAAATGTCACTCGTTGTCCCCGGAATGCCCTTCGCAGGCGGCCAGAGTCCCCCCAAAACCACCGCTTACACCCCCTTCCCGTGAGAGGCGCACTTTGCATTGAGTCTTCATCTCTCGCCAGTCCTCCTCCTCGAACCTTTTACAGACTCGAGTGCTTCACGCTCTGCTGAACCAGCGGATACAAATGTCCGGAATCAGGGACCCTCCAAGCTCCAGAGACGCCACCCGGAAAGTAACCAGAACCGGGGACATAGACAAGGCCCCCGGGACCTCCGAACCTCAAGAGATGGGGAGCTGGGGAGACCCCTCCGCAGGGGTGGATCAAACCCAGGAAACCCTCAGAGCAAGTGCGGTGTTAACCCTGAGTTAATGCCGTGTTAACCCTCAGTTAACAGAGTTAACAGCCCGCAGCCAAGGAGCCTTTCTTCCCCGGGCGCAGCGATGACACGTGGGTGCGCCCGGCCAGTGAGGCCCAGTGGTTGAGCTTCGACCTATGGACCAGGAGGTCTCAGGTCTGATTCCAGGTTCCATGCCCGGGTTGGGGGCTCCATCCCCGGTGTGGAGGTGCAGGAGGCAGCCGATTCTCACCGTGGGTGTGTGTCCCTCTCCCTGAAATCAATAAAGATGTGTTCTTTTCTGTTAGAGAGGGAAACAGTGGCGGCTGTGCCAGCTTGCAGGGCAGCGGGTGGGGGCGGCCTGTCAGGTGCGGGGCAGCGGCAGGAGGCCTGGGAGGAGGCCCTTCAGGAGGCAGAGGAACTAGGGTCTCGGAAGGACCCAGTCCTGGGGGCCGCCTGACCGTGGCTGCAGGTTCTCAGGCCCAGGGCGAGGGTTCGAGAACAGTGTCCCCCCCGGAGGCCCCAGACCGCGTGTGCCTGGTAAGTTTGCGTTTAGTTTTTCAAGCAAACGTCCTTTTGTCTCTGTTCTTTGGAGCTTTGACTGCAGCGGAGACGATTACAAAAACCCACGCCCTCCGTCCAGTGTGGCTCAGTGGTTGAGCTTCGACCAATGCACCGGAAGGTCGTGCGGTTGCATTCCCAGTCGGGGCACACGCCGGGTTGTGGGCTCCATCCCCCGAGTGGGGCGTGCAGGAGGCAGCCGATTGATGTTCCTCTCATCATTGGTATTTCTCTCTCTCCCTTTCTCCCTTCCCCTCTGAGATCAATACCATATTTTAAAAAAACAAAAACACAACACCTTTTTTAAGCCCAGCCAGCGAAATGGGGAGTTCTCATATGTTGATATATATGCCATAGGTATGTATGCTATTTTGTTGTATTGACAACAAGTTTAGAAACTTCATGTCAAATTTTCTGAAGGCGTTAACATTACAGATATATTTACGACTAAAAATGTCGAGTTTAGTGCCCAAAAAAAAGGGCATTTGCGGGAAGTTTGAGTTCATTACCGGTAACTCCATTGAGGGGAAAAATCCGCAAGATTAACTGCGATACCTGGAAAAAAAGCGGTTTTGAGGCCTTAAGGCGCCGTCTTGTGGACACATCTGGAATTGCGTTGTCTGTTGAAACTTTTTTTTTAATCCATCCCAAAGCTAAGCTACAGAAAAGCGACAAGTCTAGCACAGAGACCTCTATTCATGAGCAATCTGAAACCACCCGTGTGATACCCTGTGACGCCTCCAAACATTTTAATTTTTTTTCTCCCAAATACTTCAGGGGCAACTTCCTATAAACCAGGGCTTTCTGCTCAACCATCAGAATCGGGAAGTTCACGCTGATGCGTCTCAATCGCTAGGTCCTCAGGCGGGATTCAAATGTCGCTCATTGTCCCAGGAATGCCCTACGCCGGCGGCCAGAGACCCCACCTCCCCGCTTACACCCCCTTCCCGTGAGAGGGGCACTTTGCATGGAGTCTTCATCTCTCCCCAGTCCTCCTCCTCGAACCTTTAACAGACTCGAGTGCTTCACTCTCTGCTGAACCAGCGGGTACAAATGTCCGGAATCAGGGACCCTCCGGACTCCAGAGACGCCCCCTGGAAAGTAACCAGAACCGGGGACGTAGCCAAGGCCCCCGGGACCACCGAACCGCAAGAGATGGGGAGCTGGGGTGACCCCTCCGCAGGGGTGGATCAAACCCAGGACACCCTCAGAGCAAGTGCGGTGTTAACCCTGAGTTAATGCCCTGCTAACCCTCAGTTAACAGAGTTAACAGCCCGCAGCCAAGGAGCCTTTCTTCCCCTGGCGCAGCGATTACACGTGGGTGCGCCCGGCCAGGGAGGCCCAGTGGTTGAGCTTCGACCTATGAACCAGGAGGTCTCAGGTCTGATTCCAGGTTCGATGCCCGGGTTGGGGGCTCCATCCCCGGTGTGGAGGTGCAGGAGGCAGCCGATTCTCACCGTGGGTGTGTGTCCCTCTCCCTGAAATCAATAAAGATGTGTTCTTTTCTGTTAGAGAGGAAAACAGTGGCGGCTGTGCCAGCTTGCAGGGCAGCGGGTGGGGAGGGAGGGCCTGTCAGGTGCGGGGCAGCGGCAGGAGGCCTTGGAGGAGGCCCTTCAGGAGGCAGAGGAACTAGGGTCTCAGAAGGACCCAGTCCTGGAGGCCGCCTGACCGTGGCTGCAGGGCGAGGGTTCGAGAGCAGAGTCCCTCCCAGAGGCCCCGGATCCTCGTGTGCCTGGTAAGTTTGCCTTTAGTTTTTCAAGGAAACGTCCTTTTGTGTCTGTTCTTTGGAGCTTTGACTGCAGAGGAGACCATTACAAAAACCCACGCCCTCCGGCCGGTGTGGCTCAATGGTTGAACTTCGACCTATGAACCAGGAGGTCGTGCTGTTCCATTCCTGGTCGGGGCACATGCCGGGTTGTGGGCTCCATCCCCTGAGTGGGGCGTGCAGGGGGCAGCCGATTGATGTTTCTCTCATCGTTGGCATTTCTCTCTCTTCCCCTCTCCCTTCCCCTCTGAGATCAATAGCATATTTTAAAAAAACAAAACCACAAAACCTTTTTAAAGCCCAGCAAGCGAAATGGAAAGTCCTATTATGTTGACAAATATGCGACTAGATATATCTGCTATTTTGTTGTATTGAGAACAGGCTTCAAAACTTCATGTCAAATTTGCTGAAGGCGTTAACATGATAGATATTTTTACGCCTAAAAATGTCGAGTTTAGTGCCCCAAAAGAGAGCATTTGCGGGAAGTTTGAGTTCATTACTGGTAACTCCATCGAGGGGGGAAAATCCACATGATTAACAGCTATACCTGGAAAAAAAGCAGTTTTCTGGCCTTAGGGCGCCGTCTTGTGGACACATCTGGAATTGCGTGGTCTGTTGAAACTTTTTTAATCCATCCCAAAGCAAAGCTACAGAAAAGTGACAAGTATAGCTCAGAGATCTCTATTCATGAGCAATCTGAAACCACCCGGGTGATACCCTGTTATGCCTCCAATCATTTTAATTTTTTTTCTCCCAAATACTACAGGGTACATGCCGGGTTGTGGGCTCCAACCCCAAGTGGGGCGTGCAGGAGGCAGCCGATTGATGTTTCTCTCATCGTTGGTATTTCTCTCTCTTCCCCTCTCCCTTCCCCTCTGAGATCAATAACATATTTTTTAAAAAAACAAAACAGAAAACCTTTTTTAAAGCCCAGCAAGCGAAATGGCAAGTCCTCATATGTTGACAAATATGCGATTGGATATGTCTGCTATTTTGTTGTATTGACGACAGGTTTCAAAACGTCATGTCAAATTTTCTGAAGGCGTTAACATGATAGATATTTTTACGCCTAAAAATGTCGAGTTTAGTGCCCCAAAAACAGAGCATTTGCGGGAAGTTTGAGTTCATTACTGGTAACTCCATCGAGGGGGAAAAATCCGCATGATTAACAGCTATACCTGGTGAAAAAGCAGTTTTGTTGCCCTAGGGCGCCGTCTTGTGGACACATCTGGAATTGCGTTGTCTGTTGTAACTTTTTTTTTAAATCCATCCCAAAGCAAAGCTACATAAAGGTGACAAGTCTAGCACAGATATCTCTATTCGTGAGCAATCTGAAACCACCCGTGTGATACCCTGTGACGCCTGCAAACATTTTAATTTCTTTTTCTCCCAAATACTTCAGGGGCAATTTCCTATAAACCAGGGCTTCTGCACAACCATCAGAATCGGGAAGTTCACGCTGATGCGTCTCTACCGCCCAGTCCTCTGGCGGGATTCAAATGTCGCCCATTTTCCCCGGAATGCCTTTCGCAGTCGTCCAGAGACCCCCCAAAACCCCCGCTTACACCCCCTTCCCGTGAGAGGCGCACTTTGCATGGAGTCTTCATCTCTCGCCAGTCCTCCTCCTCGAACCTTTTACAGACTCGAGGGCTTAACGCTCTGCTGAACCAGCGGATACAAATGTCCGGATTCAGGGACCCTCCAGGCTCCAGAGACGCCTCCCGGAAAGTAACCAGAACCGGGGACGTAGCCAAGGCCCCCGGGACCTCCGAACCGCAAGAGATGGGGAGCTGGGGTGACCCCTCCGCAGGGGTGGATCAAACCCAGGACTCCCTCAGAGCAAGTGCGGTGTTAACCCTGAGTTAATGCCGTGTTAACCCTCAGTTAACAGAGTTAACAGCCCGCAGCCAAGGAGCCTTTCTTCCCGGGCGCAGCGATTACACGTGGGTGTGCCCGGCCAGGGAGGCCCAGTGGTTGAGCTTCGACCTATGAACCAGGAGGTCTCGGGTCTGATTCCTGGTTCGATGCCCGGGCTGGGGGCTCCATCCCCGGTGTGGAGGTGCAGGAGGCAGCCGATTCTCACCGTGGGTGTGTGTCCCTCTCCCTGAAATCAATAAAGATGTGTTCTTTTCTGTTAGAGAGGAAAACAGTGGCGGCTGTGCCAGCTTGCAGGGCAGCGGGAGGGGGCGGCCTGTCAGGTGAGGGGCAGCGGCAGGAGGCCTGGGAGAGGGCCCTTCAGGAGGCAGAGGAACTAGGGTCTCAGGAGGACCCTGTCCCGGGGGCCGCCTGACCGTGGCTGCAGGATCTCAGGCTGAGGGCGAGGGTTCGAGAGCAGAGTCCCTCCTGGAGGCCCAGGAACCTCGTGTGCCTGGTAAGTTTGCCATTAATTTTTCAGGGAAACGTCGTTTTGTCTCTGTTCTTTGGAGCTTTGACTGCAGAGGAGACCATTACAACCACCCACGCCCTCTGGCCGGTGTGGCTAAGTGGTTGAGCTTCGACCAAAGCACCGGGAGGTTGTGCGGTTCCATTCCCGGTCGGGGCACATGCCGGGTTGTCGGCTCCATCCCCCGAGTGGGGCGTGCAGGGGCAGCCGATAGATGTTTCTCTCATCATTGGTATTTCTCTCTCTTCCCCTCTCCCTTCCCCTCTGAGATCAATAACATATTAAAAAAAAACAAAATAACAAAACCTTTTTTATGGTTTTTTTGTTCTTTCTCTCACCCAGAAAACCTTTTTTAAAGCCCAGCAAGCGAAATGGCAAGTCCTCATATGTTGATATATATGCGATTGGATATGTCTGCTATTTTGGTGTATTGACAACAAGCTTCACTACTCCCTGTCAAATTTTCTGAAGGCGTTAACATTTCAGATATTTTTACACCTAAAAATGTCGAGTTTAGTGCCCAAAAAAAGAGCATTTGCGGGAAGTTTGAGTTCATTACTGGTAACTCCATTGAGGGGGAAAAATCCACATGATTAACCGGGATACCTGGAAAAAAAGCAGTTTTGTGGCCTTAGGGCGCCGTCTTGTGGACACATCTGGAATTGCGTTGTCTGTTAACTTTTTTTAAGCCCTCCCAAAGCAAAGCTGCAGAAAAGCGACAAGTCTAGCACAGAGATCGCTATTCATGAGCAATCTGAAACCGCCCGGGTGATACCCAGTTACGCCTCCAACATTTTAATTTTTTTCTCCCAAATACTTCAGGGGCAATTTCCTATAAACCAGGGCCTCCTCCTGCACAACCATCAGAATCGGGAAGTTCACGCTGATGCGTCTGTGCCGCCCAGTCCTCTGGCGGGATTCAAATGTCGCCCTTTGTCCCCGGAATGCCCTTCGCAGGCGGCCAGAGACCTCCACCTCCCCGCTTACACCCCCTTCCTGTGAGAGGCGCACTTTGCATCGAGTCTTCATCTCTCGCCAGTCCTCCTCCTCGAACCTTTTACAGACTCGAGTGCTTCACTCTCTGCTGAACCATCGGATTCAATTGTCCGGAATCAGGGACCCTCCAGGCTCCAGAGACGCACCCCGGAAAGTAACCAGAACCGGGGACATAGCCAAGGCCCCCGGGACCTCCGAACCGCAAGAGATGGGGAGCTGGGGTGACCCCTCGGCAGGGGTGGATCAAACCCAGGACACCCTCAGAGCAAGTGCGGTGTTAACCCTGAGTTAATGCCATGTTAACCCTGAGTTAATGCCGTGTTAACCCTGAGTTACTGCCGTGTTAACCCTCAGTTAACAGAGTTAACAGCCCGCAGCCAAGCAGCCTTTCTTCCCCGGGCGCAGCGATGACACGTGGGTGCGCCCGGCCAGGGAGGCCCAGTGGTTGAGCTTCGACCAATGCACCGGGAGGTCTCGGGTCTGATTCCTGGTTCCATGCCCGGGTTGGGGGCTCCATCCCCGGTGTGGAGGTGCAGGAGGCAGCCGATTCTCACCGTGGGTGTGTGTCCCTCTCCCTGAAATCAATAAAGATGTGTTCTTTTCTGTTAGAGAGGAAAACAGTGGCGGCTGTGCCAGCTTGCAGGGCAGCGGGTGGGGGCGGCCTGTCAGGTGAGGGGCAGCGGCAGGAGGCCTGGGAGGAGGCCCTTCAGGAGGCAGAGGAACTAGGGTCTCGGGAGGACCCTGTCCTGGGGGCCACCTGACCGTGGCTGCAGGTTCTCAGGCCGAGGGCGAGGGTTCGAGAGCAGAGTCCCTCCCAGAGGCCCCGGATCCTCGTGTGCCTAGTATGTTTGCCTTGAGTTTTTCAAGGAAACGTCGTTTTGTCTCTGTTCTTTGGAGCTTTGACTGCAGAGGAGACCATTACAACCACCCACGCCCTCCGGCCGGTGTGGCTCAGTGGTTGAACTTCGACCTATGGACCAGGAGGTCGTGCTGTTCCATTCCCGGTCGGGGCACAAGCCGGGTTGTGGGCCCCATCCCCTGAGTGGGGCGTGCAGGGGGCAGCCGATTGATGTTTCTCTCATCGTTGGCATTTCTCTCTCTTCCCCTCTCCGTTCCCCTCTGAGATCAATAACATATTAAAAAAAAACAAAACAGAAAACCTTTTTTAAAGCCAATCAAGCGAAATGGCAAGTCCTCATATGTTGATATATATGCGATTGGATATGTCTGCTATTTTGTTGTATTGACAACAGGCTTCAAAACTTCATGTCAAATTTTCTGAAGGCGTTAACATTATAGATACTTTTACGCCTAAAAATGTCGAGTTTAGTGCCCAAAAAAAGAGCATTTGCGGGAAGTTTGAGTTCATTGCTGGTAACTCCATCGAGGGAGAAAAATCCTCATGATTTACAGGGATACCTGGAAAAAAAGCAGTTTTGGGCGCTTTGGGCGCCGTCTTGTGGACACATCTGGAATTGCGTTGTCTGTTGAAACTTTTTTTTCCAGCCATCCCAAAGCAAAGCTGCAGAAAAGCGACAAGTCTAGCACAGACATCTCTATTCCTGAGCAATCTGAAACCACCCGTGTGATACCCTGTTACGCCTGCAAACATTTTAATTTTTTTTCTCCCAAATACTTCGGGGGCAATTTCCTATAAACCAGGGCCTCCTCCTGGACATCCAACAGAATCGGGAAGTTCACGCTGATGCATCTCTACCGCCCAGTCCTCTGGCGGGATTCAAATGTCGCCCTTTGTTCCCGGAATGCCCTTCGCAGGCGGCCAGAGACCCCCCCTCCCCCCGGCTTACACCCCCTTCCCGTGAGAGGCGCATTCTGCATCGAGTCTTCATCTCTCGCCAGTCCTCCTCCTTGAACCTTCTACAGACTCGAGTGCTTAACTCTCTGCTGAACCAGCGGATACAAATGTCCAGAAACAGGGACCCTCCAGGCTCCAGAGACGCCCCCCGGAAAGTAACCAGAACCGGGGACGTAGCCAAGGCTCCCGGGGCCTCCAAACCAAAAGAGGTCGGGAGCTGGGGTGACCCCTCCCCAGGGGTGCATCAAACCCAGGACACCCTCAGAGCAAGTGCGGTGTTAACCCTGAGTTAATGCCGTGTTAACCCTCAGTTAACAGAGTTAACAGCCCGCAGCCAAGGAGCCTTTCTTCCCCGGGCTCAGCGCCTACACGTGGGTGTGCCCGGCCAGTGAGGCCCAGTGGTTGAGCTTCGACCTATGAACCAGGAGGTCTCGGGTCTGATTCCTGGTTCCATGCCCGGGTTGGGGGCTCCATCCCCGGTGTGGAGGTGCAGGAGGCAGCCGATTCTCACCGTGGGTGTGTGTCCCTCTCCCTGAAATCAATAAAGATGTGTTCTTTTCTGTTAGAGAGGAAAACAGTGGCGGCTGTGCCAGCTTGCAGGGCAGCGGGTGGGGGCGGCCTGTCAGGTGAGGGGCAGCGGCAGGAGGCCTGGGAGGAGGCCCTTCAGGAGGCAGAGGAACTAGGGTCTTGGGAGGACCCAGTCCTGGGGGCCGCCTGACCGTGGCTGCAGGTTCTCAGGCCGACTATGAGGGTTCGAGAGCAGAGTCCCTCCCGGAGGCCCCGGATCCTTGTGTGCCTGGTAAGTTTGCCTTTAGTTTTTCAAGCAAACGTCCTTTAGTCTCTGTTCTTTGGAGCTTTGACTGCAGAGGAGACCATTACAGCCACCCACGCCCTCCGGCCGGTGTGGCTCAGTGGTTGAGCTTCGACCTATGAACCAGGAGGTCGTGCGGTTCCATTCCCGGTTAGGGCACATGCCGGGTTGTGGGCTCCATCCCCCTGGTGGGGCTTGCAGGGGGCAGCCGATTGATGTTTCTCTGATCGTTATTTCTCTCTCTTCCCTTCTCCCTTCCCCTCTGAGATGAATAGCATATTTTAAAATAAAACAAAAACACAAAACCGTTTTAAAGCCCAGCATGCGAAATGGCAAGTCCTCATATGTTGATATATATACGATTGGATATGTCTGCTATTTTGTTGTATTGACAACAGGCTTCACAACTTCATGTCAAATTTTCAGAAGGTGTTAACATTACAGAAATTTTTACGGCTAAAAATGTCGAGTTTAGTGCCCCAAAAAAGAGCATTTGCGGCAAGTTTGAGTTCATTACTGGTAAGTCCATCGAGGGGGAAATATCCGCATAATTAACAGAGATACCTGGAAAGAAAGCAGTTTTGTGGCCTTAGGGCGCCGTCTTGTGGACACATCTGGAATTGCGTTGTCTGTTGAAATTTTTTTTAAGCCATCCCAGAGCAAAGCTGCAGAAAAGCGACAAGTCTAGCACAGAGATCTCTATTCGTGAGCAATCTGAAACCGCCCGGGTGATACCCTGTTACGCCTCCAAACATTTTAATTTCTTTTTCTCCCAAATACTTCCGTGGAAATTTTCTATAAACCAGGGCCTCCACCTGCCCAACCATCAGAATCGGGAAGTTCACGCTGATGCGACTCTCCCGCCCAGTCCTCTGGCGGGATTCAAATGTTGCCCGTTGTCCCCGGAATGCCCTTCGCAGGCGGCCAGAGTCTCCCCCAAACCCCTGCCCCGCTAACACCCCCTTCCCGTGAGAGGCGCACTTTGCATTGAGTCTTCATCTCTTGCCAGTCCTCCTCCTTGAACCTTTTACAGACTCGAGTGCTTCACTCTCTGCTGAACCATCGGGTACAAATGTCCGGAATCAGGGACCCTCCAGGCTCTAGAGACGCCCCCCGGAAAGTGACCAGAACCGGGGACATAGCCAAGGCCCCCGGGACCTCCGAACCGCAAGAGATGGGGAGCTGGGGTGACCCCTCCGCAGGGGTGGATCAAACCCAGGACACCCTCAGGGCAAATGCGGTGTTAACCCTGAGTTAATGCCGTGTTAACCCTGAGTTAATGCGCTGTTAACCCTCAGTTAACAGAGTTAACAGCCCGCAGCCAAGGAGCCTTTCTTCCCCGGCGCAGCGATTACACGTGGGTGCGCCCGGCCAGTGAGGCACAGTGGTTGAGCTTCGACCTGTGAATCAGGAGGTCTCGGGTCTGATTCCAGGTTCCATACCCGGGTTGGGGGCTCCATCCCCGGTGTGGAGGTGCAGGAGGCAGCCGATTCTCACCGTGGGTGTGTGTCCCTCTCCCTGAAATCAATAAAGATGTGTTCTTTTCTGTTAGAGAGGAAAACAGTGGCGGCTGTGCCAGCTTGCAGGGCAGCAGGTGGGGAGGGAGGGCCTGTCAGGTGCGGGGCAGCGGCAGGAGGCCTGGGAGGAGGCCCTTCAGGAGGCAGAGGAACTAGGGTCTCAGGAGGACCCTTTCCTGGGGGCAGCCTGACCGTGGCTGCAGGTTCTCAGGCTGAGGGAGAGGGTTCGAGAGCAGAGTCCCGCCCGGAGTCCCCGGATCCTCGTGTGCCTGGTAAGTTTGCCTTTAGTTTTTCAAGCAAACGTCCTATTGTCTTTGTTCTTTGGAGCTTTGACTGCAGAGGAGACCATTACAACCACCCACGCCCTTCGGCCGGTGTGGCTCAGTGGTTGAGCTTCGACCAATTAACCGGGAGGTCTTGCGGTTGCATTCCCGGTCAGGGCACATGCCGGGTTGTGGGCTCCAACCCCCGAGTGGGGCGTGCAGTGGGCAGCCGATTGATGTTCCTCTCATCGTTGGTATTTCTCTCTCTTCCCCTCTCCCTTCCACTCTGAGATCAATAACATATTTTAAAAAAACAAAAACACAAAACCGTTTTTAAACCCGAGCAAGCGAAATGGCAAGTCCTCATATGTTGACAAATATACGATTGGATATGTCTGCTATTTTGTTGTAATGACGACAAGCTTCAAAACTTCTTGTCAAATTTTCTGAAGGCGTTAACATTATAGATACTTTTACGCCTAAAAATGTCGAGTTTACTGCCCACAAAAAGAGCATTTGCGGGAAGTTTGAGTTCATTACTGGTAAATCCATCGAGGGAGAAATATCCGCATGATTAACAGTGATACCTGGAAAAAAAGCAGTTTTGGGCGCTTTGGGCGCCGTCTTGTGGACACATCTGGAATTGCGTTGTCTGTTGAGGATTTTTTAAAGGCATCCCAAAGCAAAGCTACAGAAAGGTGACCAGTCAAGCACAGAGATCGCTATTCGTGAGCAATCTGAAATCGCCCGTGTGATACCCTGTTACACCTCCAAACATTTTAATTTCTTTTTATCCCAAATACTTCAGGGGCATTTTCCTATAAACCAGGGCCTCCTCCTGCACAACCATCAGAATCGGGAAGTTCACGCTGATGCTTCTCTACCTCCCAGTCCTCTGGCGGGATTCAAATGTCGCCCTTTGTCCCCGGAATGCCCTTCGCAGGCGGCCAGAGTCCCCCCAAAACCCACACTTACACCCCCTTCCCGTGAGAGGCGCACTTTGCATGGAGTCTTCATCTCTCGCCAGTCCTCCTCCTTAAACCTTTTACAGACTCCAGTGCTTAACTCTCTGCTGAACCAGCGGATACAAATGTCCGGAATCAGGGACCCTCCAGGCTCCAGAAACGCCCCCCGGAAAGTAAACAGAACGGGGACGTAGCCAAGGCCCCCGTGACCTCCCAACAGCAAGAGATGGGGAGCTGGGGTGACCCCTCCGGAGGGGTGGATCAAACCCAGGACAAGCTCAGAGCAAGTGCGGTGTTAACCCTGAGTTCATGCCGTGTTAACCCTCAGTTAACAGAGTTAACAGCCCACAGCCAAGGAGCCTTTCTTCCCCGGGCGCAGCGATTACACGTGGGTGCGCCCGGCCAGTGAGGCCCAGTGGTTGAGCTTCGACCTATGAACCAGGAGGTCTCGGGTCTGATTGCTGGTTCCATTCTCGGGTTGGGGGCTCCATCCCCCGAGTGGGGCGTGCAGGGGCAGCCGATTGATGTTTCCCTCATCGCTGGTATTTCTCTCACTTCCCCTCTTCCTTCCCCTCTGAGATCAATAACATATATATTTTTTAATATATATATTATTGATTTTTTACAGAGAGGAAGGGAGAGGGAGAGAGAAACATCGATCAGCTGCCTCCTGCACACCTCCTACTGGGGATGTGCCTGCAACCAAGGTACATGCTCTTGGCCGGAATTGAACCCGGGACCCTTGAGTCCCCAGGCCGACGCTCTAGCCACTGAGCCACACCAGTCAGGGCAATAACATATTTTAAAAAAACAAAAACACAAAACCGTTTTTAAAGCCAGCAAGCAAAATGGCAAGTCCTCATATGTTGACAAATATGCGATTGGATATGTCTGCTATTTTGTTGTAATGACGACAAGCTTCGAAACTGCATGTCAAATTTTCTGAAGGCGTTAACATTACAGATACTTTTACGCCTAAAAATGTCGAGTTTAGTGCCCAAAAAAAAAGCATTTGCGGGAAGTTTGAGTTCATTACTGGTAACTCCATCAAGGGGGAAAAATCCGCATGATTAACATTGATACCTGGAAAAAAAGCAGTTTTGTGGCCTTAGGGCGCCGTCTTGTGGACACATCAGGAATTGTGTTGTCTGTTGAAGATTTTTTTAAGCCATCCCAAAGCAAAGCTGCAGAAAAGCAACAAGTCTAGCCCAGAGATCTCTATTCATGAGCAATCTGAAACCACCCGTGTGATACCCTGTTACGCCTCCAAACATTTTAATATATTTTTTCTCCCAAATACTTCAGGGGCGATTTCCAATAAACCAGGGCCTTCTGCCCAAACATCAGAATCGGGAAGTTCACGCTGATGCTTCTCTACCGCCCAGTCCTCTGGCGGGATTCAAATGTCGCCCGTTGTCCCCGGAATGCCCTTCGCAGGCGGCCAGAGACACCCCCTCCCAGTTTACACCCCCTTTCCCGTGAGAGGCGCACTTTGCATGGAGTCTTCATCTCTCGCCAGTCCTCCTCCTCGAACCTTTTACAGACTTGAGTGCTTAACTCTCTGCTGAACCAGCGGTTACAAATGTCCGGAAACAGGGACCCTCCAGGCTCCAGAGACGCCCCCCGGAAAGAATCCAGAACCAGGGACGTAGCCAAGGCCCCCGGGACCTCCAAACCGCAAGAGATCGGGAGCTGGGGTGACCCCTCCGCAGGGGTGGATCAAACCCAGGACACCCTCAGAGCAAGTGCGGTGTTAACCCTGAGTTAATGCGCTGTTAACCCTGAGTTAATGCCGTGTTAACCCTCAGTTAACAGAGTTAACAGCCCGCAGCCAAGGAGCCTTTGTTCCCCTGGCGCAGCGATTACACGTGGGTGCGCCCGGCCAGTGAGGCCCAGTGGTTGAGCTTCGACCTATGGACCAGGAGGTCTCAGGTCTGATTTCTGGTTCGATGCCCGGGCTGGGGGCTCCATCCCCGGTGTGGAGGTGCAGGAGGCAGCCGATTCTCACCGTGGGTGTGTGTCCCTCTCCCTGAAATCAATAAAGATGTGTTCTTTCCTGTTAGAGAGGAAAACAGTGGCGGCTGTGCCAGCTTGCAGGGCAGCGGGTGGGGGCGGCCTGTCAGGTGAGGGGCAGCGGCAGGAGGCCTGGGAGGGGGCACTTCAGGAGGCAGAGGAACTAGGGTCTCAGGAGGACCCTGTCCTGGGGGCCGCCTGACCGTGGCTGCAGGTTCTCAGGCCGAGTATGAGGGTTCGAGAGCAGAGTCCCTCCCGGAGGCCCCGGATCCTCGTGTGCCTGGTAAGTTTGCATTTAGTTTTTCAAGCAAACGTCCTTTTGTCTCTGTTCTTTGGAGCTTTGACTGCAGTGAGACCATTACAGCCACCCATGCCCTCCGGCCGGTGCGGCTCAGTGGTTGAGCTTCGACCAATGCACCGTGAGGTCGTGCGGTTCCATTCCCGGTCGGGGGACATGCCGGGTTGTGGGCTCCATCCCCCGAGTTGGGGCGTGCAGGGGGCAGCCGATTGATGTTTCTCTCATCGTCGGTATTTCTCTCTATTCCCCTCTGAGATCAATAACATTTTAGTCTGGGTGAGGCCGTGGGCCCCTGGATCCGGGTGAGCCTCGGTCCCGGGTCCGGGTGAGGCCGTGGGCCCCTGGACCGGATGAGCTTCGGTCCCGGGTCCGGGTGAGGCCGTGGGCCCCTGGATCCGGGTGAGGCCACGCGACCCTGGGTCTGGAAGAGGCCACGCGCCCCTGGGTCCGGGTGAGGCCACGTGCCCCTGGGTCCGGGGGAAGATAGATCCCGGGTCCGGGCGAGGCCGTGTGCCCCTGGATCCGGGTGAGGCTGGATCTCGGGCCCGGGAGAGGCCACGCGCTCCTGGGTCCGGGTGAGGCCATGTGCCCCTGGGTCCGGGTGAAGCTGAATCCTGGGTCTGGGCGAGGCCGTGTGCCCCTGGATCTGGGTGAGGCTGGGTCCCGGGTTTGGGTGAGGCCGTGGGCCCCTGGATCCGGGTGAAGCCGTGCCCCTGGGTCCGGCCCAGACCAAACCAGAGGGAGTCGGACCTGCATTACCAACATTTGTCCACCATCCAGAGCTGAGGGGTCAGTGCCGACATGTACTCATAGGGAATTGGTGGACATTGATATTGGGTCTCAAAAGAACTGTTGGACCAGAAAGAAACTCACTACAGACTGATTCATTTGCCTGTCAGCATAACTATTATTGCTCGTCGCACATTCAATTCTTATAAGTATATCTCTAGTGACACATGATTTCGCTCATCTAGGGGAAATGATGAACAACATAGACTGATGAACAAGAACAGACCAGAAACAAGGAGGCATTGATCGGACTATCGGGCCTCAGAGGGAGGATAGGGGAGGGTGGGGGGAGGGGGGAGAGATCAACCAAAGGTCTTGAGTGCATGCATATGAGCCTAACCAATGGTTAAGTTCAACAGGGGGTTGGGGCATCCATGGGGAGGGGTGTGGGATGGGAATGGGGGGATGAGGAGAAATATGTGACACCTTAATCAATAAAGAAATTAAAAAAAAAGAAACATAAAAAAATAACATTTTAAAAAACAAAAACACAAAACTTTTTTTAATTTTTATTATTTATGGTATTTTTTGTTCCTTTCCCCCCCACACACACACATAACCTTTTTTAAAGCCCAGCAAGCGAAGTGGCAAGTCCTCATATGTTGATATATATGCGATTGGATATGTCTGCTATTTTGTTGTATTGACAACAAGCTTAGAAACTTCATGACAAATTTTCTGAAGGCGTTAACTTTACAGATATTTTTACGCCTAAAAATGTCGAGTTTAGTGCCCAAAAAAGAGCATTTGCGGCAAGTTTGAGTTCATTGCTGGTAAGTCCATCGAGGGGTAAATATCCTCACGATTAACAGAGATACCTGGAAAAAAAGCAGTTTTGTGGCCTTAGGGCGCCGTCTTGTGGACACATCTGGAATTGCGTTGTCTGTTGAAATTTTTTTTAATTCATCCCAAAGCAAAGCTGCAGAAAAGCGACAAGTCTAGCACAGAGATCTCTATTCATGAGCAATCTGAAACCACCCGTGTGATACCCTGTTATGCCTCCAAACATTTTAATTTTTTTTCTCCCAAATACTTCGGGGGCAATATCCTATAAACCAGGGCGTCCTCCTGCACAACCATCAGAATCTGGAAGTTCACGCTGATGCTTCTCTACCATCCAGTCCTCTGGCGGGATTCAAATGTCGCCCGTTGTCCCCGGAATGCCCTTCGCAGCGGCCAGAGACCCCCCCCCGCCTCTCCGCTTACACCCCCTTCCCGTGAGAGGCGCAGTCTGCATGGAGTCTTCATCTCTCGCCAGTCCTCCTCCTCGAACCTTTTACAGACTTGAGTGCTTAACTCTCTGCTGAACCAGCGGATACAAATGTCCGGAATCAGGGACCCTCCAGGCTCCAGGGACGCCCCCCGGAAAGTAACCAGAACCGGGGACGTAGCCAAGGCCCCCGGGGCCTCCCAATCTCAAGAGATGGGGAGCTGGGGTGACCCCTCCGCAGGGGTGGATCAAACCCAGGACACCCTCAGAGCAAGTGCGGTGTTAACCCTGAGTTAATGCCGTGTTAACCCTGAGTTAATGCCGTGTTAACCCTGAGTTAATGCGCTGTTAACCCTGAGTTAATGCGGTGTTAACCCTGAGTTAATGCCGTGTTAACCCTCAGTTAACAGAGTTAACAGCCCGCAGCCAAGGAGCCTTTGTTCCCCTGGCGCAGCGATTACACGTGGGTGCGCCCGGCCAGTGAGGCCCAGTGGTTGAGCTTCGACCTATGAACTAGGAGGTCTCGGGTCTGATTCCTGGTTCGATGCCCGGGTTGGGGGCTCCATTGCCGGCGTGGAGGTGCAGGAGGCAGCCGATTCTCACCGTGGGTGTGTGTCCCTCTCCCTGAAATCAATAAAGATGTGTTCTTTTCTGTTAGAGAGGAAAACAGTGGCGGCTGGGCCAGCTTGCAGGGCAGCGGGTGGGGGCGGCCTGTCAGGCGAGGGCCAGCGGCAGGAGGCCTGGGAGGAGGCCCTTCAGGAGGCAGAGGAACTAGGGTCACCGGAGGACCCAGTCCTGGAGGCCGCCTGACCGTGGCTGCAGGTTCTCAGGCCCAGGGCGAGGGTTCGAGAGCAGAGTCCCTCCTGGAGGCCCCGGACCGCGTGTGCCTGGTAAGTTTGCGTTTAGTTTTTCAAGGAAACGTCCTTTTGTCTCTGTTCTTTGGAGCTTTGACTGCAGAGGAGACCATTACAGCCACCCACGCCCTCCGGCCGGTGTGGCTCAGTGGTTGAACTTCAACCTATGAACCAGGAGGTCGTGCTGTTCCATTCCCGGTCGGGGCACAAGCCGGGTTGTGGGCTCCATACCCTGAGTGGGGCGTGCAGGGGGCAGCCGATTGATGGTTCTCTCATCGTTGGCATTTCTCTCTCTTCCCCTCTCCCTTCCTCTCTGAGATCAATAGCATATTTAAAAAAAACAAAACCACAAAACCGTTTTTAAAGCCCAGCAAGCGAAATGGAAAGTCCTATTATGTTGACAAATATGCGATTGGATATGTCTGCTATTTTGTTGTATAGACAACAAGCTTAGAAACTTCATGACAAATTTTCTGAAGGCGTTAACATTACAGAAATTTTTACGCCTAGAAATGTCGAGTTTAGTGCCCAAAAAAGAGCATTTGCGGGAAGTTTGAGTTCATTACTGGTAACTCCATTGAGGGGGGAAAATCCGCATGATTAACCGAGATACCTGGAAAAAAAGCAGTTTTGTGGCCTTAGGGCGCCGTCTTGTGGACACATCTGGAATTGCGTTGTCTGTTGAAACTTTTTTTTTAAGCCATCCCAAAGCAAAGTTACAGAAAAACGACAAGTCTAGCACAGAGATCGCTATTCATGAGCAATCTGAAATCACCCGTGTGATACCCTGTTATGCCTCCAAACATTTTATTTTTTTTTCTCCAGAATACTTTGGGGGCAATTTCCTATAAACCAGGGCCTCCTCCTGCACAACCATCAGAATCGGGAAGTTCACGCTGATGCGTCTGTGCCGCCCAGTCCTCTGGCGGGATTCAAATGTCGCCCTTTGTGCCAGGAATGCCCTTCGCAGGCGGCCAGAGACCCCCCCTCCCCCCGGCTTACACCCCCTTCCCGTGAGAGGCGCATTCTGCATCGAGTCTTCATCTCTCGCCAGTCCTCCTCCTTGAACCTTCTACAGACTCGAGTGCTTAACTCTCTGCTGAACCAGCGGGTACAAATGTCCAGAAACAGGGACCCTCCAGGCTCCAGAGACGCCCCCCGGAAAGTAACCAGAATGGGGACGTAGCCAAGGCCCCCGGGACCTCCGAACCGCAAGAGATGGGGAGCTGGGGTGACCCCTCCGCAGGGGTGGATCAAGCCCAGGAAACCCTCAGAGCAAGTGCGGTGTTAACCCTGAGTTAATGCCGTGTTAACCCTCAGTTAACAGAGTTAACAGCCCGCAGCCAAGGAGCCTTTCTTCCCCGGGCGCAGCGATTACACGTGGGTGCGCCCGGCCAGTGAGGCCCAGTGGTTGAGCTTCGACCTATGTACCAGGAGGACTCGGGTCTGATTCCTGGTTCCATGCCCGGGTTGGGGGCTCCATCCCCGGTGTGGAGGTGCAGGAGGCAGCCGATTCTCACCGTGGGTGTGTGTCCCTCTCCCTGAAATCAATAAAGATGTGTTCTTTTCTGTTAGAGAGGGAAACAGTGGCGGCTGTGCCAGTTTGCAGGGCTGCGGGTGGGGCCGACCTGTCAGGTGCGGGGCAGGGGCCGGAGGCCTGGGAGGAGGCCCTTCAGGAGGCAGAGGAACTAGGGTCTCGGGAGGACCCTGTCCTGGGGGCCCTCTGACCGTGGCTGCAGGTTCTCAGGCTGAGGGCGAGGGTTCGAGAGCAGAGTCCCTCCTAGAGGCCCAGGAACCTCGTGTGCCTGGTAAGTTTGCCATTAATTTTTCAGGCAAACGTGGTTTTGTCTCTGTTCTTTGGAGCTGTGACTGCAGAGGAGACCATTACAACCACCCACGCCCTCCGGCCGGTGTGGCTCAGTGGTTGAGCTTCGACCAATGCACCGGGAGGTCGTGCGGTTCCATTCCCGGTCATGGCACAAGCCGGGTTGTGGGCTCCATCCCCCGAGTGGGGCGTGCAGTGGGCAGCCGATTGATGTTTCTCTCATCGTTGGTATTTCCTCCCTTCCCCTCTGAGATCAATAGCATATTTTAAAAAAAATAAAAACACAAAACCGTTTTAAAGCCCAGCAAGCGAAATGGCAAGTCCTCATATGTTGACAAATATGCGATTGGATATGTCTGCTATTTTGTTGTATAGACAACAAGCTTAGAAACTTCATGTCAAATTTTCTGAAGGCATTAACATTACAGATATTTTTACGCCTAAAAATGTCTAGTTTAGTGCCCCAAAAACAGAGCATTTGCGGGAAGTTTGAGTTCATTACTGGTAACTCCATCCAGGGGGGAAAATGCGCATGATTAACCGCGATACCTGAAAAAAAAAAGCAGTTTTGTGGCCTTAGGGCGCCGTCTTGTGGACACATCTGGAATTGCGTTGTCAGTTGAAACTTTTTTTTTAACCCATCCCAAAGCAAAGCTAAGAAAAACGACAAGTCTAGCACAGACATCTCTATTCAGGAGCAATCTGAAACCACCCGTGTGATACCCTGTTACTCCTCCAAACATTTTAATTTTTTTTCTCCCAAATACTTCAGGGGCAATTTCCTATAATCCAGGGCGTCCTCCTGCACAACCATCAGAATCGGGAGGTTCACGCTGATGCGACTCTACTGCCCAGTCCTCTGGCGGGATTCAAATGTCGCCCGTTGACCCCGGAATGCCCTTGGTAGGCCGCCAGAGACCCCCCCACCCCCGCTCCCCGCTTACACCCCCATCCCGTGAGAGGCGCACTTTGCATCAAGTCTTCAGCTCTCGCCAATCCTCCTCCACGAACCTTTTACAGACTCGAATGCTTCACTCTCTGCTGAACCAGCGGATACAAATGTCCGGAATCAGGGACCCTCCAGGCTACAGAGATGACACCCGGAAAGTAACCAGAACCGGGGACGTAGCCAAGGCCCCCGGGACCTCAGAACCTCAAGAGATGGGGAGCTGGGGTGACCCCTCCGCAGGGGTGGATCAAACCCAGGACACCCTCAGAGCAAGTGCGGTGTTAACCCTGAGTTAATGCGCTGTTAACCCTCAGTTAACAGAGTTAACAGCCCGCAGCCAAGGAGCCTTTCTTCCCCGGGCGCAGCGATTACACGTGGGTGCGCCCGGCCAGTGAGGCCCAGTGGTTGAGCTTCGACCTATGAACCAGGAGGTCTCGGGTCTGATTCCTGGTTCAATGCCCGGGTTGGGGGCTCCATCCCCGGTGTGGAGGTGCAGGAGGCAGCCGATTCTCACCGTGGGTGTGTCTCCCTCTCCCTGAAATCAATAAAGATGTGTTCTTTTCTGTTAGAGAGGGAAACAGTGGCGGCTGTGCCAGCTTGCAGGGCAGCGGGTGGGGTTGGAGGGCCTGTCAGGTGCGGGGCAGCGGCAGGAGGCCTGGGAGGAGGCCCTTCAGGAGGCAGAGGAACTAGGGTCTCAGGAGGACCCAGTCCTGGAGGCCGCCTGACCGTGGCTGCAGGTTCTCAGGCTGAGGGCGAGGGTTCGAGAGCAGAGTCCCTCCCGGAGGCCCCGGATCCTCGTGTGCCTGGTAAGTTTGCGTTTAGTTTTTCAAGGAAACGTCCTTTTGTCTCTGTTCTTTGGAGCTTTGACTGCAGCGGAGACCATTACAACCACCCACGCCCTCCGGCCGGTGTGGCTCAGTGGTTGAGCTTCGACCTATGAACCAGGAGGTCGTGCGGCTCCATTCCCGGTCGGGGCACATGTCGGGTTGTGGGCTCCATCCCCGGGTGGGGTGTGCGGGGGGCAGCCGATTCATGTTTCTCTTATCGTTGGTATTTCTCTCTCTTCCCCTCTCCCTTCCCCTCTGAGATCAATAACATATTTTAAAAAACAAAAACAGAAAACCTTTTTTAAAGCCCAGCAAGCGAAATGGCAAGTCCTCATATGTTGACAAATATGCGATTGGATATGTCTGCTATTTTGTTGTATTGACAACAGGCTTCAAAACTTCATGTCAAATTTTCTGAAGGCGTTAACATTATAGATACTTTTACGCCAAAAAATGTCGAGTTTAGTGCCCAAAAAAGAGCATTAGCGGGAAATTTGATGGGAAAAATCCGCATGTTTAACCGCGATACCTGGAAAAAAAGCGGTTTTGTGGCCCTAGGTCGCCGTCTTGTGGACACATCTGGAATTGTGTTGTCTGTTGTAACTTTTTTTTTAATCCATCCCAAAGCAAAGCTGCAGAAAAACAAGTATAGCACAGAGATCGCTATTCACGAGCAATCTGAAACCACCCGTCTGATACCCTGTGACGCCTGCAAACATTTTAATTTTTTTCTTCTCCCAAATACTTCAGGGGCAATTTCCTATAAACCAGGGCGTCCTCCTGCACAGCCATCAGAATCGGGAAGTTCACGCTGATGCGTCTCTACCGCCCACTCCTCTGGCGGGATTCAAATGTCGCCCTTTGTCCCCGGAATGCCCTTCGCAGGCGGCCAGAGTCCCCCCCCCCTCCCCGCTTACACCCCCTTCCCGTGAAAGACGCACTTTGCATGGAGTCTTCATCTCTCGCCAGTCCTCCTCCTCGAACCTTTTACAGACTCGAGTGCTTAACTCTCTGCTGAACCAGCGGGTACAAATGTCCGGAATCAGGGACCCTCCAGGCTCCAGGGACGCCCCCCGGAAAGTCACCAGAACCGGGGACGTAGCCAAGGCTCCCGGGGCCTCCCAACCGCAAGTATCCGGACCCCGGCTCTTCCATTGTTCCGCCTGGACACAGAGCAGCGCGCGCACGTCGGCCGGATCAATTAATGCCGCCTGTGGTCGGGCGCAAGGCAAGCAGGGAGGTGTACTTGGGAATGAGCGCGTTGCAAGCTGGGAAGAGCGTCTACCGGACATCGCGGGCATTACCGGAAGTGTGTCGTGCTCAGCGTGGGGCATGCTGGGCGGTGTGTCGCTCACGAGGCATGCCGGGAGGTACGTCTTGCGTCCGTCGCTCTGCATGCTGGGAAGTGCGTCTTTCGTGGCCATTAAATTTCCGGGAAGTGTGTCAGTGGAGGCTCGGTGCATGCCGGGAGCTGTGTAATGGCGTCAGCGCGGGGCTAGTCGGGAAGTGTGTCTGTAGCGGTTCCGGCACGCTGGAAAGTAAGTGGTTTTCTGGCGCGGGGCACGCCGGGAAGTGTGTCTGAGTCCCGCGGAGAGGACTGTCTGGCGGGAGGCCCCGGGCTCCGGGAGAAGGGAGGCGGCGGGATGGGGAAGCTGACGGCGGAGCTGATGGAGCCGGCGGCGCAGCACACAGCGCCGTGCGGGCCCGCGGGCTGGGCCTGCGGGGTGAGTGCGGGAGAGGGCGGCCTGCCTCCGGGACCGTTTCTAGGTCTGACCCGCTCGAGCGCCGAGCCTGGACTCGGGGCGGTCACCCCAGCGCCGAGCGAGCGGCTCGTTCTCAGGAAACACGTTCGGGTGACGGCGTCAGAGTGCGGACAGGGCGCGTGCAGGTCCTTTTCCTTTTTTAGAGAGAGGGGGAGGGAGAAGGGGAGGAAGGAGCGGGTCCGGGGGGAGAGAAACTTCAACGAGAGAGAGAGACATTGGTCAGTTGTGACCACAGCGTAGGATCGAACCCATGACCCTTCCTGCGTGGGTGGGCGCTCTAACCACTGAGCACACCAGCCAAGGACCGAGTACTTCTATTTTCATGAAATTAAGTTGTTCTCCCCCCCCCCCTTTTTTTTTGGTTAATCCTCACCCGATGATATTTTTCCATTGACTCTTAGGGAGAGTGGGGGAGAGAGGGCGAGACAGGCGGAGAGAAACCTGGGTGTGCCAGAGACACATCGACTGGTGGCCTCCCACACAGGGACGGAGCCTGCAACTGAGGTCCGTGCCTTTGACCGGAATCGAACCCGGGACCATCCAGTCTGCAGGCCGAGGCTCTAGCCAGTGAGCCAAACCGGCTGGGGCTGAAATTAAGAATCTTAGAGAAAGATTCCGTTCAAGGCTAATGTCCACTCTCCCGGCCCTGGCCCAGGGAGATCGCCACCTTCTCTCGAGTCTGTAGCGTGGACTTGGGGTGCACTTGAACCTGGGCTGGGCTCCCGTCTTACCTTCCAGCGCCATCATCGCCCCCGAGTTACACAAGTCAGGGAGAACCTGGAGGAATCGTTCGCGGAGAGACTCCCCATTGTGCATGAACCTTTGTCCTCCTGTGTGACCCAGTGACCTTGTGTCTGAACCCTTGACCTTCACCTCTGGATCAGAGCCGGGGCAGTGGGCCCAGGGCAGACCCAGGACATTATGGTCGTGTCCTGACGAGCCCCAGCAATGCAGAAGGGAGCTCCTGTCCCTGCGTGTGGAAACGGTGCGCACACTGGCTGGGAGCAAACCCCTTGTACGTGCCTGTCCTGCCGCGTCTCTAGCTCGGGGTCCTGCTGAGAGCGGTCGGGGCACCTCGCCAACAGCCTGACGAATGCCCGTCCCCAGTGCCCCTGGCCTCGTCCCTGTCACCATGTTCGTCACCGTGTTCATGGCCATCGCCGATCCATAAGCGTCATGGCAGCTGGGGCTTGGGCCTCTGTGCCAGTATCTGGCAGTGTTTGGCCTGGGTGCACTGTAAACACTTTGTTTTTTAATTGATTTTGAGAGAGAGAGAGAGAGAGAGAGAGATCGTTGATGAGAGAGAATCATGGATCGGCTGCCTCCTGCACGCCTCCTAGTGGGGATGGAGCCCACAACCCGGGCATGTGACCTGACTGGGAGTGGAACCTTGACCTCCTGGTTGACAGGTCGATGCTCAACCACTGAGCCGCACCGGCCGGGCCTAGGTAAACGCTTTCTGAATGAATGCCAGCCTGGAGTCAAGTGACGGGAAGTTCTGCTGATGGGCCTCAGTGCCTCTCAGTCCTGTCAGTCCTCCGGTGGGCTTTCCTCTATGTCACAGGATATAAGATCCCTGTCATCGAGAATCCGGGTGCAACCTTAGACCAGTTGGATGCCATTGATTTTTCTGACAATAAAATCCGCAAACTGGACGGCTTCCCTCGCTGAGGAGACTGAAGACCCTCCGGTGAACAACCACAGGATGTGGTGAGTGTCTGCCGGGCAGCGATCTGTTTCCCGGTGTAAACGCTGTACCCGCCGCCGGTTCCACCTGCACGTTTCCTCTCAGGATGAGAAATGAGGCAACTTCTCTCGCAGGTGAGAGCTGAGCTGGGCATTGGGCGGCCCAGCGGTTTCCAGCCTTTTTCATCTCATCTCAAGGCGCACACCACCTCATCGCTCAAGTTCTGCAGCACACAGAATCCGACCCAAAAATAGACTCTTCTTGATTTCAGAGAGGAGGGAGAGAGAGGCAGAAGCATCAATGATGAGAAAGAATCCTGGATCACCTGCCTCCTGCATACCCCCCACTGGGATGGAGCCTGCAACCTGGGCATGTGCCTGACCTGGAATCGAACCCTGACCTCCGTGGTCGATGCTCAACCACTGAGCCACACTGGCCGGGCACAGCTATATGTTTGTTAATGGAGAAACTAGCTTGGAGTTATTACTTGACCAGACTTGGGCTTGAATTAAGTGCAGGAGCCAGTGGAAGTGGGGGTAGGTCTGGCCTTTCACATTTTCCCAGGACGTGGGAGTTTTTTTTTTTTTTTTTTAATATTTTATGGATTTTTTTACAGAGAGGAGGGGAGAGGGATAGAGAGTTAGAAACATCGATGAGAGAGAAACACCGATCAGCTGCCTCCTGCACGCCCCCTACTGGGGATGTGCCCGCAACCAAGGCACATGCCCTTGACCGGAATCGAACCTGGGACCCTTGAGTCCGCAGGCCGATGCTCTATCCATTGAGCCACACCAGTCAGGGCAGGACGTGCGAGTTTCAACAGCTGGTACCTTTGCATATGGAGTCAATGTCTGCCTTACTTTTCTTTTTTTTCTCTCTTCCTTCGTTTTTACTGTCAAATATTTACTCTGAAAGATCCTGCTTGGATCAGTGAGAAGTGCTGACTTTATAATATTGCCTCCTACATTATCCAGTACCACGGTCCCAATCGGAATTCCGTTTGTAACATTTCAGGGCACACCGTGATTATTTCCCCTCCTGTAGGCGGGTCTGCGTTTCTTTACCAATTTTGGAAAGTCATGGTTTGGGTTTTGGGTCGATTTCAGCATGCCGATAAAACCCTTTCCCCGGCGTTGTTTGCATTGGAACCGCTTCCTGTTGCCGTTCAGAAAGGTTGCGGGGAATTGTGTGGGTGTTGTCTGGGCGATGGGTGGGCGCAGTGACATTGACAGTCCGTCTCTGTGTCCCCAGAACGCCATAGCGAACGCGTCAACGCTGGCGGAGGTGGAGCGGCTGAAGGGCCTGCTGCAGTCGGGCCAGATCCCCGGCAGGGAGCGCCGAGCAGGTCAGAACGCACGTCTGTCCACGTCCTAGGCCACGTCACCCACAGTGACCCCACGCAGCTCAGTGCCTGTGGCCGCCTGGCCTGACCTTCACGGTCCCTTTAGATGCTCTTGGAGGAGAAGGGACCTGATGAAGAATATTGTGTCCGAGGGCCCTGGGCTTTTTCTCTCTCTGTAGTTGGAACACGGGTGCGAGGCCCAGGTCTTAGCCTCCCAGCTCTGCCCTCAGTGAATTTCTGAGTCTCCACTTAACCTTGAATCCTTCTCCTTCTCCTTAAACCCGAGGTGGTAACAGTGCCAACCTCAAAGGGTGTTGTTGTGATTTTGTTTTGTTTTGATGTTAATCTCACCCAAGGATATTTTTCCATTGATTTTTAGGGAGAGTGGGAGGGGGAAGAGAGAGAGAGAAACATTGATGTGAGAGAGACCCTTCAGTTGGTTGCCTTCCACAGGAGCCCTGACCAGGGCCCGGGCTGGGATGGAGCCTGCACCTAAGGTCATGCCCTTGACCGGAATTGAACCCAGGAGCCTCCACTCCGCAGGCCGATGCTCTAGCCACTGAGCCACACCGGCCAGGGCTCCAAGGCCTGTGGGAGGACTGAGCACGGTGCTTCAGGCAGCACTTGGCACTGGGTCTCTGTCAGCGAGTTCAGGGTAAGCACCGGGTCCTCTGGTGCCTGAGTGCCAGCTCTGTGGGCCGGGCTGGGCACCGGGTGCCAAGTGGAAACTCACAGTGGTGCGCGCTGCCAGGTTGGCTAGACCAGTGGTCGGCAAACTTGCCGCTCAGTTGACTAATGAGTTTGCTGACCACTGGGCTAGACTGTGGCCAGGCCCCTAGCTGGCAGCGGGAAGGGCTGTTGGAGCTGGAGCTGAAGGCGAGTGAGCCGTTCAGACGGTGGTTCTCACGGGGTGTCCTGGGCCCTGGGGGTTGGAGGTCTGAACCCTGGCGTTATTTGCTCACGTCTCACTTAAAGAAGTCCGTCGTGAAACAAAAGCCTTTGCCATCTTTTTCTTTGGGCTCTGATCATCCCTTTCAGTCCCTGCCAGTGACAGCTGGTCCCTGACCGGAAGCGCCTCGGGGCAGGGGCTGCTGGGCGGGGTGCCCTGTCCTGGGCTGGCACGCCGGGCCCCAGCCAGGCGCTCACCCCGAGCAGCTCTGTCCCTGAAACCCTGTGGCCCTAACTTTGTGTCTCCTCAGGCCCCAGCAACAACAGGGAGGAGGAGATGGAGGAAGACACCGTCGCCAACGGCTCCTGAGTGTCCGCGGGGCCGGTGTCCACAGGGCGTGGGGCCCGGCCGCTGGGGACAAGGTCCTGCCTTGAATGTGGAATATTGGCATCAAGCTTCGCTGGAGGGCTCCGACGGCTGCAGCCGTTTCTACTTCACATTCTGAGATCTCACCGCCCAATTCTCACAGTGGAATAGACACCCGCTGCCTGCTGCCGGGCTGTGCGCGCAGTGGGTGTGTACGCCTTTAAGCTGGACCCGCAGGAGGCCTCGTTTCTTTTTTTTTTATTATTTTTATTATTTTTTTATTATTTTTTTTTTAGGAGGCCTCGTTTCTGACCAGGCCTCCGCCTGTAAAACGTTTGGATGTTTAAACGTTAATAAAACTGGTGTTCATGGCAGCCGCTGTTTGCTCTCAGCTCTTCCTTTCTCCGGCACAAGCTGGTTGACGGCCAAGGCACAGAGGGACTGACTCGGGTTTCTCAGGCCTGTGCGCACCGTTGACACAATGCCTCTTGCCACTGACCAGAGCAAGCCACCAGGGCCGCCCCAGATCAGAGGCCGGGAGATGCACTCCCCCCACCTTGAGGCCACAGCGAGGGTAGGGCTGGAAAGAAGGACAAACTGGGGCCCTGGCTGGTGTGGCTCAGTGGGTAGAGCGTCAGCCCTTGGATTGAAGGGGCCTGGGTTCGATTCCAGTCAAGGGCTCATACCTCAGTTGTAGGCTCGATCCCCAGCTCTGGATTGGGCGAGTGCAGGAGGCAACCAATCGATGTTTTTCTCTGTCTCTCCCCCTCCCTGCCTCTCTTTAAAAATCAATGGACCCCTAGCCTGTTTGGCTCAGTGGATAGAGCGTCGACCTGAGGACTAAAGGGTCCCAGGTTAGATTCCAGCCAAGGGCACATGCCCAGGTTTTGGGCTCAACTCCCAGGAGGGGTCGTGCAGGCGGCAGCTGATCCATGATTCTCATCATTGATGTTTCTGTCTGTCTCCCTCTCTTCCTCTCTGAAATAAAAAAATTAAAAGTAAATAAAAACCAATGGGAAAATGTCCTCGGGTGAGGATTAAACAACAACAAAAAGCGTCGAACCTGGGCCAATCACAGTCTCCCATGGGCAGTGACGGAGTTCTGGATGCTACTTTTTTGTCTGTTTTTGCAAACAGCACCGCAGCAGCGGTATTGAGCAATCGTTCGCTGAAATAACTAAGGTTCTAGGCGAGCGAGGTGACATGGCACGCTGGTTATAAAGGGACCAGCCAGGCTAGAAAGGGAACCACAGAACAGCAACATGCTGGGAACTGAAACGAGAGCCCACCACCCATACACACTGGTAACATGAACTCTTTTTTTTTTTTATACATACATTTTATTTTTTTTACAGAGAGGAAGGGAGAGGGAGAGAGAGTTAGAAACATCGATGAGAGAGAAACATCGATCCGCTGCCTCCTGCACACCCCCTACTGGGGATGTGCCCACAACCAAGGTACATGCCCTTGACCGGAATCGAACCTGGGACCCTTCAGTCCGCAGGCCGACGCTCTTTCCACTGAGCCATACTGGCTGGGGCGACATGAACTCTATTGAGTAGCAGTTGAATAAGCCATCTGTCACACTGCACAGACACATACATGCACTGTAGCTCACAATACAGCATTTCAAGGTACTTCGTTCTTGCATGTGTTTAAAATGCATTTATTTTTTTAAACATATCCTTACATTGATTTCAGAGAGGTAGGAAGAGAAACATCAGTGATGAAAATCATGGATCAGCTGCCTCCTGCGCGCCCCCTATTGGGGATTGAGCCCGCAACCCGGGCATGTGCCCTGACGGGGAATAGGACCATCAACAAGCGAATTTACCTTGGACTCAGCCACCCCAATTCTGGAAATTTCCCTCTAGTCTTCCCAGCACAAAATGACACGTGGACAAGGGTCGAACCTGGGCCAATCAGTCTCCCACGTGGACAAGGTTGTTTATCCTTTGCTACGTTGTTTGTGACAGTAAAAGATTAGGCCCACGTGTCCATTTATAGAGGGAGGAAGAGAGAAATAACTGAGGGAGCTTCCTTCAAAGAATGAAACACCCTGCAGGCATAGACCAGTGAGCAAGAAGCGCGCCCTCCGGTGGGAGGGAAAGAGTACTGCATGGTGCGGAACAGGAAGCTGAGATGTTTGCTGGTGTTTTTTATAACCAAACACGACACGGATGCACAGGAAATGAAAGTGAAACCCTTAGGGGGTTATTTGGAAAAGACGTTAGCGAGGTTTCCCAATGGGTGAATTAAACTTTCCATCTGATTTTTTTTTCATTATGTGAACATATTGTCTATCTGACCCTCCTCCATAAGCACCAATTTCCCCCAAGTTGAAGCCCTAAAATGAGGAGCAGAATATTGATTGGTCCCCGAGACCATAGATCCGACGTGGTGCAACTGCTCCTGTTTAACGGGCGTGCAAACGGGTCCCGCGTGGGACCAGTCAGAGCCTCCTCAGACCATGGGAACGCTCACACTTCCTTCCGAATCCATTTCTCCGTTCGTCTTACTCTTGCTCCTCCCTGCACTTCCTTTGTGCAGCGCCCGGACTCCTAGGGCCTCGTGCCAGGTGTGGTTTTCCTGAACCTGGAACACACAAAAGAGAGACTCCTTTTCCACAAGTTCTTGGCCTATTGTATGAAGCAGAGGGCTCGGGGGCGGGGACCCTGTGACAATGTCGCCCTCTTGTGGCTCGTAGCTGTTACTGTTACTGGGATGTCTCTCTTGGGCCCCAAGAGAGTCCCGACCAGATCTGTTACTTCCTGGTCCATCACAGCCGATTTCTAACGACCACCGTTACCAGCATTTCCCAGGGTGATACCGGCTTTTGGTGACCCTGTTAGAGGCGAGGATTTGAACTACAAACGGTCAGCTAGGATCTCCAAAGGGAAGAGAATGAGTAAGCGGCGAGGCAGGGCTAGAGGCTCGGGGGGTAACCAGCATCCCAGATGATCCCGGTGCCCAAATAGGTCTGAGAGCCGTGGCTCTCGGCTCTCAGGTGGGAAATGGGTCCGTTTCCCCAGCAGACGGATCGGGAAATTTTGGACTGGAACCCGGATTCTTTGTCTGCCAGAGTGGAAGAAGGAAGCCGCAGACAGAAGGTGGTCTAGCCGAGGCGGAGGGTTACTGAAGAACAAGTACAGACTCCCACGTGGGGACGGGGAAAGGGTCCCACGGAGTTCCTTTTCCCTGCGGCTTACACAGAGCTGTCCTGGCTAATACTGCGGGTTTTGCACATACCGGTGAAGAATGCAAAACCCGCAGCGTTAACAGGCACACCTTGTAAAGGCTGCAGATCCCTGTGCCTTGATGTCCCCTCTGATTGGCCACTATTCCCTTAGACTGGTTACTATGGTAACTCCTGAGCTCAAAGGTGGAACCTCACATGGGACACTGAGGTTCTCCCCCTCCTTCCTTATTGTTTTCCTATTTCCCCTGGGCTTCCTCCTCCTTCTTCTGGAGGAGGGGCTCCTTCCCTGTATTTAGGAAACATAGGCCTTTTGCTGCTCCCAGAGGCCTCATTCTATGGAAATGCACCTGTTGTAGCTGTTCAGCTCCCCCATTCAATGGAAATACGCCTTCTGTTGCTCTGCAGCTTTGTGCTTCCCCCATGGTCCCCTTAATTCCTAAAATTCCCTAAGCCTGTCCTGTGTTACCCCTGAAATTCCTGTTTCAAGGGGAACAGCACCAGCCAGTGGAAAGGGGTTGTAAGGGTCCTGGGTGCCGGTGGGGAACGTGTCCCCGTGCAAACCTGCCCGGTCACAGCGGCAGAGCGCACGCTGCAGGGGCGGTGAGGCCCTCGGGGCAGAGGTTTGGGGGCGGGGGGGGGGGGGGAGGTGGCCCACGTTTTCTCTGCTGCTCTCAAAATGCTCCCTTTCATCTGTTCGTGCTCATATGAACTGTGGGTGGCAAGTTTGTCTGCACACATGGTTTGCTTTGCTTGTGTGCCCCCAAGAAAGACCCCAGTGCCCCCACACCTGACTCAGGGCAAAGGGAAGGGAAGTCCCAAAGGGAACATGCTTTTATGGCCACTGGAGCCCACAAGTCCCAGCTGGGCCGGGGAGCCAGCTGCTGCCCGACACAACGGGGCAACAGGAGCAGATTGTCCCCAAGCAGCAGCATCTGTTTTCTTCTCCCCGGTCCCTGGGGTTCAAGGAACTTTCACTTGCTTCAGTGAGAAACGGCCATGTATGCTGAATGGGAAATGGGAACGTGGGCCCCTTCCCGTTCTTCCCCTCCCCCCCCCCGTGGGGGTATAATGAGGCCACGAGTAATGTATAAGCAGAATGTGAGGCCGTGGGAGTCTGGCCAGCTCCTTGGACTAAGAAAGGCCACAGAGCAACTGCTTCTAGGCGTGAGCCCCCATGGTCGCCGCTTGCCCCAGGACACAGCTCCTCCCCCTGTGAGCCCTGCTGGGCTTGTCTCCCGTCTCCTATGGAATCTTGCGGTGGGGAAGTCGGGGCTGCGGCAAAACAATGGCACCGGCAGGCAGCCCCTGGTGCGCCCCATCTGCAGGCCGCGTGGGACACAGAGGAAAACTTGGGTGCAAAGGTAAGTCCCGCTGTAAACCCGCGTGTTTCACCGCCGGTGCACGATACGTGCCATGGCCACGTGCATTTCGTTTCTAGATGTTTAGTGACATGAAAGCAAGCGCTGCAGGTAGGAGGGGGTGAGCATGGGGAGCAGGTGAGGAGCCCAAACCACCTCTGCTTCCTTCCTTTGTCAAATGTCCTGAGAGCGAAAGTGACAGAGCCTCAGGGACTCCATGGAGAACTGTGATGCCCCGTTTGAGCCACCTGTGTCCCCAGGGTCCAGCCAGGGGACAGGCCCCTCGCCAGGAGTATGGACCAGAGAGGATTTTTAACTCAGCCAGGTAAGGTAGGAAAGGGGAAGGGGAGAGAAAGCATAAGGTTGGCCGGTCTGATTGGCTGACATCGAGGTCCCCGCCCAGCACGAATCACCAGGCACCCCTCGCCTGTGAACACTGTCCCCAAGGACGGGGTCTGGGCACACTGGGCCCCCTGTCGGTTAGTGGCTTCTGCACCCGCGTGGCTCTGGGACAAGTGTGTTCCGGCTCGGTCTGCTGGTCTGCGGGCAAGGAGCCCGGCTGTTAGATCCTTAAAGGCAAAGCACAGAACTAAAAAAACTCGGAGAAAACGCTCGCGTGTCCGGGGAGTTTCCACGTCCCCATGGGGCGCCGGGAAGTTGCGTGGGGAGTGTGTCCCCCTCCGCGCAGCTTCCTGGAAAAAAAGAATTCCAAATGCCGTGCCGGCCCGGAGGTCCCCGCTGGACGCCTTGGGCCGTGCTGGACGCTTTCTACCGGCTCGGAGGCGGACAAGAGACGCTCCGAGGTGAACGAGATGAATTTGGGGATGTTGGGGGGCCGTGGTGCTCTGTCGCCCACACCCCCACCCTTGAGATGCATCTTTCTTTGACTTTAACCCAATCGTCAGTCGCCAGTTGTGGCCACTTTTCTATTGCCGCCTTCCTCCGTAGCTCCGGGGCAATTGGTAAGGGCTGAGATTTGATCTCGCTGCCCGAGGCAGAGTTCCAGGAGCCCGGAGGCGATATCAGATTCCCCCCGGTTACTCTGAGTGTCCGTATTTTATCCCGTTCTCGGGAGATTGTGCCTGCAGGCATATAGGAGAGCTGTGCCGTGGGGCAACTTCTGGCTGAGCTGGGAGCTTCCTTGGAGCCGGGTACCGGCACCGCCTGGGGTCCGTACGCGAGAGCCGCAGAGGGTCCACTCATGGCCGCGTGGGCCAGGGGGGCCGGCGATCCGTAGGTCTTGCTCGCTCCGCGGGAGCGTCCACAGGAGCCCGTAGGGTTTCACTCGGCCCCGGGGGCCGCGCCGACCCCGTGGGTCTGCCTTGTTCGCTCTGCTCGCTCATGGGAGCTCCCGTCGGCAGGAGCCGCAGAAGGTCCACCGTGCCGTGGCGGCTGTGGGGGCCGCGTCGACCTCGTGGGTCTGCCTTGCTCGCTCTGCTCGCTCGTGGGAGCTCCCGTCGGCAGGAGCCGCAGAAGGTCCGCCGTGCCGTGGTGGCTGTGGGGGCTTCCGACCCCGTGGGTCTGCCTTGCTCGCTCTGCTCGCTCGTGGGAGCTCCCGTCGGCAGGAGCCGCAGAAGGTCCGCCGTGCCGTGGTGGCTGTGGGGGCCGCCGACCCCGTGGGTCTGCCTTGCTCGCTCTGCTCGCTCGTGGGAGCTCCCGTCGGCAGGAGCCGCAGAAGGTCCGCCGTGCCGTGGTGGCTGTGGGGGCCGCCGACCTCGTGGGTCTGCCTTGCTCGCTCAGCTCGCTTGTGGGAGCTCCCGTCGGCAGGAGCCGCAGAAGGTCCGCCGTGCCGTGGTGGCTGTGGGGGCCGCCAACCTCGTGGGTCTGCTTTGCTCGCTCTGCTCGCTCGTGGGAGCTCCCGTCGGCAGGAGCCGTAGAAGGACCACCGTGCCGTGGCGGCTGTGGGGGCCGCCGACCTCGTGGGTCTGCCTTGCTCGCTCTGCTCGCTCGTGGGAGCTCCCGTCGGCAAGAGCCGCAGAAGGTCCACCGTGCCGTGGTGGCTGTGGGGGCCGCCGACCCCGTGGGTCTGCTTTGCTCGCTCTGCTCGCTCGTGGGAGCGCCCCGTTGGCTGAAGCCGCAGAAGGTCCGCAGAGGGTCCACCGGGCCGTGGCGGCTGTGGGGGCCGCCGACCTCGTGGGTCTGCCTTGCTCGCTCTGCTCGCTCGTGGGAGCTCCCGTCGGCAGGAGCCGCAGAAGGTCCGCCGTGCCGTGGTGGCTGTGGGGGCCGCCGACCTCGTGGATCTGCCTTACTCGCTCTGCTCGCTCGTGGGAGCTCCCGTCGGCAGGAGCCGCAGAAGGTCCACCGTGCCGTGGTGGCTGTGGGGGCCGCCGACCCCGTGGGTCTGCCTTGCTCGCTCGTGGGAGCGCCCCGTTGGCTGAAGCCGCTAAAGGTCCGCAGAGGGTCCACCGGGCCGTGGCGGCTGTGGGGGCCGCCGACCTCGTGGGTCTGCCTTGCTTGCTGTGCTCGCTCATGGGAGCTCCTGTCGGCAGGAGCCGCAGAAGGTCCGCCGTGCCGTGGTGGCTGTGGGGGCCGCCGACCTCGTGGGTCTGCCTTGCTCGCTCAGCTCGCTCGTGGGAGCTCCCGTCGGCAGGAGCCGCAGAAGGACCACCGTGCCGTGGTGGCTGTGGGGGCCGCCGACCTCGTGGGTCTGCCTTGCTCGCTCTGCTCGCTCGTGGGAGCTCCCGTCGGCAGGAGCCGCAGAAGGTCCGCCGTGCCGTGGTGGCTGTGGGGGCCGCCGACCTCGTGGATCTGCCTTACTCGCTCTGCTCGCTCGTGGGAGCTCCTGTTGGCAGGAGCCGCAGAAGGTCCACCGTGCCGTGGTGGCTGTGGGGGCCGCCGACCCCGTGGGTCTGCCTTGCTTGCTCTGCTCACTCGTGGGAGCGCCCCGTTGGCTGAAGCCGCAGGAGGTCCGCAGAGGGTCCACCGGGCCGTGGCGGCTGTGGGGGCCGCCGACCTCGTGGGTCTGCCTTGCTCGCTCAGCTCGCTCGTGGGAGCTCCTGTCGGCAGGAGCCGCAGAAGGACCACCGTGCCGTGGTGGCTGTGGGGGCCGCCGACCTCGTGGGTCTGCCTTGCTCGCTCTCCTCGCTCGTGGGAGCTCCCGTCGGCAAGAGCCGCAGAAGGTCCACCGTGCCGTGGTGGCTGTGGGGGCCGCCGACCCCGTGGGTCTGCCTTGCTCGCTCTGCTCTCTCGTGGGAGCTCCCGTCGGCAAGAGCCGCAGAAGGTCCGCAGAGGGTCCACCGGGCCGTGGCAGTTGTGGGGGCCGCTGACCCCATCGGTCTGCCTTGCTCGCTCTGCTCGCTCGTGGGAGCTCCCGTCGGCAGGAGCCGCAGAAGGTCCGCAGAGGGTCCACTGGGCCGTGGCAGTTGTGGGGGCCGCTGACCCCATCGGTCTGCCTTGCTTGCTCTGCTCGATCGTGGGAGCTCCCGTCGGCAGGAGCCGCAGAAGGTCCACCGTCCGTGCCGTGGCGGCTTAGGGGGCCACGTCGACCTCGTGGGTCTGCCTTGCTCGCTCTGCTCGCTCGTGGGAGCGCCCCGTTGGCTGAAGCCACAGAAGGTCCGCAGAGGGTCCACCGGGCTGTGGTGGCTGTGGCGGCTGTGGGGGCCGCCGACCTCGTGGGTCTGCCTTGTTTGCTGTGCTCGCTCGTGGGAGCTCCCGTCGTTAGGAGCCGCAGAAGGTCCGCCGTGCTGTGGCAATTGTGGGGGCCGCCGACCTCGTGGTTCTGCCTTGTTCGCTCTGCTCGCTCGTGGGAGCGCCCCGTTGGCTGAAGCCGCAGAAGGTCCGCAGAGGGTCCACCGGGCCGTGGCGGCTGTGGGGGCCGCCGACCTCGTGGGTCTGCCTTGCTTGCTGTGCTCGCTCATGGGAGCTCCTGTCGGCAGGAGCCGCAGAAGGTCCGCCGTGCCGTGGTGGCTGTGGGGGCCGCCGACCTCGTGGGTCTGCCTTGCTCGCTCAGCTCGCTCGTGGGAGCTCCCGTCGGCAGGAGCCGCAGAAGGTCCGCCGTGCCGTGGTGGCTGTGGGGGCCGCCGACCCCGTGGGTCTGCCTTGCTCGCTCTGCTCGCTCGTGGGAGCTCCCGTCGGCAGGAGCCGCAGAAGGTCCGCCGTGCCGTGGTGGCTGTGGGGGCCGCCGACCTCGTGGGTCTGCCTTGTTTGCTGTGCTCGCTCGTGGGAGCTCCCGTCGTTAGGAGCCGCAGAAGGTCCGCCGTGCTGTGGCAATTGTGGGGCCGCCGACCTCGTGGTTCTGCCTTGTTCGCTCTGCTCGCTCGTGGGAGCGCCCGTCGGCAGGAGCCGCAGAAGGACCACTGTGCCGTGGCGGCTGTGGGGGCCGCCGACCCCGTGGGTCTGCCTTGCTCGCTCTGCTCGCTCGTGGGAGCTCCCGTCGGCAGGAGCCGCAGAAGGTCCACCGTCCGTGCCGTGGCGGCTTAGGGGGCCGCGTCGACCTCGTGGGTCTGCCTTGTTTGCTCTGCTCGCTCGTGGGAGCGCCCGTCGGCAGGAGCCGCAGAAGGTCCACCGTGCCGTGGTGGCTGTGGGGGCTGCCGACCCCGTGGGTCTGCCTTGCTCGCTCTCCTCGCTCGTGGGAGCTCCCGTCGGCAAGAGCCGCAGAAGGTCCACCGTGCCGTGGTGGCTGTGGGGGCCGCCGACACCGTGGGTCTGCCTTGCTCGCTCTGCTCGCTCGTGGGAGCTCCCGTCGGCAGGAGCCGCAGAAGGTCCGCAGAGGGTCCACTGGGCCGTGGCAGTTGTGGGGGCCGCTGACCCCATCGGTCTGCCTTGCTCGCTCTGCTCGCTCGTGGGAGCTCCCGTCGGCAGGAGCCGCAGAAGGTCCACCGTCCGTGCCGTGGCGGCTTAGGGGGCCACGTCGACCTCGTGGGTCTGCCTTGCTCGCTCTGCTCGCTCGTGGGAGCGCCCCGTTGGCTGAAGCCACAGAAGGTCCGCAGAGGGTCCACCGGGCTGTGGTGGCTGTGGCGGCTGTGGGGGCCGCCGACCTCGTGTGTCTGCCTTGTTTGCTGTGCTCGCTCGTGGGAGCTCCCGTCGTTAGGAGCCGCAGAAGGTCCGCCGTGCTGTGGCAATTGTGGGGGCCGCCGACCTCATGGTTCTGCCTTGTTCGCTCTGCTCGCTCGAGGGAGCGCCCGTCGGCAGGAGCCGCAGAAGGACCACTGTGCCGTGGCGGCTGTGGGGGCCGCCGACCCCGTGGGTCTGCCTTGCTCGCTCTGCTCGCTCGTGGGAGCGCCCCGTTGGCTGAAGCCGCAGAAGGTCCGCAGAGGGTTCACCGGGCCGTGGCGGCTGTGGGGGCCGCCGACCTCGTGGGTCTGCCTTGCTTGCTGTGCTCGCTCATGGGAGCTCCTGTCGGCAGGAGCCGCAGAAGGTCCGCCGTGCTGTGGTGGCTGTGGGGGCCGCCGACCTCGTGGGTCTGCCTTGTTTGCTGTGCTCGCTTGTGGGAGCTCCCGTCGTTAGGAGCCGCAGAAGGTCCGCCGTGCTGTGGCAATTGTGGGGCCGCCGACCTCGTGGTTCTGCCTTGTTCGCTCTGCTCGCTCGTGGGAGCGCCCGTCGGCAGGAGCCGCAGAAGGACCACTGTGCCGTGGCGGCTGTGGGGGCCGCCGACCTCGTGGGTCTGCCTTGTTTGCTGTGCTCGCTCGTGGGAGCGCCCGTCGGCAGGAGCCGCAGAAGGTCCACCGTCCGTGCCGTGGCGGCTTAGGGGGCCGCGTCGACCTCGTGGGTCTGCCTTGTTTGCTCTGCTCGCTCGTGGGAGCGCCCGTCGGCAGGAGCCGCAGAAGGTCCACCGTGCCGTGGTGGCTGTGGGGGCTGCCGACCCCGTGGGTCTGCCTTGCTCGCTCTGCTCTCTCGTGGGAGCGCCCCGTTGGCTGAAGCCGCAGAAGGTCCGCAGAGGGTCCACCGGGCCGTGGCGGCTGTGGGGGCCGCCGACCTCGTGGGTCTGCCTTGCTCGCTCTGCTCGCTCGTGGGAGCTCCTGTTGGCAGGAGCCGCAGAAGGTCCACCGTGCCGTGGTGGCTGTGGGGGCCGCCGACCTCGTGGGTCTGCCTTGCTCGCTCTCCTCGCTCGTGGGAGCTCCCGTCGGCAAGAGCCGCAAAAGGTCCACCGTGCCGTGGTGGCTGTGGGGGCCGCCGACCCCGTGGGTCTGCCTTGCTCGCTCTGCTCGCTCGTGGGAGCTCCCGTCGGCAGGAGCCGCAGAAGGTCCGCAGAGGGTCCACCGGGCCGTGGCAGTTGTGGGGGCCGCTGACCCCATGGGTCTGCCTTGCTCGCTCTGCTCGCTCGTGGGAGCTCCCGTCGGCAGGAGCCGCAGAAGGTCCGCAGAGGGTCCACTGGGCCGTGGCAGTTGTGGGGGCCGCTGACCCCATCGGTCTGCCTTGCTTGCTCTGCTCGCTCGTGGGAGCTCCCGTCGGCAGGAGCCGCAGAAGGTCCACCGTCCGTGCCGTGGCGGCTTAGGGGGCCACGTCGACCTCGTGGGTCTGCCTTGCTCGCTCTGCTCGCTCGTGGGAGCGCCCCGTTGGCTGAAGCCACAGAAGGTCCGCAGAGGGTCCACCGGGCTGTGGTGGCTGTGGCGGCTGTGGGGGCCGCCGACCTCGTGGGTCTGCCTTGTTCGCTCTGCTCGCTCGTGGGAGCGCCCGTCGGCAGGAGCCGCAGAAGAACCACTGTGCCGTGGCGGCTGTGGGGGCCGCCGACCCCGTGGGTCTGCCTTGCTCGCTCTGCTCGCTCGTGGGAGCGCCCCGTTGGCTGAAGCCGCAGAAGGTCCGCAGAGGGTCCACCGGGCCGTGGCGGCTGTGGGGGCCGCCGACCTCGTGGGTCTTCCTTGCTTGCTGTGCTCGCTCATGGGAGCTCCTGTCGGCAGGAGCCGCAGAAGGTCCGCCGTGCCGTGGTGGCTGTGGGGGCCGCCGACCTCGTGGGTCTGCCTTGCTCGCTCAGCTCGCTCGTGGGAGCTCACGTCGGCAGGAGCCGCAGAAGGTCCGCCGTGCCGTGGTGGCTGTGGGGGCCGCCGACCCCGTGGGTCTGCCTTGCTCGCTCTGCTCGCTCGTGGGAGCTCCCGTCGGCAGGAGCCGCAGAAGGTCCGCCGTGCCGTGGTGGCTGTGGGGGCCGCCGACCTCGTGGGTCTGCCTTGTTCGCTCTGCTCGCTCGTGGGAGCTCCCGTCGGCAGGAGCCGCAGAAGGTCCACCGTCCGTGCCGTGGCGGCTTAGGGGGCCGCGTCGACCTCGTGGGTCTGCCTTGTTTGCTCTGCTCGCTCGTGGGAGCGCCCGTCGGCAGGAGCCGCAGAAGGTCCACCGTGCCGTGGTGGCTGTGGGGGCTGCCGACCCCGTGGGTCTGCCTTGCTCGCTCTGCTCGCTCGTGGGAGCGCCCCGTTGGCTGAAGCCGCAGAAGGTCCGCAGAGGGTCCACCGGGCCGTGGCGGCTGTGGGGGCCGCCGACCTCGTGGGTCTGCCTTGCTCGCTCAGCTCGCTCGTGGGAGCTCCTGTTGGCAAGAGCCGCAGAAGGTCCACCGTGCCGTGGTGGCTGTGGGGGCCGCCGACCCCGTGGGTCTGCCTTGCTCGCTCTGCTCACTCGTGGGAGCGCCCCGTTGGCTGAAGCCGCAGAAGGTCCGCAGAGGGTCCACCGGGCCGTGGCGGCTGTGGGGGCCGCCGACCTCGTGGGTCTGCCTTGCTCGCTCAGCTCGCTCGTGGGAGCTCCCGTCGGCAGGAGCCGCAGAAGGACCACCGTGCCGTGGTGGCTGTGGGGGCCGCCGACCTCGTGGGTCTGCCTTGCTCGCTCAGCTCGCTCGTGGGAGCTCCCGTCGGCAGGAGCCGCAGAAGGTCCACCGTGCCGTGGTGGCTGTGGGGGCCGCCGACCCCGTGGGTCTGCCTTGCTCGCTCTGCTCGCTCGTGGGAGCTCCCGTCGGCAGGAGCCGCAGAAGGTCCGCAGAGGGTCCACCGGGCCGTGGCAGTTGTGGGGGCCGCTGACCCCATGGGTCTGCCTTGCTCGCTCTGCTCGCTCGTGGGAGCTCCCGTCGGCAGGAGCCGCAGAAGGTCCGCAGAGGGTCCACTGGGCCGTGGCAGTTGTGGGGGCCGCTGACCCCATCGGTCTGCCTTGCTTGCTCTGCTCGCTCGTGGGAGCTCCCGTCGGCAGGAGCCGCAGAAGGTCCACCGTCCGTGCCGTGGCGGCTTAGGGGGCCACGTCGACCTCGTGGGTCTGCCTTGCTCGCTCTGCTCGCTCGTGGGAGCGCCCCGTTGGCTGAAGCCACAGAAGGTCCGCAGAGGGTCCACCGGGCTGTGGTGGCTGTGGCGGCTGTGGGGGCCGCCGACCTCGTGGGTCTGCCTTGTTTGCTGTGCTCGCTCGTGGGAGCTCCCGTCGTTAGGAGCCGCAGAAGGTCCGCCGTGCTGTGGCAATTGTGGGGGCCGCCGACCTCGTGGTTCTGCCTTGCTCGCTCTGCTCGCTCGTGGGAGCGCCCGTCGGCAGGAGCCGCAGAAGGACCACTGTGCCGTGGCGGCTGTGGGGGCCGCCGACCCCGTGGGTCTGCCTTGCTCGCTCTGCTCGCTCGTGGGAGCGCCCCGTTGGCTGAAGCCGCAGAAGGTCCGCAGAGGGTCCACCGGGCCGTGGCGGCTGTGGGGGCCGCCGACCTCGTGGGTCTGCCTTGCTTGCTGTGCTCGCTCATGGGAGCTCCTGTCGGCAGGAGCCGCAGAAGGTCCGCCGTGCCGTGGTGGCTGTGGGGGCCGCCGACCTCGTGGGTCTGCCTTGCTCGCTCTGCTCGCTCGTGGGAGCTCCCCTCGGCAGGAGCCGCAGAAGGTCCGCCGTGCCGTGGTGGCTGTGGGGGCCGCCGACCTCGTGGGTCTGCCTTGTTTGCTGTGCTCGCTCGTGGGAGCTCCCGTCGTTAGGAGCCGCAGAAGGTCCGCCGTGCTGTGGCAATTGTGGGGCCGCCGACCTCGTGGTTCTGCCTTGTTCGCTCTGCTCGCTCGTGGGAGCGCCCGTCGGCAGGAGCCGCAGAAGGACCACTGTGCCGTGGCGGCTGTGGGGGCCGCCGACCCCGTGGGTCTGCCTTGCTCGCTCTGCTCGCTCGTGGGAGCTCCCGTCGGCAGGAGCCGCAGAAGGTCCACCGTCCGTGCCGTGGCGGCTTAGGGGGCCGCGTCGACCTCGTGGGTCTGCCTTGTTTGCTCTGCTCGCTCGTGGGAGCGCCCGTCGGCAGGAGCCGCAGAAGGTCCACCGTGCCGTGGTGGCTGTGGGGGCTGCCGACCCCGTGGGTCTGCCTTGCTCGCTCTGCTCGCTCGTGGGAGCGCCCCGTTGGCTGAAGCCGCAGAAGGTCCGCAGAGGGTCCACCGGGCCGTGGTGGCCGTGGCGGCTGTGGGGGCCGCCGACCTCGTGGGTCTGCCTTGTTTGCTGTGCTCGCTCGTGGGAGCTCCCGTCGTTAGGAGCCACAGAAGGTCCGCCGTGCTGTGGCAATTGTGGGGGCCGCCGACCTCGTGGTTCTGCCTTGCTCGCTCTGCTCGCTCGTGGGAGCGCCCGTCGGCAGGAGCCGCAGAAGGACCACTGTGCCGTGGCGGCTGTGGGGGCCGCCGACCCCGTGGGTCTGCCTTGCTCGCTCTGCTCGCTCGTGGGAGCTCCCGTCGGCAGGAGCCGCAGAAGGTCCACCGTCCGTGCCGTGGCGGCTTAGGGGGCCGCGTCGACCTCGTGGGTCTGCCTTGTTTGCTCTGCTCGCTCGTGGGAGCGCCCGTCGGCAGGAGCCGCAGAGGGTCCACCGGGCCGTGGTGGCTGTGGGGGCCGCCGACCTCGTGGGTCTGCCTTGCTCGCTCTGCTCGCTCGTGGGAGCTCCCGTCGGCAGGAGCCGCAGAAGGTCCTCCGTGCCGTGGTGGCTGTGGGGGCCGCCGACCTCGTGGATCTGCCTTACTCGCTCTGCTCGCTCGTGGGAGCTCCCGTCGGCAGGAGCCGCAGAAGGTCCGCCGTGCCGTGGTGGCTGTGGGGGCCGCCGACCCCGTGGGTCTGCCTTGCTCGCTCGTGGGAGCGCCCCGTTGGCTGAAGCCGCAGAAGGTCCGCAGAGGGTCCACCGGGCCGTGGCGGCTGTGGGGGCCGCCGACCTCGTGGGTCTGCCTTGCTTGCTGTGCTCGCTCATGGGAGCTCCTGTCGGCAGGAGCCGCAGAAGGTCCGCCGTGCCGTGGTGGCTGTGGGGGCCGCCGACCTCGTGGGTCTGCCTTGCTCGCTCAGCTCGCTCGTGGGAGCTCCCGTCGGCAGGAGCCGCAGAAGGTCCGCCGTGCCGTGGTGGCTGTGGGGGCCGCCGACCCCGTGGGTCTGCCTTGCTCGCTCTGCTCGCTCGTGGGAGCTCCCGTCGGCAGGAGCCGCAGAAGGTCCGCCGTGCCGTGGTGGCTGTGGGGGCCGCCGACCTCGTGGGTCTGCCTTGTTTGCTGTGCTCGCTCGTGGGAGCTCCCGTCATTAGGAGCCGCAGAAGGTCCGCCGTGCTGTGGCAATTGTGGGGCCGCCGACCTCGTGGTTCTGCCTTGTTTGCTCTGCTCGCTCGTGGGAGCGCCCGTCGGCAGGAGCCGCAGAAGGACCACTGTGCCGTGGCGGCTGTGGGGGCCGCCGACCCCGTGGGTCTGCCTTGCTCGCTCTGCTCGCTCGTGGGAGCTCCCGTCGGCAGGAGCCGCAGAAGGTCCACCGTCCGTGCCGTGGCGGCTTAGGGGGCCGCGTCGACCTCGTGGGTCTGCCTTGTTTGCTCTGCTCGCTCGTGGGAGCGCCCGTCGGCAGGAGCCGCAGAAGGTCCACCGTGCCGTGGTGGCTGTGGGGGCTGCCGACCCCGTGGGTCTGCCTTGCTCGCTCTCCTCGCTCGTGGGAGCTCCCGTCGGCAAGAGCCGCAGAAGGTCCACCGTGCCGTGGTGGCTGTGGGGGCCGCCGACCTCGTGGGTCTGCCTTGCTCGCTCTGCTCGCTCGTGGGAGCTCCCGTCGGCAGGAGCCGCAGAAGGTCCGCAGAGGGTCCACCGGGCCGTGGCAGTTGTGGGGGCCGCTGACCCCATGGGTCTGCCTTGCTCGCTCTGCTCGCTCGTGGGAGCTCCCGTCGGCAGGAGCCGCAGAAGGTCCGCAGAGGGTCCACTGGGCCGTGGCAGTTGTGGGGGCCGCTGACCCCATCGGTCTGCCTTGCTTGCTCTGCTCGCTCGTGGGAGCTCCCGTCGGCAGGAGCCGCAGAAGGCCCACGTCCGTGCCGTGGCGGCTTAGGGGGCCACGTCGACCTCGTGGGTCTGCCTTGCTCGCTCTGCTCGCTCGTGGGAGCGCCCCGTTGGCTGAAGCCACAGAAGGTCCGCAGAGGGTCCACCGGGCTGTGGTGGCTGTGGCGGCTGTGGGGGCCGCCGACCTCGTGGGTCTGCCTTGTTTGCTGTGCTCGCTCGTGGGAGCTCCCGTCGTTAGGAGCCGCAGAAGGTCCGCCGTGCTGTGGCAATTGTGGGGGCCGCCGACCTCGTGGTTCTGCCTTGTTCGCTCTGCTCGCTCGTGGGAGCGCCCGTCGGCAGGAGCCGCAGAAGGACCACTGTGCCGTGCGGCTGTGGGGGCCGCCGACCCGTGGGTCTGCCTTGCTCGCTCTGCTCGCTCGTGGGAGCGCCCCGTTGGCTGAAGCCGCAGAAGGTCCGCAGAGGGTCCACCGGGCCGTGGCGGCTGTGGGGGCCGCCGACCTCGTGGGTCTGCCTTGCTTGCTGTGCTCGCTCATGGGAGCTCCTGTCGGCAGGAGCCGCAGAAGGTCCGCCGTGCTGTGGTGGCTGTGGGGGCCGCCGACCTCGTGGGTCTGCCTTGTTTGCTGTGCTCGCTTGTGGGAGCTCCCGTCGTTAGGAGCCGCAGAAGGTCCGCCGTGCTGTGGCAATTGTGGGGCCGCCGACCTCGTGGTTCTGCCTTGTTCGCTCTGCTCGCTCGTGGGAGCGCCCGTCGGCAGGAGCCGCAGAAGGACCACTGTGCCGTGGCGGCTGTGGGGGCCGCCGACCCCGTGGGTCTGCCTTGCTCGCTCTGCTCGCTCGTGGGAGCTCCCGTCGGCAGGAGCCGCAGAAGGTCCACCGTCCGTGCCGTGGCGGCTTAGGGGGCCGCGTCGACCTCGTGGGTCTGCCTTGTTTGCTCTGCTCGCTCGTGGGAGCGCCCGTCGGCAGGAGCCGCAGAAGGTCCACCGTGCCGTGGTGGCTGTGGGTGCTGCCGACCCCGTGGGTCTGCCTTGCTCGCTCTGCTCGCTCGTGGGAGCGCCCCGTTGGCTGAAGCCGCAGAAGGTCCGCAGAGGGTCCACCGGGCCGTGGTGGCCGTGGCGGCTGTGGGGGCCGCCGACCTCGTGGGTCTGCCTTGCTCGCTCTGCTCGCTCGTGGGAGCTCCCGTCGGCAGGAGCCGCAGAAGGTCCACCGTCCGTGCCGTGGCGGCTTAGGGGGCCGCGTCGACCTCGTGGGTCTGCCTTGTTTGCTCTGCTCGCTCGTGGGAGCGCCCGTCGGCAGGAGCCGCAGAAGGTCCACCGTGCCGTGGTGGCTGTGGGGGCCGCCGACCTCGTGGGTCTGCCTTGCTCGCTCTGCTCGCTCGTGGGAGCTCCCGTCGGCAGGAGCCGCAGAAGGTCCTCCGTGCCGTGGTGGCTGTGGGGGCCGCCGACCTCGTGGGTCTGCCTTACTCGCTCTGCTCGCTCGTGGGAGCTCCCGTCGGCAGGAGCCGCAGAAGGTCCGCCGTGCCGTGGTGGCTGTGGGGGCCGCCGACCCCGTGGGTCTGCCTTGCTCGCTCGTGGGAGCGCCCCGTTGGCTGAAGCCGCAGAAGGTCCGCAGAGGGTCCACCGGGCCGTGGCGGCTGTGGGGGCCGCCGACCTCGTGGGTCTGCCTTGCTTGCTGTGCTCGCTCATGGGAGCTCCTGTCGGCAGGAGCCGCAGAAGGTCCGCCGTGCCGTGGTGGCTGTGGGGGCCGCCGACCTCGTGGGTCTGCCTTGCTCGCTCAGCTCGCTCGTGGGAGCTCCCGTCGGCAGGAGCCGCAGAAGGACCACCGTGCCGTGGTGGCTGTGGGGGCCGCCGACCTCGTGGATCTGCCTTACTCGCTCTGCTCGCTCATGGGAGCTCCTGTTGGCAGGAGCCGCAGAAGGTCCACCGTGCCGTGGTGGCTGTGGGGGCCGCCGACCCCGTGGGTCTGCCTTGCTCGCTCTGCTCACTCGTGGGAGCGCCCCGTTGGCTGAAGCCGCAGGAGGTCCGCAGAGGGTCCACCGGGCCGTGGCGGCTGTGGGGGCCGCCGACCTCGTGGGTCTGCCTTGCTCGCTCAGCTCGCTCGTGGGAGCTCCCGTCGGCAGGAGCCGCAGAAGGACCACCGTGCCGTGGTGGCTGTGGGGGCCGCCGACCTCGTGGGTCTGCCTTGCTCGCTCTCCTCGCTCGTGGGAGCTCCCGTCGGCAAGAGCCGCAGAAGGTCCACCGTGCCGTGGTGGCTGTGGGGGCCGCCGACCCCGTGGGTCTGCCTTGCTCGCTCTGCTCGCTCGTGGGAGCTCCCGTCGGCAGGAGCCGCAGAAGGTCCGCAGAGGGTCCACCGGGCCGTGGCAGTTGTGGGGGCCGCTGACCCCATCGGTCTGCCTTGCTCGCTCTGCTCGCTCGTGGGAGCTCCCGTCGGCAGGAGCCGCAGAAGGTCCACCGTCCGTGCCGTGGCGGCTTAGGGGGCCACGTCGACCTCGTGGGTCTGCCTTGCTCGCTCTGCTCGCTCGTGGGAACGCCCCGTTGGCTGAAGCCACAGAAGGTCCGCAGAGGGTCCACCGGGCTGTGGTGGCTGTGGCGGCTGTGGGGGCCGCCGACCTCGTGGGTCTGCCTTGTTTGCTGTGCTCGCTCGTGGGAGCTCCCGTCGTTAGGAGCCGCAGAAGGTCCGCCGTGCTGTGGCAATTGTGGGGGCCGCCGACCTCGTGGTTCTGCCTTGTTCGCTCTGCTCACTCGTGGGAGCGCCCGTCGGCAGGAGCCGCAGAAGGTCCGCCGTGCCGTGGTGGCTGTGGGGGCCGCCGACCTCGTGGGTCTGCCTTGCTCGCTCTGCTCGCTCGTGGGAGCTCCCGTCGGCAGGAGCCGTAGAAGGACCACCGTGCCGTGGCGGCTGTGGGGGCCGCCTACCTCGTGGGTCTGCCTTGCTCGCTCTGCTCGCTCGTGGGAGCTCCCGTCGGCAAGAGCCGCAGAAGGTCCACCGTGCCGTGGTGGCTGTGGGGGCCGCCGACCTCGTGGGTCTGCCTTGCTCGCTCTGCTCGCTCGTGGGAGCGCCCCGTTGGCTGAAGCCGCAGAAGGTCCGCAGAGGGTCCACCGGGCCGTGGCGGCTGTGGGGGCCGCCGACCTCGTGGGTCTGCCTTGCTTGCTGTGCTCGCTCATGGGAGCTCCTGTCGGCAGGAGCCGCAGAAGGTCCGCCGTGCCGTGGTGGCTGTGGGGGCCGCCGACCTCGTGGGTCTGCCTTGCTCGCTCAGCTCGCTCGTGGGAGCTCCCGTCGGCAGGAGCCGCAGAAGGACCACCGTGCCGTGGTGGCTGTGGGGGCCGCCGACCTCGTGGGTCTGCCTTGCTCGCTCTGCTCGCTCGTGGGAGCTCCCGTCGGCAGGAGCCGCAGAAGGTCCGCCGTGCCGTGGTGGCTGTGGGGGCCGCCGACCTCGTGGATCTGCCTTACTCGCTCTGCTCGCTCATGGGAGTGCCCCGTTGGCTGAAGCCGCAGAAGGTCCGCAGAGGGTCCACCGGGCCGTGGCGGCTGTGGGGGCCGCCGACCTCGTGGGTCTGCCTTGCTTGCTGTGCTCGCTCATGGTAGCTCCTGTCGGCAGGAGCCGCAGAAGGTCCGCCGTGCCGTGGTGGCTGTGGGGGCCGCCGACCTCGTGGGTCTACCTTGCTCGCTCAGCTCGCTCGTGGGAGCTCCCGTCGGCAGGAGCCGCAGAAGGACCACCGTGCCGTGGTGGCTGTGGGGGCCGCCGACCTCGTGGGTCTGCCTTGCTCGCTCTGCTCGCTCGTGGGAGCTCCCGTCGGCAGGAGCCGCAGAAGGTCCACCGTCCGTGCCGTGGCGGCTGTGGGGGCCGCGTCGACCTCGTGGGTCTGCCTTGTTCGCTCTGCTCGCTTGTGGGAGCGCCCGTCGGCAGGAGCCGCAGAAGGTCCACCGTGCCGTGGTGGCTGTGGGGGCTTCCGACCCCGTGGTTCTGCCTTGCTCGCTGTGCTCGCTCGTGGAGCGCCCCGTTGGTTGAAGCCACAGAAGGTCCGCAGAGGGTCCACCGGGCCGTGGCGGCTGTGGGGGCCGCCGTCCTCGTGGGTCTGCTTTGCTTGCTGTGCTCGCTCGTGGGAGCTCCCGTCGTCAGGAGCCGCAGAAGGTCCACCGTGCCGTGGCAGTTGTGGGGGCCGCCGACCCCGTGGGTCTGCCTTGTTCGCTCTGCTCGCTCATGGGAGTGCCCCGTCGGCAGGAGCTGCAGAAGGTCCGCAGAGGGTCCACCGGGCCGTGGCGGCTGTGGGGGCCGCCGACCCCGTGGGTCTGCCTTGCTCTGCTCGCTCGTGGGAGCGCCCGTGGCCCCCTGTCCACAGGAGCCTTAGGGCCCTACTTGGCTGGGGTTGCCTATGACCCGTGTGTTTGCTCGCTCGCCTGCTAAGACCCTTCTGCAGGAGACGCAGGGGGTCCACCAGCCGTGCGGGCCGTCGTGGGCCCGGCTGCATGGTGAACGAGATAAATTTTCTATTGCCGCCTTCCTCCGTAGCTCTGAGGCAATTGCTAAGGGCTGAGATTTGATCTTGCTGCCCGAGGCAGAGGTCCAGGAAGCCAGAGGTGATATCAGATTCCTCCTGGTTAACTCTGAGTGTCCGCACTTCATTGGTTCTCTGGAGATTGTGCCTGGAGGCATATAGGAGAGCTATGCCTTGGGGCATCTTCTGGATTGAGCTATGAGCTTCCTGGGAGCCGGGTACCAGCACCACTGGGGATCCATACACGGGAGCCGCAGAGGGTCCACTTGGTCGCGTGGGCCGGGGGGCTGGCGACCCCTAGGTCTTGCTGCTCGCTTGTGGGAGCGCTCCTCGGGCTGTCTGCAGGAGCAATAGGGTTCCCACACGGCCGCGGGGGCCCTCAACCTTGTGGTTTTTGCCTTGCTCGCTCGTGGGTGTGCCCGTGGGCCGTGCTGCAGGGGTCCCACCCGGCTGTGGGGGCCGCCGACCTTCTGGCCTGCCTTGCTCGCTCTGCTCGCTCGTGGGGGTGCCCGTGGGCTCGTCTGAAGGAGCCGCAGAAGTTCCACCTGGCCGCGGGGGCCCTTAACCTCGTAGTGTTTTGCCTTGCTCGCTCGTGGGAGCGCCCGTGGGTACGTCCGCAGGAGCGTCAGGGAGCTCCTCCTGGCCGCGAGGGCCTGACTCGTGGTTCTGCCCACTCGCTCGTGGGAGCGCCTGGGGGCCTGCCTGCAGCAGCCCCAGGGATCCACCCGGCCGCGAGGGCCTCTGACCCGTGTGTCTGTCCGCTTGCCCCCTCGGAGCCCGTCTGCAGGAGACTCAGGGGGCCCACCTGGCTGCGGCGGCCGCCGTGGGCTTGGCCTTGTGATGAACGAAATGAGTTTTCTATTGCCGCCTTCCTCTGTAGCTCTGGGGCAATTGGTAAGGGCTGAGATTTGATGTCACTGCCCGAGGCAGTGTTCTAGGAACCCGGAGGTGAGATCAGATTCCCCCGGTTCCTCTGAGTGTCCGCATTTCATCCATTCTTCGGAGATTGTACCCCCCAGTCCTTTATACGGTCTGTGCCTCGGGGAAACTTCTGGGTGAGCTGTGAGCTTCCCGGGAGCCGGGTACCAGCACCGTCGGGGTCTGTCCTCGGGAGCTGCTTTGCCCGTAGGGCTTGCCCGCTCGTGGGAGCCCCGTGGGCCCCTCCGCAGGGGTTCAACACGGCCGCGGGGGGCCGTGGGAGCCTCCGACCCGTTGGGTCTTTCCTGCTCGCTTGTTGGGAGCGCCCATGGGCCCGCCCACAGGAGCCTCAGGGGCTCCTCCTGGCCGTGAGGGCCTCAGACTCGTGGTTCTGCTCGCTCGTGGGAGCGCCTGGGGGCCTGTCTGCGGCAGCCCCAGGGGATCCACTCGACCGCGAGGGCCTCTGACCCTGCGTCTGCCCGCTCACCTCCTCAGGCCCGTCTGCAGGAGCCTCAGGGGGCCCACACGGCCGCTGCGGGCCCGGCTGTGTGGGGAACGAAATGAATTTTCTATTGCCGCCTTCCTCCGTGGCTCTGGGGCAATTGGTAAGGGCTGAGATTTGATCTCACTGCCCGAGGCAGAGTTCCAGGAACTCGGAGGCAATATCCGGTTCTCCGGTTACTGAGTGTCCACACATCCATTCTCTGTAAATTGTACCTGTAGGCCTATATGTAGGGTCTGCCCTGGAAGTCGGGGTAACAGCACTGCTGGGGTTCGTAGGCGGGAGCTGCTTTGCCCCCAGGGCACTGCTGCTCGCTCGTGGGAGCGCCTATGGGCCCGTACGCAGAAACTGCAGGGGTCCCACACGGCTGCGGGGGGCTGCTGACCTCGTGTGTCTGCCTGCCTGCTTGCTTGAGGGGAGCACCTATGGGCCTATGGGCTTGTCCGCAAGGGCCGCAGGTGTCCACACGGGGACCGCTGACCCCTGGGTCTGCCTGCTTGCTCATGGGAGTGCCCGTGGGCCTGTCCGCGGGGGCTGCAGACTTCGGGCCTGCCTAGGGAAGCTGCAAGCGTTCTGTTCCTCTGAAGGAGCCTCTGCCCACCGTGGGCCCATCCGCAAGGGCCGCGGGACCCACATGGGACCCACCGGCCGCTTATCCGTAGGTCTGCCTCCTCGCCCGTGGGCACGTCCGCAGGAGCCGCCTGAAGGGTCAATTTGCCGTGGTCCTGTCTGTAGGAGGCGTCGGCTGTGGGAGCTGTCAGCCCTCGGGAGTGCACCCGTGAGAGCTGCTGTCCATGGGGCACAGAGTGCCTGTTCCTAGGAGCCACTGTGGGCCCGACTATAAAAGGAGCGGCCGCCCGTATGGTCTGTCCGCCTTGCCCTGGCTGCAAGGGCTCTGGGAGCTGCAGGGGGTCCACCCGCCCCTGGGCGCTGCGGGAAGCACCACCTGTACTGTCTGACCGCTCATGGGAGCCGCTGTGAACCCATTCGCAGAAGATGCATGGGTTCGGTTTTCAGGAGCCCTCTGAAGGGCCCATCTACCTCATTCTTGCCGTTGGGCATGTCTGCGGACCCTCAGGTGCAAAGCAAGCGCTCTCGGGAGCCCACAGGGGCTCCGTGGAGAACCGGAGGGAAGGGTTCCTGGTGCCCGGGTGCCGTGCTGCCTTGGAAATGGGGCCGTCATGGAACCTGCAGGGAAGCGAGTGGAAGGTGTTGACAGGCTTGTCCCTCGGACAGTGGGTGCCGTTCATCTGGTGAGGCTTTTCTGGGGCGTGTTGCCTGAGGTGGGGCCGGCCCACGGTCTACTTTGAGCGCGTGAAGGAGGCTGCGATCCTCCGGAGGCTCCTTTGTGGAATTTCCCCCTGATCCGGAAGTAAGGGGTGCGGAGTGGGCCCAATGCCTGAGAGCTCCAGGGGCCGTGGCACAATCAGGGTCGCTACTGGGTCTTGGTGATTGCGTGTACCTGGCAGTGTGTGCCTTACAGGGTGATGGGGCCTTTGCTTTAACAAATTACCGACCCAAGTGTTGTGTGGCTGGCCAGAAGGGCAACCAGCACCCACTGCACCCGCCAGTGCCCCTTCTCACGGGAGACAACCAGGGAAGGGGAAGAGGGCGTAAGCTCTCATACTCCAGCGGGCCCCGCTATAGAGTGGGTACCCTGGTATGTGTCTTTTGTAGACAAGTGATTGCTGTGTGTGGTTCAGCCCCGGAATTGGTCTTTTCTGCCCTGAGGGAGACGTGCGTGCTCCCTACAGTGAATCGCAACCGAACTCGTCGGCTCTCTGGGCCCAGGTTTGAAATGCCCACACCGGGCCTTGCATTCATTCGGGCGCCTGGGACCCTGACCGCAATTACCGTCCTCACCGCGTGTGGGCCACCTGGTGCGGTCCTAGCAGGCCCCACCTGCCGGGCTCCGCACCGCAGGTGTCTTCAACCTCTTCCCCGGGCTGCCGCCCACTCTCGCGCGAGAGAAAAGCGTGAGGCTCACGCACAAACTTCCGCTTGCCGTCCGGGGAGGCTCCCTGCGCAGAGGCGGGCGGACGCCTTTGCTGTGCATTTGGCACCGTCGTTCTCCCTTTTGCGGGGCCGTGTGAGGCACCCCAAGGTTTGACCGGTTTTGGCGAGGTCTTGGGCATCAAGAGGCCCTCTGTGCTCCCTTGGAGGCGTGGGGCTGTGGCTCGCACGTGGATGTTAGGCCGGGTGCTTCTTGTGGTCGCTGTTTCCTCCCTGGTGGAGATGGAGGTAAATGTGGCGGCAGAGCACGAAGGAGGGTGTTCCCGAGGAGGCCTTTGCGGGCTCCATCAGGGGTCACGCACGGGAGTCTGCGCCCTATCAGTTCACCAGGTGTACCAGCAGGTTACGGGGTGTCTGTCACCGCAACTACTTGGCCCAGTGTGTGGCCGCCTGGACTGGTAGGCCAGCACCCGCCGGTGCCCACAGACGCCCAAGCTCTGAGGGGAGCTGGACCGGGTGCTCCACGCCCGGAGGGAGGCCCAATCAGCGGAGGAGGTGAGTGTGGCGAGGCAATTTGGGAGTCGTGAGGGGCTCAGCGTCCGTCCGCATACAACCTGGGAGACGCCGTGAAATGGTGTTTTTCTCAACTTCCCTGGGGCTCTTTCTTGGGCGTAAGAGACTTGAAGTCCCCGGTGAGGCTCATTTGGAGGCCCCTCGGTAGTATTTTTTCTAACTTTACATGCAGACAAGGGATGGACCCTGCCCGCACCGTTGCCCGCTCCACCGGTGGCAGAGGGGGCCGGCAAAGGGAACTCCACGGAGTAGGCCACCACCCACGTCCCGCTGTGGGGGTCGCCTCCGAGAAAATGTTACGTTTCCATCGCGGGCTCAAGTGGACCTTCCCTGGTGCCTGGTTCAGCTTTGTTTCGCTATCCACGCCCTCGGGGGTCGACCAGATGGCCCTTTGAGCTGCCCGGTGGTCAAAAAGGGGTGATGTGAGGGATTGGTGACCGGTCCACCCCTCGAGGATGCCCGTGTGACCCGTGGCGAGGCCCGGCCAACTGGCACAGTCTTTTTTTCGTCTGAAATGGGCGTTTTGTACCACCAGGTTAGTAGTGACCCTGTAGTGGGTGAATGACCAGCTTGGTTCTGTGGGTGGACCACGGCCTGTGTCACCAAGCTCTGCCCGGCTGCGGGGGATGGCCCAATTGGGTCTGCAGGAGGTGGCCGTAGCCCTCAGCCACAGAGCCGTGTCTGGGCTCTGGTTTGCCCCAAAGCGCTGAGTACGGTTCTCACCCGTGTGATCCACGCCTCGGACAAATGTGTCTGGTTGGCCCCACTTCGCAGGCCCCTCCTTGGGCTGTTCGCAGGCTCCAGTGCCCGAAGGTGGTGAGTGCGGTTCTCACCCAGGGGCTCCGTGATGCCCTTTGGCGCTCATTGGTGGTGGGCCTTTGGTGACATCTTGATTCAACTGAGTGTTTCTCTGTTCATCCTGGGCTCTGCTGGGAGCTTGCCCCGCTGCTGCCTTGTGGCTGCTGAGCTGGACCTAACCCGTGTGGTGGATGTCCTTGAGGAGAGGGGTGTGTTGTGCCTGTTTCGGCTTGATCCTCCCTGCCTGGGAGTGGTGTGTGGAGGGCCGGGGTGTGGACCCAGTGGACCTCGCTCTCCCTACTCATCCTCGTGGTGGTGTTGGCATTCAGAACCCGAATCCTTAGGACACTGGCTCCTCAGCTGTGTGTTGACTCCCTGTGGTGGGAGTTGTACAGCAGAGCTTTGGGCCTGCGGTGATGCCCATGGGTGTGGAGTTGTCACTCATGTCCCTGTTCTGCGTTAAACCATCTTAAAGCTACTGCCGTGATTCCTGGTGAGCCAGCCCTGTGGTGAGCAAGGTGTGGTGGGCGCCTGGGGAAAGTGGTGGCTGAGCCCAGCTGCCCACAAAGCCCCCCACCTTTGAAAAGCCAGTGGTGGTCAGCTCGCCTGTCTTGGTGCAAAGGCATGGGAGGGTGAGTGTGGTTCCGACCTGGGTTATTGGGCCCTGGAAACAGTGCGGTCCTGGCGGGGCATCATCTTTCAAGCCTCTCCCTTGGCTTGTTGGACTCGGAACTGAGGGAGCCTGTGCCCCAATGCTGGCTCCCTGGGCTCTCCAGACTGGTTCTTGTGGCGCTGGAGCTGGGCCCGATGTGTGATGGCTGCTCTTGCTGACCAGGGGTGTGCTCTTTGCCCTGCTGCTCCGTGGACGGCAGGGGTGTTGGCTATTGGCCCTGCTGTGACGGTGTGTCTCCCTGCCCTGTGTTGGGGCTTGTATGGTGGAGCTGGGGCCTGCTGGGCCTTCTGCACATGTCGGTGGCTGCTCTGCGTTGTCGCAGTTTTCCTGTTCTGCTTGACCCTCCTTGGAGCTATTGCTACGGCTTCTGCTGAGTTTGGGGCCAGGAGGTGTGTGCAGTTTGTCTCATCTCTGATGTTGGTCTGTTGCGCACTGGGGGCCCACCCAGCTGCCTATGGCTTTGCCCAAACTGCTGCTCTATTTTATGCTCTTATGTGGATGGGTTTCTTCCTCAAGACACATACTCCGAAGGGGCAACAAAGCCCCCAGTGAGAGCTCCCAGCCCTGCTGTGGATGCTCAAAGGCGGTCCTGTGCCTTTTGTACCAGGGCTCGGGGCTTGGGGCTCTGGCTCCGGGCAGGCCAGTCTGAAGTTGTGACCTGGTGAGGAGAAAGGTGTAGCCACTCCAGCTGGTCCTCGATGCAAGCACCAGGCGGGTGAGACCCATGGTGTGCGGGCCCTTGCTTTTCGTAAGCTGGGCTTGGGCTAGGAGTGGGGCCCCAGCATGCCCTGGGCCTTGGTGGCGGCACCCTCCAGCCAACGGTGGGGAGGAGGAAGAAACCCATCGGGCTGTATGCTCTTTACCCCCCATGGCAAGGGGGCCCAGCTCTTTGTCCCGCCTGCAAGTAGGCCTGTCCCCCTATGTTGTCTGAAGTCGCACCCTGCCGGGGGAGCCTTCCTCAGTGCAGAGGTCAAGTGGGTGAGCTGTGAAGGGTGGGAGCCTTGAAGTGCCCAGGGCCCCCCAATAATGGTCCCACGGAGCTAGCTGCCTTGCTCACAGGCTGGTGTGGGTGTGGTGGGACAGTGCATGGTTTCTGGGGGCCCGCTTGTGCCACAGGCCCTGCTTTTGTCTCCAACGGCCGTCACCCCTGAGGTTGGACAGGCCTCAGGGGGGGAGCCTCCTTGTCTGTGGACCCTAGGGGGATGGCCCACCAGACCAGCCTCTGATGGCTGAGGTGGGTCCTGAGTGGAGTCTGCTTGCCTTGAGGGCTGTCACCTGGTGCTCTCTGGCTTTGGTGCCTCTCAGGGGCTGGGCCTTCTCCGTGGGGGCATGTGCTCTGCTCCCTCCCTGCTGTGGGGCAGCTCCTGTTGTGTGCCCCAACATGGTGCCCGCTCGCTTTAGGTTCTTGGTGTGGCTTAGTCCAGCCTTGGCTTTGCCGCTTTCCCACTGGGGAGGTGTGTACCTCATGGATCCTCCCCCTAGCTTAGCTCCTAGGCCTTCAGAGTGTGGTCTTGAAGGAGCTTGAGCGCCGTGGCTGTGGCGGGGGAAGTCGACCTTGAGCGCGGTCCCAGTTGGCAGCCTTGAGTGATGTGTGCTGCCATGTTTGACACGGTTTGCTCGTCGGGGGACCTTGCCCCCCCCCATTACTGCCCCTCTTGTGAGAGCCAGGCGAGAAGCGTCTGTGGTGCGCAACTACACCTCCCAAGAAGTGGCAGCACTTGGGAGTAGGGCTTGGAAGGCGGCTCAGTGGAAGGGGAGTCGGCTGTGGAGAGGCGCCTTGTGCCCCAGGAAAGACAGCCTTTTCAAAGGGATGGACACGGCAAAAAATGCTCGTTGAAACCTTTATCCCTTCTAAAGTGGTCTGTGCCTGGAAGCAGGCCTTACAGAAAGCCCCGTCAGCTGGGAGCCTCGGTAATCCTTGGTGGCTTCACCATTTACAAGGAGGACATCATTCAATGCAACCTGTCAGAGGCTGTCCTAGCAGCAAGGACGGTGTGAGGGGGCCCGTTCCTCGAGGTCCCCCCTGTGTTCTTTACGGACCTGGGAGCTCTGGGGGCTCCTTTGGAGGTGGGGGCCCGCTGTTGCCCACTGGGGGCTGTGCAGGTGCGGGCAGTGGAGAACAGAAACGAGCCCAGCCCTCTGTTCCCCCAGGGCTGGGCTTTTGCTTTTGGGTGTCAAGTGACACGGGGCAAGGCCTTCTTAGCCTCATCCGCCAGATGTGCCTCATCCGCCAGATGTGATGGGCAGCGGGCTTTTTTATCCACCTCTACCCCGCTCGTGTGCGTGACTCTGACCATGATGGTCTCCTTCAGTAGGTGAAAGGGGGGGTGTCTGAAGTGAAAACGCCCGCCCAAAAGGTTGCAATCCAAATTTGGTTGGGTTCCTTTTGCACCTTTTTGACTTTACCTGCAGCCTTTCGGGGCCCATTGGGCAGGTTGGTAACTCCCACCCCAGGCGGGTGTTTTGAAAAGGGATGGCCACCCTCCCAGCCCCTCTTTCCTATCAGCGTTAAGAGGAAAGGAGCAGGAAAAATCCAGTCAGTGCTCGTCAAAGGGCAAAGGGTGGTCCTTACCCACCCCTAGGGGAGAGGCTTCCTCCTCTCTGCTGGCCGTTTGGGAGGCTTGGGCCGGGAGAAAAAAGGGTCTTGGTCTGTCTTTCCTGTGGAGGGAGGGCTTGATTTGTGTCTCTCCTTGGGGCTCACCTGAGGATGGGTGGCTAATGCTGCATGGCCTCTGTAGCTTTTCCTCTCGCGCAAATACTGTTCCTCAAGCCGAGGGGAGATGAACGAGGCCTTTCTATGGGTGGTTGCCTTTGCGAAGAGGAGGGGGTATCCCTTGCTGGGGTCGACCAGATGGCCCAACAACAAAAAATTCCAGCCACACTGGGTCGACCAGATGGCCCAGCAAAAAAAAAAAAAAAAAATCCATCCACAACGGTCGACCAGATGTCCAGGCAGGGTGTGGTGGGAGGACTCCCAAGTAGCCCCGCCCTCCAATATCTTAGCCAATCAGATAGATGGATTGTACCTTCCCTATGCTCTCAGCCAATCAGAGTGAATATGCAAATTAGTCAACCAATCAGAGTGAGTATGCAAATTAACCCAGCCAGGATGGGCAGCCAGGCAGAGGCTTTAGGCTTGGGAAGGGGTCTAGACTGTGATCCGAGGATCTTGAAGCATTTTCAAGATGTGTTTTTCAGAAGTTATGACCTTTTTCTTGTTCTCTTCCCCTGAGGATCTGTTTCCATTGATCTTTTCCCCTTCCCTCGGATCCCAAGCTCAGCCCCTTCCCAAGCCTAAAGCCTCCACCCTAGGCTTGAGGCTTGGAAAGGGGTCCTTCCCCCGTGCCCGGATCCTCCGACCGAAGTCTCGACCCCTAGAAGTCTCGACCCCTAGGGTGGATCGGAGGATCCGGGCACGGGGGAAGGACCCCTTTCCAAGCCTCAAGCCTAGGGTGGAGGCTTTAGGCTTGGGAAGGGGCTGAGCTTGGGATCCGAGGGAAGGGGAAAAGATCAATGGAAACAGATCCTCAGGGGAAGAGAACAAGAAAAAGGTCATAACTTCTGAAAAACACATCTTGAAAATGCTTCAAGCACAGTGGCCTAAGCAATGTGGGGTGATGGGGCTGGCGCCTTGCCCCGATCAGCCCGGTCGCCTCAAGCAAAGGGAGGCCAGACTGAGGGAGGCTTTTGGGGAGTGGGCTGAAGCCATCCGTAGGACATCCCCTGAGGGCTCCCAGGATGTGAGAGGGGGCAGGCTGGGCTGAGGGACCCCTCCCCATTCGTGCACCGGGCCCCTAGTTGTCCAGGGATGTGCTCCAAAGGAACATCGAGTTGTGGGGGGGGGGGGTTTACAGGGATGCCGGTCAGTCCCCACAAAAGCAGCCCACCAAAATGCACGCTCCAGGTCAGAAATGCCATTTGGGACAAACCCAAACGTCCCCAGGAAGCCCAAGGCACTATGGACTAAAAGGACTCTTTTGGCTCAAGAACGGCAAAAGTCTAGAGGAGCCACTTGTGCTGGATTTGCACTGCGTTTTTTTGTTTTTTTCCCACCGGCACGGCAAGGAGCGATTGGGGCCACCAGCAACCGGGGCGAGTGGCAGCTGCTGCCCCAATTGCCCCTCAGGGGCATCGGTGCCAGAAGCCGGCACTGGCGGCGGGTGCGAGCGGCAGGTGGAACCACGGTGTGCGGGACCAAATGACAGCGACCAGCACCCCTACCTGAGCACCCCCTGCTCCACCATCCCAGTGCAGTCAGCGCCCGCCCTGTTCCTAGCCTGTGACTACAGCGGTGTGTTTTTGAGTGTGTGTGTGTTGCGTGTCCTGGGCTTATCAAGTTTGCAGCCAAGGGGCCGCAAGCCCTCGACACCCTCTCCCCCAGGGGAGGGGGGCCCTGGGGGAATGAGACCCTCTCATGCTCTCCTTGTGCGATTTCCTCTTGGGGGAAGGTCCTCTTCGAGGAATGTCTTTTGGTTCTCTTTTTGCTTTTCCCTACTTCCCTAATGCCTGCCTGGGATCCCACAGTAACCCTTGGGGACCCCCCCTTCACCCACCATGATTTTTTTGTTAACCCATATGCTTCAATTAGTCCCAGAAAGGTGCTAGTGCTAACTTTTGGGTCACCGGAACCTGGGCAGTCTCGTCCCGGGTTCCAGCCGAGCTGGATGAGGCGCAGAAACAAAAGCCACCCTCAGGAGGACTGACCCTCCAGGCTTCCTCGGAGGGAAGGGGGGGCCCGGGGCATTTCCTTTCGTCGGCTACCTAAGTACAAGGCATTTCTTGAAGCCCCTCTCCCGCGCCCCCCCTCCCCCGAACAAATCGCACAAGGAGAGCGTTGCCCGCAGCTGAAAAGACACTGCCCTCGCCCCGTGCACACAGTGTTCACCCGCCAAGCCTCAGACCCTGTGGCTGAGGGTGGAGCAACCCGACCTGTCGACCTGTCGTAGCTTCTCCTTGTGCCTTTCTGCCTGGGCATCGAATTCTTCCTGCATCTTCAGGCGCGCGGCCGCTAGAGCCTCCTGCCCTCTCACAACGTCCTCGGGGGCTGCGAGGAGAGAAGAATCCGGGGAGGTAAAGCACCCCGTGTGCCACGGAAACTGGAAACTCTCCCGAGTCCACGTGATTACAAAGACGTGGGACCCCTCTGCATCTGTTTTGGCTGATTCCGGGGGAGGAGGCTGCCCCAGGGCACCTGAAACCTCCCAGAGATGCAGATTTCTGTCTCCCCTCCCCCCCCCCCCCCCCCCCGCCCCCAACTCCAAATTCAGAGAGACCTGGAGAGGCGCAGCCCTGAAATGCAAGTGCTGTGACGGGCACACTCGGCTGTCAGTCCACAGCCGGGCTATTGCCCGGCACCCAGTGCCCAGGTTGACCAGAATTCCAGAAGACAGCCAGGAAAGATCACGCCTTCTGACCACTGGCCGTCACTGAAATGAGTCCACGCCCAATGGAGATCTTCAGGTATTTTTTAAAAAAATACAGTTTATTGATTTTAGAGAGGAAGGGAGAGGGAGAGAGAGAAACATCCATGATGAGAGCCCTGACCGGTTTGGCTCAGTGGCTAGAGCATCGGCCTGTGGACTGAGGGGTCCCAGGTTCCAGTCCGGTCAAGGGCACATGCCTGGGTTGCGGGCTCCATCCCCAGTGGGGGGCGTGCAGGAGGCAGCCGACCCATGATTCTCATCATTGATGTTTCCATCTCTCCCTCTCTATGAAATCAATATAAATATTTTTAAAATAAAAAGGAAACAAAATAAAAGTATACTTCCACTTCGGAGAGGGAGGTGTGATTACAGGAACATTGCTGACTGTTGAATCAGTTTACAATAAAATCAACCAAGCGTCCTTTATTTAACCTACATTTTTCTGCCCCAAATTGAACGGCAACACCACACGCCTTTCCCTGCAGGGTTATTGGTGGAGGTGGCTGTGGCGGGTGCCAGGGGCCGTTCCCGGACACCACTCTCAACCCGCTTGAAAGATTTACACTTGGACTTTGTCGTTTCTTGTTGCCCATAGAGCCAACAAGCCAACAGACTGACTGGCCGTGCAGGCCCACGGCCCATGGGGAAGGAGAGGCAGGCTTGAGGAGTTTTACGACATCTGCTCTCCTCCCCCAACCTCGGTAACCATGGTGACTCCGATGCATCACCGCGTGTGTTTGGTGCTGCTGCTATGGAAACGGTAGCTTCCGGTCTGACGGGTGAGAAGGCCACCCTTTCAGAGGCAAGGATTGTGAAAACAAATGAGCGCCTGGGGATCAATCGGAATAGAGTGAGTGTTAGGAAGACCTAACCAACCCACACCTGAGTGCCTCCTCCCTCACTGCAGGCCTGAGGTCACTCGGGGTTAACAGGCAGACCCGTGAGTGGCGTTTCCAACCGAATCCACCGCCATTAAACATCTCTGCCCTGGGAAAGCCCATCGCACGTTCGTTTTCGGAAGCGTCAAGTGGTTCCCGACCCCCCCCCCCCGCCCCCCAAGCCGATTGCCATCCGGTGCTCCTTCCTCTCAACCACAGCCTCCACTTGCTATCTATCGGGACCAGGTACTAACCCACAGCAGCTGCCGCCGGGCCGGCTGCCTCTGCCCGGAGGCCCTCAGGCGGGCGGAGAGCTTCGGAAAGACGGCCACCAGGAGGGTGCAGCCCAAGACCAGGTACCAGCCGTCGGCGGCCAGCAGGGAGCCCACTGCGAGCAAAAAACACCAAAAAAAAAAAAAAAAACCCAACACAGTTTGTGAGAAACGGAAAAGACAAGCACTGCTGACTGGGGGATCAAGAGGAGCCGAGCCACCTCGGGCGGGCAGAGGCCTCCCACGCCCCGGAGCTCGGGGAGAGGGGGGACCGGAGGGGGGCCCGGGCGGCTGGGAGCGAGGGCGGGCGGGGAGGGGGCGCAGCGAGGCCTGGAGGCGCACGCTAGGGCCCAGGGGTCCCAGGGGCCGCAAGGACAGGGCTTGCTTTCCAATAAAAAAATAAATTGAAAATGAAGCGGCCGGACGCCGCCGCCGCCCCGGGAAGAGCGGCTCCGGGAGGGAAAGGCCTCCCAGGCCCCGCCCCGCCCGCCCCACGCCCCGCCCATGGAGGCGCCCCCCGGCTCCCCTGGGTCCCGGGGTTCGCGGCGACTCACCGGCGACGTGCAGGAAGCGCAGCCCCTCCGACTCCAGAGCCGGACGCGCCGACAGCTGCTCCCGTCCTGCTCCGTGTTGGCCGCTGCGCCGCTTCAGCTCCCATTGTTGACTTCCGGGTTTAGGCCCGCCCCCACGTATATTACGTGCGCTCGGGGGCGTGGCCTCGGCCTCCCCGGCCAATGGCGCCGCAGCACAGCCACGGAGCGGCGGGCACAGCCGGGTTGGGACGCGTGACAGGCGTCCCGGTCCGCTCACACCGGGTGTGGACGTTTGTGGGGAAGCCGCTCGGCCCGCTCCCGCCGCCCGCGTCCCCTTCTGGGCTAAGAAAGGCCCGCCGATCGCAGTGGCTCTCCTCCCGGCCGCAGTCCAGGCCTCTGGGGGCGGGACGATCCCAGCGATGGCCCCGACACGCCCGGGGTCACCATCACACGGTCCCCGGCATGACAGCCCGCCCCCTGCCCTCCGTGTCCTGCACCCACTGCCCGAGACTCGCCTCTCTGACCCTATTTGACATGGGACTTCGGGTGTGTTTGTTTTTTTCCAGAAGGTTGTGAAGGGAACACACCTAGCTGTCTCAAAAGCTAGTTGACGATTAATAATGTGATTTTAAAAAAGACCATAGGCTCCCGTGATACCAAGCCTAGTTTTAGTGCCTGACTTAATTGCTGATGGAACCTCTCCCAGAAACATAGCCAGCCAGGCTGGAAAGTTCTGATGGGGCGCCAGGAAGGTAATGGTCACAGTCCCCGCCACAGGAAGAAGATGCAATGTGATAGAACCCTCTCCATTCCCTTCCTCCAGAGGCTCTCATCTAAAACAAAGAATCCTTTGTCCCCCCCCCCCATTTTTATGTGTTTATGTGTGTTTATTTGAGCCAAACTAACATATACAGGGGAGCAAGATCTCAAATGCCTCCCTGTCCTTGTTCTTTTCTTTTTCCTTGGTAATCCCCGAGTATATTTTCCCATTGATTTTTAGAGACAGAGGAAGGGAGGGATTGGTTGCCTCCTGCACCCGCCAAAAGGGGGCAGGGCTTAGTCTGCAACCCAGGTACTTATACCGAATCCAACCCGGGACCCTTCAGTCCAGGGGCCAACGCCCCACTGGCCAGGGCTCCTTTCCCTTTTTCAACAGCTCCTTTGCCCCCACCTTTCTTCCTCTAAAAACTTCCATTTTCTACAACCCTTCTGAGTGCCCTTCCAGTTGCTGCATTCGATGCTGCCCGATTCATGACTCCCCCAATAAAGACAATGACATCTTTTAAAAAAAATATATATATATATATATATATATATATATTATTGTTTTTTTTACAGAGAGGAAGGGAGAGGGATAGAAAGAAAAACATCCATGATGAGAATCACTGATCGGCTGTCTCCTGCACCCCCACACCGGGGATGGAGCTTTGAACCAGGAATCGGACCTGTGACCTCCCGGTCAGAGCTCAACCACTGAGCCACACCGGCCGGCAGCACCCAGGTGTAATAGCTGTGCCCAGGAAAGAAAGAGTCCTTGGCTGTGGGCTGTTAACTCTTTTATTAACTTAGGATTAACACTGCATTTGCTCTGAGGGCGTCTCCCTATGTTTCATGATTTCGATTCACTCCTGTGGGGGGCTCCCCCTGCTCCCCGAGACACGTCAGATGCATGATGGTCCGAGGGGGGAGCCGGAAACAACGGACACGTACAAGCTCGAGAGAAACTTTAAAGCAAAGGTTACTCTAGTTCCCGGGAGCCGATCGGTGCATTTCCAGGGAAATATTGGGGCTCTGTCCACAGGACCCGCCTCGGTGAGAACCGGAGCAGGCAGCTGATCCACATGCCTGACACAGGTTTGGCAGCAGGAGGTCCTGGGTGCCGTCTGGCGCACAGTCCCGGTGGATGGACACGGGCGGCTGGGCCCCTCGTCACGCGTGTGGAAGGCCCGTCCTGCCAGCGGGATCCAGTGCGACTGAGGTTGACCTTGGAGATGGTAGAAGCCCGGCGTGACGTGACGGGGAGGCTACGTGCTTGACGCTCCGCTTTGGTCTGAAGATTCGGTAAATGTGGGGGTTCCCATTGGGGTGCGCTGGAGGGATGAGGCCGGCGGGTATAGTTCGAGAAACGGTCGGGCGGCACGTACCTCCGGCAGACTCTGTGGGGAGGCCGGGCATCGCCTCGGGGTAGTAGCCCTCGCCACAGGCGGGCACACACGTCCAGTCCCGGAAGTGAAGGATGCTGGCGCAGTGGATGCATTCCTCCCTGCTGCGGCCTGTGGGGGGGAGGAGGGGAGAAGGAGCCGACATCAGGGACAGCCCCCACCTCCCGCCCAGGCCCGCTGCAGCCTGAGCTCCGGGGTCCTGGCCCAGCGTCCAGAGGCCAAGACCCAGCCAGGTTCCCAGGTGCCCACCCTGTGCCTGCGCTCGGCCCTCCCCGTCCCCACCCACTAGGGGGCAGTACACACCCCGATTCACAGATGGACACATGGAGGCCTGAGCCAAGCTCAGCACAGATCCCCACACCCTGGCAAGGTCATGGCCTCCCCCAACCCCTAGAGAGAGAAAAAAATGTAAAAAGAGAAACAAAGAAAACAAACAAAAAATATATATTAAGAAAAATAAAATAATAAACAAACAGAAGTTCATGGGCCCTGATTCCAAATGCTTCCTTTCCCAGCAAGCCCTGCTCCTGCCGGAGCCTCCCCCCCTGAAGTGGGGCTGGACTGGAATGGAATCCGGACTTCCTGGTTCACAGAGTGACGCTCTAACCAGTGACCAACACCGGCCGGGCCCCAGAACCTTTGCATCTTCCCCAATTGACCCTTCATGCCTATAAACAGCACCCCCCCACCCCCAATCTTGGTATTTGATGCCACAAACCTCACAACCTCATGGCCACCCACGAGGCCCTAAGGCTTCCTCAGGTCCAAGAGAGGGGAGCCACCCACCCCCTGGATAATCCGGGTTCCAGGACTGTCGATGCACTCACCCACGCAGGTCCTGCAGGTGGGGTGGCACTGCCCGCATCGGATCAGCTCCGAGTCCAAGTAGGTGCCCGGCTCAGAGTCGGGAATGCAGCTGCCCTGCGCAAGGCTGTCAGGGGAAAAGAAATGGCAGTTAAAAAGCCATTATGTATTTATTGATTTGGAAGCGGAAGAGAAACATGAATGATGAGAATCATGGATCAGCTGCCTCCTGCACGCCCCCTACTGGATGGCGAAAGAGCCCACATGTGCCCTGACCACGAAAGGAACAGGGACCTCCTGGTTCATAGGCCAACGCTCTAACCATTGAACCACACCGGCCAGGGCTGCAATATTTTTTTTCCTACCTCCACCCCGCCCCCAATGCTTGTCTCCAAGACCTGAAACTGACAGCCACCCTCAGTCAGTCAGTGTGGTGGCCGTGGGGCTGCTGTCGCACTGGAATGGAACCCGTCAGCCACAGCACGGCCACAGGTCACGATCAGTGCTGGGCAGTACTGTGTGTAAAAGCTGCCCTCCCCTCTCTGTAGCGGCTAAAGCTCAATTAGAAGATGTGTGAGTTTTTAAAAAAATAATATAGATATTTAAAAATGTCTGCACCTTTTCCAGTTCCAGCTCCATTCAGCATTCCGTTGTCCTCACCGGCTGGTAAGGTCGAGGCCCGGCAGGGAGTTGTTGTAAAGGACTCACTGTCACGGGGTCATCTCCTACCTCAGGTAGCTCAGCGACTTGAGCGACGCCAGCGGGTCCAGGTCACCCTGTGGGAGGAGAGCAGACCCCCCGCTGAGATGGCGTGAGGACCCAGGCTTCCTGGAGGCTCTCGGGGCTCTTCCTGCACCCCCACCCCGCTGTCTAAGGAACTAAGCAAAGGGGAGACTCCGTGTAGGACAAACCACCTGCCTCCCACCGTGGCTTCTGCGCAGGCGGCACTGAAATACAGGCGACTCCGCAGGTCCGGGGCGGGTGCAGACGGACAACTGTCCCGCCAGGGAACGGTGAGCGAGAGAAGCCCGCCTGTTCCCACTGCGTGCAGAGCAGCATGTCCCCATTGAAACCAGAAGCTGACGGTGAGTGCACACACACGCTGGGCTCTGAGGACATGCAATAAACCGAGACCGCCACCTCACCCGGCTGCGGCAGGCGCTGTGACTATATGCGATGCCCGGCTGTTCAATCGGGCATTCCTCTCTTTCCCTCGGATTGTCCAATGAAAAAATAACAACAGCCCTAGCTGGTGTGGCTCAGTGGATAAAGCGTTGGCCTGCGGACTGAAAGGTCCCAGGTTCGATTCCAGTCAAGGGCATGTACCTTGGTTGCAGGCACATCCCCAGTAAGGGGTGTGCAGGAGGCAGCTGATGGATGTTTCTCTCTCATCGATGTTTCTAACTCTCTATACCTCTCCCTTCCTCTCTGTAAAAAATCAATTAAAAAATGTATATATAAAAAAGAAAGAAGAAATGGCAATAGTTGCCCGGCTGGTGTGGCTCAATATTTGAGCGTTTACTTGGGAACCAGGAGGTCACAGTTTAATTCCCGGCCAGGGCACATGTCAGGGTTGTGGGCTCGATCCCCAGTGTGGGGCGTGCAGCCAATCAATGATTCTCTCCATCATTGATGTTTGTATCTCTCTCTCCCCCTGGCTCTCTGAAATCATTGAAAACCAGAAAAATGTCTTCTTTAAAGAGGAAACGTGCAGGTGGAACCGGCGGCGGGTACAGCGTTTACACCGGGAAACAGATCGCTGCCCGGCAGACACTCACCATATCCTGTGGTTGTTCACCAGGAGGGTCTTCAGTCTCCTCAGCAGAGGGAAGCCGTCCAGTTTGCGGATTTCATTGTCAGAAAAATCAATGGCATCGAACTGGTCTAAGGTCGCACCCGGATTCTCGATGACAGGGATTTTATATCCTGTGACACAGAGGAAAAGCCCACCGGTATTTAACGAAATTACAAGGTGCTAAAGTACATTAGCACAATTTCCCGATAATTTGGTTCAAAAAGCTAGCATTCATTCAGAAAGTGTTCACCTAGGCCCAGCCAGTGTTGCTCAGTGGTTGGCGTCAGCCCATGACCCAGGAGGTCTCGGGTTCGGTTCCGGGTCAGGGATACATGCCCGGATTGCAGGCTCCAACCCCAGGAGGGGGCCTGCAGGAGGCAGCCGATCCATGAATCTCTCTCATCATGGATGTTTCTCTCTCTCCCTCCCCCCAACCTCTCTAAAAATCCATGGGCAAAATATCCCTGGGGAAGGATTAGCAAAAAGATAAAGGAGAGAAGGACCTGGGGCTTTGTCAGCAAGGAGTCTAAGCCCAAAGCAGAGCCAGCAGCAGACCCTGCAGACCCCGTGGGAGCGAATCCCGGGCACAGACTGTATCCTCTCCTCCCCAAGGCAGTGGCTCTTCCCGTTCTTCCTAAGTCACCTTCTGATCGGCTGAACAGAGAGCTGCCCATCCTCACCCAGGACACTTCTCCATGGACTTTTAGACAGAGTGGAAGGGAGGGGGAGAGGAGAGAGAGACGTCTATGTGAGAAACACATGGACTGGTTGCCTCCTGCACACGCCCCAACCGGTCCCGGATGGAGCCTGCAACCCAGGTACCTGCCCTTGACCTCGAATAAACCCCTGACCCTTCAGTCCAAGGGCCGACGCGCTAACCACTGAGCGAACCCGGCCAGGGCCAGAGCACTTTCCCTTTTGTGAAGTTCAGTCCGGAGGAGGCATTTCAAGGCTGACTGACCACGGTCGCTGCCCCGGCCCAGGGAGCCCGCCCTCTCTCGGGTCTGACATGGGCGGGGGTGGAGGATGCTTATTGGGGTGCAGCCACGGCTTGGGGGTGCAGGTCAGCCTTTAGCTGAGGAAGAAACAGCCCCGGAACCGGACAGTTCCGAGTCCTCACTGCCACGCGGCGCTGTTTCCAGGAAAGACCGGCCCCTGATGGGGCGTCTGGGTGACGGGGGACCGGGGCCCCTGAAGCTGCCGAGGAGGCGCCGGGAAACCATCGCTTCCCTCCCGGACTTCGTCTCTCCCCCCCCCCCCCCCCCCCCCCCACTGATCGGAAATGACCAACTCGGCCGCGGCCGCTGTGGCCGGAGCGCCCAGGGTCTCGGGCTCGGTTCCGGTGAAGGGCACGTAGCTGGGTTGCAGGTTCGATCCCGGACCCGGTCGGGGCGTGTGCGGGAGGCAACCAGTCCCTGTGTCTCTCTCACATCCATGTCTCTCTCCCTCCCTCCCTCTCTCCCTCCCTCCCCCTCTCTCTAATGGGAAGAAAAGGACCGGCCCGCCTCCCGTCCGCACTCTGACGCCGTCACCGGAACGCGTTTCCTGAGAACCGGCCGCTCGCTCGGCGCTGGGGGGACCGCCCCGAGTCCAGGCTCGGCGCTCGAGCGGATCAGACCGAGAAACGGGCCCGCGAGGCCGAACCGAACACGGGCCCACGGGTGCGGGTCGGGAAGCGGTCCCCGTCCCGTCCCCGAGCCGGCCGGGCAGGGAGCCTGCGGGACGGTCCCTCCGCCCCGCCGACCACACTCGGGCCGGGACGGCCTGGCGCAGCCCGCCCACTGCGGGGCCCCCGGGGCAGGCCGCCCTCCCCGCACTCACCCCGCAGGTCCATCACGGCGCTGTGTGCTGCGCCGCCGGCTCCATCAGCTCCGCCGTCAGCTTCCCCATCCCGCCGCCTCCCTCCTCCAGGCCCGCGGCGCCCGGGGCCTCCCGCCAGACACACCCCTCGGCGGGCCTCAGACACACCTCCCAGCGCGCCCCGCGCCGGCAAACGACATACTTTCCAGTGTGACGCCATCCCTTGTGACACACTTCCCGACTAGCCCCGCGCTCACCGCTAGACACATCTCCCGGCATGCACCGAGCCTCCACTGACACACTTCCCGGCGTGCTTGACGACCGACGGAAGACGCACTTCCCAGCACGCACAGCGACTGACGCAAGACGTGCCCCCCGGCGTGCCCCGTGCGCGACACACCTCCCGACATGCCCCACGCTGCCGCCGACACACTTCCGGGAAGGCCCCGCGGTGTCCGCTAGACGCGCTTCCCAGCTTGCACCGCGCTCATCCCCAAGTACGCGTCCCTGCGTGCCTTGCGCCCGCCCACAGGCGGCATTAATTGATCCGGCCGAGGTGCGCGCATTCTGCTCTGTGTCCCGGCGGAACAATGGAAGAGCCGGGCTCCGGATCTCTTGCGGTTCGGAGGTCCCGGGGGCCTTGGCTACGTCCCCGGTTCTGGTTACTTTCCGGGGGGCGTTTCTGGAGCCTGGAGGGTCCCTGATTCCGGACATTTGTACCCGCTGGTTCAGCAGAGTGTGAAGCACTCGAGTCTGTGAAAGGTTCGAGGAGGAGGACTGGCGAGAGATGAAGACTCGATGCAGAGTGCGCCTCTCACGGGAAGGGGGTGTAAGCCGGGGGGCGGGGGGGTCTCTGGCCGCCTGCGAAGGGCATTCCTGGGACAAAGGGCGACATTTGAACCCCGCCAGAGGACTGGGCGGCAGAGTCGCATCAGCGTGAACTTCCCGATTCTGATGGTTGTGCAGTAGGAGGCCCTGGTTTATAGGAAAATGCCCCTGAAGTATTTGGGAGGAAAATATTAAAATATTTGGGGGGTCACGGGGTATCACTCGGGTGATTTCAGATTGCTCATGAATAGCGATCTCTGTGCTAGACTTGTCACCTTTCTGTAGCTTTGCTTTGGGATGGCTTAAAAAAAAAGTTTTGACAACGCAATTCCAGATGTGTCCACAAGACGGCGCGCTCCGAACACAAAACTGGTTTTACCAGGTGTTTGGGTTAATAATACGGTTTTCCATAGGGGCTTCATCACAAGGAACAACAGCCTGTAATTACTGGAATCCAGAGTCTAGGTCAGTGGTCCGCAAACTCATTAGTCAACAGAGCGGCAAACCGCGGCTCTCCATCCGCAGTTTGCAGACTGCTGCCACAGATGGAGTTACTGGTAATGAATTAAAACTTCCCGCCAAGGCTCTTTTTTGGCACTAAATTGGACATTTTTAGGCGTAAAAAGATCTATGATGTTAACGCCTTCAGAAAATTTGACATGAAGGCTCCAGGTCCTCCGGGAGGGACTCTGCTCTCGAACCCTCGCCCTCAGCCTGTGAACCTGCAGCCACGGTCAGGCGGCCCCAGGACAGGGTCCTCCCAAGACAGAAATTTCTCGGTGATCGCCTAAAAAAGTTTAAACAAACGGAATTCCAGATGTGTCCACAAGGCGGCGCTCAGACCACAAAACTGGTTTTACTTGCCATTTCGCTTGCTTTTTTGAAAAAGGTTTTGTGCGTTTAAAATGTGATTGATCTCAGAGGGGAAGGAAGAGGGGCAGAGAGAAACACCAATAATGAGAGAGGATCATGGATCGGATGCCTCCTGCACCCCCACACCGGGGATGGAGCCCCAAACCAGGAATCGGACCCCTGACCTCCTGTTTCATAGGTCAAAGCTCAACCACTGAGCCACACCGGCCGGGCAGCACCCACGTGTAATTGCTGTGCCCCGGAGAGAAGCAGACTCCTTCGCGGTGGGCTGTTAACTCTTTTATTAACTTAGGGTTAACGTTGCATTTGCTCTGAGGGCGTCCTCCTCAGTGTCATGGGTTCCATCCACCTTTGTGGGGAGGCCACCCCAGATCCCGACATACTCGTGCTGCTCGGGGTCCAGGCTGAAACAATGGAAGAGCCAGGCTCCCAATCTCTTGGGGTTCGGAGGTCGCAGGGGTCCTCAAACTTTTTAAACAGGGGGCCGTTCACTGTCCCTCAGACCGTTGGAGGGCCGGACTATAGTTTAAAAAAAACTGTGAACAAATTCCTATGCACACTGCACATATCTCATTTTGAAGTAAAAAAACACAACGGCAAAAACACCCGCATGTGGCCCGCGGGCCGTAGTGTGAGGACGCCTGCTTTTAAGAGTCTCAAGGAGCCCTAACCCGTTTGGATCAGTGGATAGAGCGTCGGCCTGTGGACTGAAGGGTCCCAGGTTCGATTCTGGTCAAGGGCATGTACCTTGGTTGTGGGTACATGCCCAGTAGGAGGTGTGTGGGAGGCGGCTGATTGATGTTTCTCTCTATGTTTCTAGCTCTCTATCCCTCTCCCTTCCTCTCTGTAAAAAAATCAATAAAATATATCTTTTTAAAAAATCAATAAAAAAACCCCAAAATGTTCAAGAAAGAGGACTGGAGAGAAATGAAGACTAAATATAAAGTGCGCCTCTCACGGGAAGGGGGTGTAAGCGGGGGGGGGGGGGTCTCTGGCCGCCTGCGAAGGGCATTCCTGGGACAACGGGTGACATTTGAACCCCGCCAGAGGACTGGGCGGTAGAGACGCATCAGCGTGAACTTCCCGATTCTGATGGTTGTGCAGGAGGAGGCCCTGGTTTATAGGAAATTGCCCCTGGTATTTGGGAGAAAAAAAATTAAAATATTTGGGGGTCACTGGGTATCACACGGGTGATTTCAGATTGCTCATGAATAGAGATCTCTGTGCTAGACTTGTCGCTTTTCTGTAGCTTTGCTTTGGGATGGCTTAAAAAAAGTTTAAACGCAATTCCACATGTGTCCACAAGGCGGCGCGCTCCGAACACAAACTGGTTTTACCAGGTGTATCATCAATAATGCGGATCGATTTCCATAGGGGCTTCATCACAAGGAATAACAGCCTGTAATTACTGGAATCCAGAGTCTAGGTCAGTGGTTGGCAAACTCATTAGTCAACAGAGCGGCAAACTGCGGCTCACGATCCGCAGTTTGCAGACTGCTGCCATAGATGGGAGTTACCAGTAATGAATTAAAACTTCCCACTAAGGCTCTTTTTTGGCACTAAATTGGACATTTTTAGGCGTAAAAATATCTATGATGTTAACGCCTTCAGAAAATTTGACATGAAGTCTTGAAGCTTGTTAACACAACAAAACAGCATACGTATCAACTTACATATATATCAACATATGTGTGCTGGCACTTGCCATTTCGCTTGCTGGGCTTTAAAAAAGGTTTTGTGTATGTGTTGTTCTTTTTTACTGTTATTGATCTCAGAGGGGAAGGAAGAGGAGCAGAGAGAAACACCAATGATGAGAGAACCATCAATCGGCTGCCTCCTGCACGCCCCACTCGGGGGATGGAGCCCACAACCCGGCATGTGCCCTGACCGGGAATGGAACCGCACGACCTCCCGGTTCATAGATCGAAGCTCAACCACTGAGCCGCACCGGCCGGAGGGCGTGGGTTTTTGTAATGGTCTCTTCTGCAGTCAAAGCTCCAAAGAACAGAGACAAAACGACGTTTGCTTGAAAAACTAAAGGCAAACTTACCAGGCACTCGAGGCTCCGGGAGGGACTCTGCACTCGAACCCGCACCCTCAGCCTGTGCCCCTGCAGCCATGGTCAGGCGGCCCCAGGCCAGGGTCCTCCCAAGACAGTGATTCCTCCTGGTTCATGAATTACCAGCGTGTCGCCTGAATGACTCACTAGGCCTTGAGGCACTCAGCACACCATAAGGAGTTTCTCAGTGGTAACCCTTTAATATCAATCGATGGAGTGGTTTCCTGACAAGGAACCCGGGACAGTAACGGGCTTGGAGAGTGGCAGTGAGGCCCGAGCGCCGAATCCGAGTCCCGGCGAAGCACAGCAGCCAAGGGTGGTGTCCGGCAGGAGGACCGGGGACCGGGGCCCAGGGCCCAGCCGTCCATCACCCTCCGCTGAGCAGACGTGTTTGGTGAAGGGCCGGGTCCGGGGTGGGGCCACAGAGCCCAGAACAGCAGGGACTCGGCCTCCCTTCTGGGTCCGGATGAGATGCTTTAAAATCAGAGTGCGGGACAGTCGGGTTCGTAGGAAAACTCCACTTGGACTTTATTCGGTGCGTGAGTAACCACTGAGCAGCGCTCCCAGCGAGGCCACGTGACGCCCCGTGGACCGGCAAATGGAACGCACCGGCTCTGCCTTGGCCGCCGCCGCCCAGTCGAGCAGGTCGTGAACATCACCCACCACGGGACACAGCCAGCGTGATGGCAGAGCACCTCACACCAGCAGGCTTTAGGTCATATGATTACAAAAAATAAAATATTGGACCGCATTTAGTGTAACATTCTATTATATCATACATGAGATACCATGCTGCAGGGACACGGGGCTCGGGTATATACAGTACAGAGCCAGGGTTCACCCCAGGGAAGGGAAGCCACGGAACAGGGCAGTTACATACATGTACACGTCAATGGCACTGTCCATTGAATTCGATTTACCACGTGGTCTGCTGTGTACTTTACAGGCTAAGGTAACACCCAATCATTTCTTTCTTTTCCGCACAAAGATCTACTTCTGCATAAAGTAGAAAAGGATGGTGGTAAAAAAAACAACACACTTCTTCAAGCTCCAACAATTGTTTCCCAAATATCACTGTTCGAACACCTAAAAAATAAGAAGAAAAACTTAGAAATATGCATAACTATCAATGTACAAACAAGCAGTTTAAAATCCCACAGGGAGTAGTGAATGCTCCCAACTTTTATTGAAATGTCTGCCTATTAGATAAGGTTGACTATCTGTAAAAAGTCCACTGAGGTAAACGGGAAAAAGAGAAGCTTTAAAGTTAAAATCTTGCTGGCTAGTGAGGCTCAGTGCTTGAGTGTCGACTTATGAACCAGGAGGTCAAGTTCAATGCCAGTCAGGGCACATGCCGGGGTTGTGGGCTCTCTCCCCAGTGGGGGGTGTGCAGGAGGCAGCCATCAAGGATTCTCTCATTACTGATGTTTGTTTCTCTCTTTCTCTCCCCCCCACCGCCGCCCGCTTCCTCTCTGAAATCCATAAAACATATTTTACAAAGTTAAAGTCTCCACTTGCAATTTTGACAAATGAGCCTCCTATTTTAGCAACAGGCACATTCATTTAGATTTCAATTCACCCCGGAAAGCCGCCTCACCGACCCGAAGGCCAAAGACTGTCTGACACTCCCGGCAACTCCCGCCCCTTCCTCCCTCCTGAGCCAGCGCCTCAGGAGGTCCCGGATTGTGGAATGCGAGCAGCCTGGCACCTGGGATACACCACCCTGAGAGGGGTGGTTCTTTTTGTGCTCTGTTGGATTTGATTTGCTAATTTTTTTGGAGGATTTGTGCATCTCTGTTCATGCGAGATATTGGTCTGTAATTTTCTTCTGTCTTTGGTTTCGGGATGAGGGCAATGCTGGCCTCACAGAGCGAGCTGAGGAGCATTTCAGCTGCATGAGCCTCTGGAAGAGACTGTAGGAGATCTGGGTCGTTTCTCCCTTAAATGGTCGGCAGAATTCCCGTTATCCCATCTGGGGCGGATGCTTTCTGTTTTGGAAGGTTATTAATTATTGGCTCAATTTCTTTGATAGATACAGGCCTATTCTAATTGTATTCCTTCTCGTATGAGTTTTGACAAATTGCGTCTTTCAAGGAATTGGTCTGTTTCATCTGGGTCATCAAATTGGTGGATGTAGCGCTGTTCAGAGTTTTCCTTTAATGTCCACAGGATCTGCTTAGTGATGTTCCTTTTTCACTTTGGATATTTGCAATTTTCAATCTTTTTTTCTTAGCTTGGCTAGAAGCTCACTGATTTTATTATCCTTTAAGCTTTGGTTTTGTTGATTTTTCTCTACTGATTTTAGTGTTAATTTCATTAATTTCTGTTCTAATTCTTATTTCTTCTGCCTGCTTTGGATTTAATTTGCTCTTTTTTCCTACGTTTCTCTGTGTACACATAGGGGATTGGATTTAGATCTTTTCTAATACACGCATTCAATGCTACATATTCCCCTGAAAGCACTGCTTTTGCTGCATCCCCCCAATTTTTATGTTATGTTTTGATTTTCATTTTGTTTAAAAATATTTTTTGTTTGCCCTGGCTGGTTTGGCTTAGTGGCTAGAGCATCAGCCTGCGGACTGAAGGGTCCTGGGTTCAATTCCCATCAAAGGCACATGCCCAGGTTGCAGGCTCGATCCCTAGTGGGGGGTGTGCAGGAGGCAGCCGATCAGTGATTCTCTCTCATCATTGATGTCTCTCTCTCTCTGCCTTCCTCTCTGAGATCAATAAAAATATATTTAAAAATACATTTTTTTTTTGTTTAAAATATTTTTAAAATTCTCGAGATTCCTTTTTTAACACGAGTTCTTCAGAAGTATGTTGTTTAATTTCCACGTATTTTGGATTTCCCAGTTATCCTTCTGTTACTGATTTCTAGTGTATTCACTGTGGTCCGAGAATAGACACTGCATGGTTTGTTTCCTTTAAATATGTTAATGTGCGTTTTATAGCCAGAATGTGGTCTATTTTGGTGACTGTCCCATGAGCTTGAGGAGGAGGAGTATTCCACGCCTGCGGATATCTAACACGTAATGATGCAACACCTCTCCTTCCATATGTGGCTGCAAAAGGCATGTAACAACAGTCCCTGTGTGAAGCACGTGTGGAAGCCCGGGCAGGGCACAGGGTGCGGGGGGGGGGGGGGGGGGGGACCGTGCGTGGGCACCTACCTCTGCCTCCAGCTGCGCCTAGCAGCCGCACTCCTGAGCGCCCGGGCCCTGCGAGCGGCGCGGCGAGCGCAGCTGTCTCAAGGCCGCGTCTCCGTACTGGATGCCCGAGCCCATCCTCTCCGGGTCCAGCTCGCCTGAGGAACGGCACGTCTTTCAGGAAGGTTTTTGCTCTGTGATCCCCCAAATGTCTTCAGGAACAAATATGCACCGAGTGGCCAGATGATGATGATCTCTGAACACATAATCATCTGGCCACTCAGTGTCTATATATTATATATTAGAGGCCCGGTGCATGAATTCGTGCATGGGTGGGGTCCAGCCAGCCTGGCCAGGGGGAGGGGACATGGGTGGTTGGCCGGCCTGCCTGCTGGTCGAACTCCTGGTCGAGGGAACCATTTGCATATTAGCCTTTTATTATATAGGACATACACTGGGTGGCCACATTATTATGGGTTCAGAGATCATCATCATCTGGCCACTCAGTGTGTATGCATGCATATACACCAGTTTCTCATAAAGAGGAAAATATACACATACAAGTTCACTTGCACAGGATAAATGTCTGAAAGGCCCAGAGAACTGGTAATAATGGCCGACTTCAGACAGCAGGCAGGCCCGGGCCGGGCAGCAGCGGAGGGGGGCTGTCACTGTACCTTTCTGAGCACTTGTTGAATTGGGAATTCATGCGACTATATTACGCACACAAAGGTAAGTTCATGTAAAATTAAACTGCAAAGGCATCCCTTTCCACCTCAGGCTGGCAGAATGACACCAAGTATGACCACTCCCGCCCCCCCCCCACGCCGGCCAGGCCTTAGTGACAGGAGCCCTCTCATTCAGACCCGTGGTGGGGAGGGAGGCAGCTGCTGCTGCCCCGACAGGAGAGGTGGCGGCCTTTTCCTCATTCCAGAAGCTTAGGGTCCCTGACCCGGCAAGTCCCCGCTGGGCGCCTACCCGACACAGACATTCAGGGCGGAATGACTGCCACAGGTTACTCCCGCAGCATTGTTGGGGCACCCACCCAAATGGCCAGGCAGCCTGGCCCGGTGCGGCTCACCTGATTCGATTTTGTTAAGTATTTTCCTTGCGCACTGAACAAAGGCCTCTTCCACGTTCTCCCCCGTCAGCGCACTTGTTTCCAAAAACATCAGCTCTAAAAGGGACAGGAGACAACACGCACAGCCACGTTCAGGAGACGATCGGAATTACTCAATCCTAGGTCTGTTCAGTATCCCCTAGGGTAGCAAGCGGACTGCCGTTTATTACGTAGAACCTTTAGTTCGGTAAGTATGAAACCAGTAAGTGTCAATGTATATTTTTCAATGTTAGAAGGAGCCTACCATTTGCTGAGAAGCACTGGCATCTGGGACCAGCACCTACGTCTGTGGGCGAGAAGGAGCAAGCCAGTGCGAGGTGCGGACCAGGCTGGCTGATCCGGCCTGGCTGTGCACACAGATAGGGGACAGTTTCCTTCTCCAGCGAGCTTTATGGCACCCCGGATATAACGTGCAAGTGTTTACGTTTGGGGGCTACACTGCAGCTTGTCCTTCTGACCATGAGGAGGTCTTGGACGAATTCCCCCTTCTGCATGGAGCGGCCCGAGCTCGGGCAGAACCTCAGCCTCTGGAGCCACATTTCCTCACGTGGGAACGAGGTGCCTTAGATGACATCTAAATTCCCCCCTCCCCCCGAGCCTCCACGTCTAAGCTTCTGTATTTCTTTTTAAAAAAAATATATTTTGTTGATTTTTTACAGAGAGGAAGGGAGAGGGATAGAGAGTTAGAAACATCGATGAGAGAGACATCGATCAGCTGCCTCCTGCAAACTCCCTACTGGGGATGTGCCCGCAACCAAGGCACATGCCCTCGACCAGAATCGAACCTGGGACCCTTCAGTCCGAAGGCCGACGCTCTATCTACTGAGCCACACCGGTCAGGGCTAAGCTTCTGTATTTCTAAACAGCTTCTTTATGAGTTCCTGATGGCTGATGTCTTTCTATCTATCTTTTTAAAATCCTCATGAGTATGTTTTTTCCATGGCTTTTCAGACAGAGTGGGAGGGAGGGAGGGAAACATCGATGTGATCTGATACTTTACCATCTTAGCGTCAAACTACATTAAAAACATGACATCCTCTGATTAGAGCCTTTAAGAATTTTGTTACCAATTTTACGTTAAACCAAGACCTGTAACATTTAAAGGTCCTGGCCTGAAAAGCCATCACAGACCATGAACACATGTGCTTTTATCATCAAAGTAACTTTGCAGGCAGATTCAATGCTGTGAAACAGGCTAAGTCAGTCTCAATCTGTAGTAAACACTGGAAGGTCTACTTTTCCTAAATAAAGTTCAATCTTAAAACCCCACATGTCCCTAACCGGTTTGGCTCAGTGGACAGAGCGTCGGCCTGCGGACTGAAGGGTCCCAGGTTTGATTCCGGTCAAGGGCATGTACTTCGGTTGCGGGCACATCCCCAGTAGGGGTCATGCAGGAGGCAGCTGATCGATGTCTCTCTCATCGATGTTTCTAACTATTCCTCTCCCTAAAATATATATATATAAAAAAAAAAACACAACAAAAAACCCCAGTAGCTACTTTAAGCTGAAAGCAATGCTATCACCCCCACATCTGCCATCAGAGAAGCAGTCAGAGGTCAAAGGTCACTTGCCATTTTCTTGAGCGAATCTGGAGGCTTCTAGGAAGGTCACTTCCCGGTCCGCGTCCAGGTCCTTCTTGTTCCCGCAGAGGATGATGACGATGTTCTGGCTGGCGAGCATTCTGGCATCTGTTAACCAATTAGTAAGCGCATTGTAGGTTTCTCGGCTGCGTAACATAAGATTGTGAGAATAATACATGTATTTTATAAACTAGCAACTCTTCCGGGCGTCCACACACTCACACTGCGCCAGCCACGCCCGGGGAGCCCAGCACCTCCAGGTTCCCCGACAACCCGGCGGCCGTGCGCACACCCACAGGGCCGCGTGCTGCCTCCGGGAAATGACCTGTCGCTCTGTGTGCCCTGGAGGAGCACAAGGAGAAATGTCTTCGTCCACCCTTCCTTGTGCCAACACTAATGGGGCTCCCAGGACACGGGACCCTCCTGCTGCCGGTGACAGGGGCTTGGTTAGAGCTGGTCACGTGACGCTGGGCCGGGGCTCCCCTCCTGGCGCACGTGATGGCCTCAGCCTTCCCGTTTTGGCAAGCTGTGCCGTCGCCACTGACAAGTGGGGTGGGTGCGGGCGGGGGGTGGCGCACCTCTTTGCCAGCGCGCCTCATTCCCACACAGACAGGCAGGAGCCACTAGAGGGGCGTCCTCCGGTGGGCAAGCTCCTCCCCAGAAAGACCCCGGGGGTGGGGGGAGCGTGGTGACAGGTGTCGGAGGCCGTGCCAGCAACCCCGAGGCAGCCCGGCGTCAGGGTTCTGCAGGACAGGTGAGTCCTAGCACCTGCACCACCACGGCTCCCGAGCACTGGACGTGGGGCGAGTGAGACCAAGGAGCTGACTTAATGTCATATCACCGTGATGTGTGGGTGACAGGTGCATAGGACAGTGCAGGCTGGATCCTCATGATGTGCCCGAGCTTTACATTAACTGAGCTGCCCAGTAACCCCACAGGGACCACACCATCATCGCCACCCCATATGAGACAAGGGAGCTGGAGCACCTCGCCTGAGGACGCCACACGGGACCAGAACAGGGATCAGCTGCCAGGCCATCGAAGCCACAGCCTGTGCCCTCAACCTCCGTCAATGTCAAGTGTTGCTAATAGCCCTGGCCAGTATGGCTCAGTAGATAGAGTGTCGGCCTGCCAACTGAAGGGTCCCAGGTTCAATTCCAGTTAAGAGCTGGGGTTGTGAGCTTGATCCCCAGTGGGAGCGTGCAGGGGGCAGCTGATCCATGATTCTCTCTCATCATTGATGTTTCTCTCTCTCTCCCTCTCCCTTCCTCTCTGACGTCAATAAACATGAAAAAACGTACTGTTAACAACTGACCCGGCAAGGCTGCACTCAGAACCTTCGGGGAAGCGTCAGAGCATCGTGTTAAGAAACATGGTGATGCTCTGGCCCTGACGAACATCCCCCGTTACGGGCGGTCCGGGCAGGGCTGCTGCCAGCCTCCGAGGCCCCACGGGAAAGGGCCGAGGGCTTCCGACTCCCCGCCCCACAGCCGCGGGACACGGCCCAGCACCCAGCACCCAGCACCCCTGTGCGCCTGGACCGGGCGCCCTCCTCTCCCCGGGGTGGGGCTGCGTTACCTGGTGATGTCATAGACGAGCAGGGCCCCGGCGGCGCCTCGGTAGTAGCTTCTGGTCACGGACCTGAAAGAGGAACGCGTTTACTGTCACCAACCGAGACCTGGACTGAGCACCACCTTCCTGCTCAAAGGCACCCACTGGGCTTTGCAAACAGCCAGGCGCCGCTTTAAGAGACGCGGTTCAGACATCTAAACACACGAGGAGTGTTCTTCTGTCTGCAATCAGGTCACAGGAACGCGGGGGTGGGGACACAGGCGGGACAAGTCCTTCTCTAAATGACTTCAAAACAGACTTCAATGGACCCTTTAGAGAATGGATGCTGCGCCCGGCCGGTGTGGCTCAGTGGTTGAGTGTTGACCTAGGAACCAGGAGGTCACGATTTGATTCCCGGTCAGGGCACATGCCCGGGTTGTGGGCTCCATCCCCAGTGTGGGGCATGCAGGAGGCAGCCAATCGGTGGTTCTCTCTCACATTGATGTTTCTCTCTCTCCCTCCCTCTCTGACATCAATAAGATGTATTAAAGAAAAAAAGAAAAGAAATCGATGCTGCAGGAGAGAAACTGACTTTCCGCTTGTTTCTTAAAGCTTCCCGAGGTGAAGTCCCTAACATCTGAGCACGGGGCCGGGGACCCACAGATCAGGGGAATATAGTAACTGATCATTTCTAATGCAGCCTTCAGACATTCCCATCACGTCAGAGAGAGAGCTACCTGAATCGCTCTTGGCCGGCTGTATCCCATATCTGCAACTTCACGTATTTACCACCAACATTTATTATCTTCGAACCAAATTCCACCCCTATGGTATGATTGGAGTCATCTTTGACTGGAAAAGAAGAAGAACAAGACATCCCATTTTAGAACATTACGGAAGCAGGCTTACAGGAAGCGACACTGAGGTCAAGGGTTAACCAATGGAGAATGCCCTTCACGCAGCCATTCATTCAGCAGTGGGCGGATCAGCACGCACTGTTTGAAACACAGCACACAGTCCCTCTCCCTCCATTTACCCCTCACCCAGGGATCGCATACAAGGTGGGCAGAAGTAGGGTGACAGATGTTTGTATGGAAAATAATACATTAATAAGCAATAATACAAGAAACTGTTTCGTACACTCACAACTGTAAATTAATAAAACTGAAATGCTAACATGATAAAAATTCAGTCATCTTACAGAAAGTTTAGTAACAAACTTAATGTTATTTTCCAGTGTTTTAAACTATGACTTCTTTCCTGAAAAACACATTCAGAAGTTAGGCTGTAAACGAGCGGAGCAGGAGGGCGCCTGGAAGACATGCGTGCACACTGAGGTTCAAGGTCACTTACATTTTTTTTCAATAAACTGATGAAGCAGGCACGACTTGCCAGTTCCTGCATTTCCAATAACCAGGAACTTAAACAAGAAATCTGAAAAACAAAGAGAACGTGAAAAATAACCTTAAAACAGGTGCTATAAAGTTAAATATATACATCTATTTTTATTGACTTCAGAGAGGAAGGGAGAGGGAGAGAGAGAGAAACATCCATGATGAGAGAGAATCACGGATCGGCTGCCTCCTGCACGCCCCACACTGGGGATGGAGCCTGCAACCCGGGCATGTGCCCTGACTAGGAACTGAACCGTGACCTCCTGGTTCATAGGTCGATGCTCAACCACCGGGCCAGCCAGAGTTCTTCGTTCCTTCTTTAAACAGAGCACTGCATCTAACGGGGTATTATTTTCCATAAGATGGAATTAAGGGCTTCCAGAATGGGAGGGAGTTAGCCTGACGCAGCATCGGCGGCCTGCACTGCGTGGTGACCCATTTTGCCTCCGTTAGCAGAACACCCGAGTTCTGCTCAGCCTGCAGCCAATCCCGCTCCCGCCCCACTGTGACCCCGACCCTCCTAGCCCGCTGCTGCCGCTCACTGTGGCCCCCTCTCTATGCCGCCTCCCTCCCTCCCTGGCCACCCCATCCCTTTCCAGAACCAACCGAGCCCTCTCTAGCCTGCCTCCTCCTCTCCCCCAGGGGACCCCAAACAGTCTATTTCTCTGTGATGCTTAGCTTTGACTTGTTTCTTAAGAACTATATCATCGCTCAAAGATTAAGTCTATTCAACCTCAAATGATTTTCAAGTGACTATAGGCAATTACAATTTTAGAATAGGGCCATCGGAATTGTTAGCATTTAAAAATACCACAGTCGTATGCTTCTCATTGCCTGTTTTAAAAGCAGGCCACCCCATGCTCATAGCAGCATTCCTCACAGTGGCCACAAGAAGGAAGCAATGCAAGTAGCCATCGAGGGACAGAGAAACAAAACATGGTCTGTGCATACAATGTAACATGACTCAGCCTTCAAAAGGAGAGGTTCCGGCACGTGCACACCACGGACGAATCCCGAGGAAATAAGCCAGTCCACTTCCACGAGGGACCCAGAGGCCATCACCCTCAGAGGCAGAGGGCAGGGGGTGCCCGGGGCTGGGAGGGAGGTGGGGAGTCAGTGTGCAATGGCAGGAGGATCGTTTGGAAAGATGAAAACATTGTGGAGACGTCACTGCAGCCTCTCCCTCCCAGAGCAGAGCAGATGGAGAGCATAAAGCAGAGTGTGAGCTGCAGGCAGAAGGCATCCGCCCCTGACAGCAGGAAACGGGCGGGCGGGACGGGTTTGTGCAACGGGACTGTGGGGCTTCACGGAAATGAAGGCCCAGCTGGCACACGAGATGACCTTTGACCTCTGCCTTCCCAGCTGCTCCCACAGGCTTTTGCTTTTTAGGTTTCAAAGGTCAGGCCGGAAGCAAAGGCGATTGGCCTTGACTGCAGGGACTGAGGCCTCAGCTGAGGCGGCGTCCTGGTTTCTGGCTCAGGGAGCCAGCTGGTTTGTGGTGCCAGCCACTGAGCTAAGAAACACTAAAGATTCTGACGAGGAATCCGTGCGGCAAATGATGACATATTTGGAGAGAATATGCTTAAATACCCATGAGCTAACACGGTTGGGGCTCGGGGAGGCGGTTCTTATAAGGGCTGACCCTGAAAAGAGAAGCTAAGTAAGATGAGGTGCAGTGTCCTGCCCGGCTGGTGTGGCTCAGTGGTTGAGCACCAACCTGGGAACCAAGAGGTCCTGGTTTGATTCCTGGTCGGGGCACATGCCCAGGTTGTGGGCTCCATCCCCAGTAGGGGGCGTGCAGGAGGCAGCCGATCCATGATTCTCTCTCATCATGGATGTTTCTCTCTCTCCCCCTCTCCCTTCCTCTCTGAATTAAAAAAAGAAAGGCTGCCGCATCCAAGTGACCTTCAGCGCCCGGAGAAACCAGCCTCCGGGGAGGTGGGGAAGCAGGCAGCCGAGGAACAAGGAAGACGCTGCAGATGGAGGACGGGACACTCTTACGAAGAGCTGGGCTGTGGTGGGGAGGAGAGCAGAGAGCTCCGGAGGGCGCGGGGTGCACGGCAGACACAGCAGCTACCAGTGGAAAAGGAAGGGGGATGCTGACACCTGAGGGAGGCCAAGGTAGAGGCAGGGCCAGCCTCCGACAGGGAGAACTTTCCTCCGAGAAGCGGAAAAGGGGGAGGACAGCGGGCGCAGGGAAGGTCCCTGGCTGAGCGGGAGCGTCTTCATTCGGGCACCTCCTCCTCCCGTCACCCACTGAAAGGGAGGTCAAGGGCTTGCAGAGTTAGTGGAGGTCAGAGCTGCTGATGGAGCAGGTCAGGGAGCAGGTGGGTGGACAGCAGGCCTAGGGGCCAGGTGACCTGCAGAATAAGGAGTGACCAGGTCACCGGTTAACGCAGTGAGGAGCTAGAGCACGGGACGGACGATGACCTGGACTTCACGTGACAAATGTTTGGTACCCGGGCTGGGGGGAGAGCAGCAGCGACCTGGCTGACACGTTGGCGGAGGAGGGAAGGGAGGGGTGGGCCGCAGGAGGGCATGTGGCCTGGGGGGGCAGGCAGAATAGGGAAGGGAGGGCAATGACAGCAGTCAGTGGGGCGTGCTGTTCACGTTTGATGGTATAGAGCCCACTAGTCAGGAGGCTGGCAGTGCGCCTGGCTGTGGAACCAGGGTGTTCATTTAACAAGTATTTACTTCACTACCAGACGCCAGGCATGTGGATGTTTGCTGACCACGGACTCAGCGCACCTGATACACCTGTCAGCACAGTAACGTGCCAGCCCCTGGGCCAGGCCATGTCTGGGCTCAGCCCAGTGCCCACAGGGGCGCCCCAAAGCCCGTCTTTTCCATCTGTCACCTCCATCTGATCATCACGTTCTCTCTCCAGGTACCAGGCCGTCCTCAGCTCTCCGCCCGGGCGTGAACTGACTTCGGGCGCATCACTCCTTAAAGGACGCCCGTGCCCTCCAGCGGACTATGCTCTCTGCGACCCAGGTCTTCCTTCCAGTCGCATTCATGTTGTTACGATGAGGAAGGCTGAGACTCCACCCTAAGGAATAGGACCCACTATGTCTTCAGGTGGGGTTTCCTGTGCACCTGGCCTTTGGACCATATTCTGGAACTGAGAGGACAGTACATCCCCCTCACACGGAATCACACAGGGCTCTCTGGGTTCCCTGAGGCTGTGTTTGGGAACCATGCACAGCTCGATGGACCGAGAGCAGGACTAACACTGAGGACGCTGCAGATCGCGATGTTTTAATGGGAACAGAGGAGAGACGCTTTGTTTATAAGTCCCAATGTCTTTCCTGCGTGATTAAAAATTCATTTGCAAATGATAGACTTCCCTCTAAAGCACATTCTCATCCATAATCCATTAGCACTTTATGAAGACTGCTTTTTAAGACTGCTTAAGTGCCAAGAACACAGCACAGAAGACAGGGGGCAGGAAGCAAAAGGCACGCTCGCTGGGTCCTGTCACACCGGAGTCCCCCTGCGCGGGCAGGGCCGCATCGGCTTGCTTCTCCCGTGGCGACCCCTGGTCTGTGGGTGCGTCACTCCAATCTCAGGCTCTGAATTCACACACATTCTCCATGCACATGCCTGGAACACAGGCCTCTCGTTTTATAAGGACACCAGGCACTGAGTTAGGCCCCTAATCCCACAGGACCTCACCTTAACCTGCACAGCCCTCCTTCCGGACAAGGCCACAGTCACAGGGACCTGGGTGAGGACCTGAACATGTCTTTTGGGGAGCACAGTGCAACCCGTAAAGCCTCTAAACACACACACTCCCGAGAATTCTCAAAATCACGTAAATACTATAATACATTCAAAACAAAGCACAAAATAAAAATATTAAGAGTATATTGTAATAATAATTAGCATAGAACCAACAATTTGTGTTGTTTCATTAAAGTATTTTCACTGTAGAAAAAGTCCAATGTATAGAGATTTGTCTTAGATTTTCCCTATCAAACTGCCTCAGCCCTTAAAATATTTTTATAGCATTTTCTGCACTACTTATACTTTAAAAAATATATTTTTAATATATTCTAGAGAGAGAAGGGAGAGGGAGAGAAACATCGGTGTGAGAATCATTGATCAGCTGCCTCCTGCACGCCCCCTACTGGGGACTGAGCCCACAACCCAGGCATGTGCCCTGACTGGGAATCAAACCAGCAACCTTTGGTGCAGGTGAGGATGCCCAACCAACTAAGCCACACCTGCCAGGGCTGCACTACTTATCCTTTTTAGCTCCCTTCTGAGCATCGTGGATTGGTAACACCTATTTGATTTGTTAGTCTATCTCACAACTCTTGGTATCAGAAACGACTTTTATTTTAAAATATAGTCTTACTAGAAGCCCGACACACGAAATTCGTGCAAGAGTGGGCCTTCCTTCCCCTGGCTGCCGGCACCGGCTTCCCTCTGGCACCCGGGACCTGGGCTTCCCTGGCAGCCCCAGCTTCGTCCGGAAGGTCACCCAGAAGGACGTCCGGTCTAATTAGCATATTACGCTTTTATTATTATAGATTGATTTCAAAGAGGAAGGGCGAGGGAGAGATAGAAACACCATTGGTGAGAAAGAATCATTGATTGGTTGCCTCCTGCACGCCGCCTAGTGGGGATGGAGCCCGCAACCTGGGCATGTGCCCTGACTGGGAATTGAACCTGGGACCCTTCAGTCCGCAGGCCGACCCGCTGAGCCAAACCGGCCAGAAAGGACTTGAAAGTCAATCTGTGATCCCCCAGTCTCAGCAGGTGGGAGCTCCTCGGGCAGGCCTAACCCACACTAACCGGCCAGGGCTTTAAGAATGTGGTGAATCAAACATTTGGGAAACAGTTTAGGATTATTTAGATACAAGGTTTCTGCCTGAAACCTACGCATTTAAGATTGCAAACTTGTATCACACTATTGTGTAAAGTATATGTTTTTCACGTGGTTAGTGGCTTCAAAGCACCAAAATGTTGAACACAACTCAGTCTGTGAAAGGGGAAATACTGCTTTAACGTGGGAAACAGCAGGGAGATGTGGCTGATTGACAGTACGTTGTAAGCGGTGACTCTTTATTTCTCATTTTATCCCGGTGAGGTACACAGAGCCCTTTTCCAGAAGAGAGAAAGTGAGCCTGGAGCGGAAAGGAGTTGAAAGGTTAGGCAAATATTTTTTTAGCAGCTGCTGGAGACGGTTCCGGAAGGAGGGCCCTGTTTTCCTTCTGGGGAAGAATGGGGGGCACATAAGGTCAACGATAAGGGAAGGTGACAGCGTTAGGACTCGGCTCTTGGTGGTTTTTAACTTCAGGTTGACGCTTTCAACTGCCACACTTGCTCTTTCTAAAGGGAACTTTCGGGTGGTTTCCTCTCTTCCAGGAAAAGGTGGAATGCAGTTGGTAAAAAGTAAAAGCCCATCTGGAAGGTCCCACGAAATAAGCATCCTGACAACCAAAGCCGTATGGTGGGAACTTCACCAGTGACGGTGCTGCTCAGAAGTCCAATGAACTCTGAAGGCAAGAAGGGATGGGCCAGCCATGCTCTACTTCACCAAGGTCACCATTCCACAGAAGGCGAACGGACGCCACAGCTCCCCTTCCTGCTAGTTCACCACCCCCACGTGGGGGCCCACCCCTCCTCCTTTTTTTTTTTTAAATATACTTTATTGACTTTTTACAGAGAGGAAAGGAGAGGGACAGAGAGCTAGAAACATCGATGAGAGAGAAACATTGACCAGCTGCCTCTTACACACCCCCTACCGGGGATGTGGCCACAACCAAGGTACATGCCCTTGACCGGAATCGAACCTGGGACCTTTCAGTCCGCAGACCGACGCTCTATCCACTGAGCCAAACTGGTTTCGGCTCCAGGCTAAAGAAAAAAGGGGTGGTGGGCTCAGGGGCACTTGAAAATAAAGAAAAGCAAGAGTGTAACCCCAAAACTGCCAGAGAAATGATCTGCTTTAGGAGATGGGACTGGGATTCGGGCCCACGTGGGTGCAATGCACTAAGGCCCTGCACCTTTGACAACAAGGGGTCCCTAGGAAGCCAGCAACTTCCGGGAGCATCTTCCAAAGCCTGCTGAGAAACAGACACGCTGCCCCCAGTGTCACCAAGCACGCACCCACCACAGGAGCAAACGCACCGTGACCTTTTGGGGTCCTCTCTGCCTCCCCCCTGCCCTTCTCCCCAGGGCTCCCCCCAAGGGCTGTGGGGCCTACACCACCCTCCCCTTAGGGGACCTCCCTCTCTCAGGGCCTGGGCATATGCAGTTCTGCTGTGCTGGCTGGTTGGAGTCTTAGGGGGGCCCCCCCAGGCTGGGTTAGGGTTCTTTGTCCGGTCTGGGTTCGGGTTCTCTGTAACGCACTTTCCCAGTCCACATTCCTTCACAAGTCCTGCCAGGGCTTGAACCATTCATCAGAGTCGTAATTGGATTAACACCGTGTCCCCCACCTTCCCCGCTCCCCCCCCCCCCCACTAGACAGTGGGCCCCACCAACCCAGAGCCGCGCACGCGTGCTGAGTGTGCCCTCCAGCATGCGGGCTCCGGGGGCCCCTTGCACACACGGAGGAGTCACGAGCGGGACCGGGCTTGCGGAACCCACGCGGGCCGCGGAGCCTGGCCCCGGGGCTGTGCACACAGCTCCGAATCCAAACTCGGCCCGGATGCGCCCACCTGGGAGGGGTTCGGGGCTGGGGACGCCGCCTGGACCCGCGGAGGACGCGGAGGCCCACCGAGCGGCTCGCGCTGCCCACGCGGGACGGAACCATATGGGCCGGGGAGGCGCTCACGATTCGTGGGGTTGCAAAGATCAAACACACACACACTCAGGACGGTGCCTCCGGTCTTAAAAAGACACATTGATAAACAGTGAAAATGCAACCAGGAAGGGCCAGAAAACGAGAGAGAGAGAGAGAGAGAGAGAGAGAGAGAGAGAGAGAGAGAGAGAGAGAGAGAGAGAGACGTCCAGGTGCGAAGAAAGGCATCGCCCACCGGGGGCGGGGGGTCCGCCTGGGCCGCCCGAGGCTCCCGGACACGCAGGCGTCGCCCCAAGTCCTCCCATCCCTCCCTGGGGACACTGCCGCGCAGAAACGGGGGCTCGGCCGCCCCCCCAAACCCTGGGCCAGGGACCCGGACTCCGAGGAAAGGCGGACAAGAGGGGGAAACTTGGGAAGCGGACCGCGCCCGCACTCGGGCCCGCGCCCCCCGCCCCCGCCCGCCCGCCTACCGTAGGTCTCGGACATGGCCGTCTGCGACATCTTGGGAGCGGCGCCGCCTCTCGCGGGTCACGGCTGCAGCGCCGGCCGGGCGGCGGGAGGGGAGAGGGGAGGGCCGGGGTCGTCCGCCGCGTCGCGGTGGCGAACGGCGTGGGGCGGGGATCGAGGAAGGGTGGGGCCCGCGGTCCCCAAGGCAACCGCCCGCCACCCCGCGGCTGCGGCCCAGCGGGACTGCCGGCTCCGCGCAGGCGCACTCCGCTCCGCGCCGGCGGGATGGGCCCGGGCGCAGTGGGGGGGGAGGGGCGAGAGGGAGCGCGAGGCCCCGCCCACCCGCGGTCGCGCAGGCGCACTCCGCCCCGCGCTGGCGAGACGGGCCCGGGGAGAGGAGGGGGAGGGGCCGCAGGAGCGCGCGAGGCCCCGCCCCCGCCCCGCGGTTGCGCATGCGCACGCAGCCCGAGCGGCAGGCTGACTTCAGAGTGGGCGGGACGGCCCCCGCGGGTGATCGGGGGCTGGGTCGGGGGGGCAGTGGGGTCCCGCTTTTGGGCAGAGGAGGCCCAGTGCCTGCCCCAAGGGGGGAGCCAGTCCTTTCGCCACATGGACCCGCCTCAATGAAGAGGTCGCCGCCGTCCTTTTGTTGTATGTTTTCATGTTCATGGGCTCCCTCTAGTCTAGCAGCTGTTGGGACTCAGGATGCGGGGTTTTTATTGCGTGAGCATCAGGCAGCCCACATCGCCGTCCTGTGCGGCTCCCAGCCTGGGAAGACCTTCCCCCGGCTGTCACGAGCCACCCGGGACCGTGGTGAACGTGCAACCGGGAGGCCCGCCCTGGGCTGCACGCCGGCGAGCCCTCCGCTCTGCACCTGCCGGCGCCCCCGGGTCGGGCCGCGCTGGGTCTGGGCCACACCGACCGAAGCTGAAGGGGTCCCTGTCTGAGCACCACGGTCCCCGCAGCCTGGGACTCGGACCCCTGCGCGCCCCACTTGTGGACAGCGTGGCCCAGCGGCAGGAGGCACCCCTGGCCCTCGGCTGGGACGCGTGTTCTAAGATCAGGGGTCCGGGAGGAGGTCAGGGTCCCCTTGCGTTGGAAACGGAGACAGAAGCTCTCCTGGCGAAGGACATTTTTGGCTGGGAGTGTGCGTCATCGGAGCCGGAGCAGGGTCACACGTCATAGCTCATACGACCCAACCGTGTTCAAAAGACACAGCAGAAGACTAAAAATATGCCTTGGCTAAGCTCCCGGGTGACGTGGACCGGACCGTGGGGGAAATGCCAGGAAGTACATCCCCCTCCACCCCCAACCCCAAGTCCATTTGGTTCCATCAGATCTTATCTGAGGCTGTTTCTCCTCTTCCCCTACGTCTACTTGGCTCTCCGTTTTATTTTTATTTCTGATCCTAATAGCAAATAAATATCCTTGCTCCCAAACCGCAGAGAGGAGGCCCCACGCTGGAATATTGTGGGAGCTGTCATTGTCTGGAATTATTGCGCATATAGTCCTTGTTCAATGGCTCAGATAGTCTATCGTTTTCTTTTCTTTTAAAATATATTTTATTGATTTTTTTTTACAGAGAGGAAGGGAGAGGGATAGAGAGTTAGGAACATCGATGAGAGAGAAACACCCATCAGCTGCCTCCTGCACACCCCCTACTGGGGATGTGCCTGCAACCAAGGTACATGCCCTTGACCAGAATCGAACCCGGGATCCTTCAGTCCCCAGGCTGACGCTCTATCCAGTGAGCCAAACCGGATAGGGCAGTCTATCGCTTTCTTATTTGGCTTTCTGCACCTTCGGTTTGGCATACGCTCCCGAGCCAGGCAGACCGATTCCGGTGAAAACTATTTTCAGAAGAAAGAGACAGCGATCCCATTCTTTATAGACCTAAGCTTTTCTTCGTCTGTGCATACGAAAGGCCTCCCTGAGTTACAGCGATCACTCGCTGGCGTTACTGACCGAAACCGGACCTCAAGATCTCTGAAACCTGGACAGGGTGACGGAAAGAAAAATTAAGCTGCTGTGTCAAAGCAGAGAGCCGTTTTCTCTCCCGTGGAAAACAAAGACGTTATAGGCCTTTGGGAAGGACTGTTTGTCTTGGGAAAGCCACCCAAAGAAATAATTGAGTGTGCAAATATTAAAGCCAAATATGTCAACTAGAAAAGGAAATATTGGCGCTCTCTCTCTCTCTCTCTCTCCCCCCCCTCAACTCGGTCCTCTCCTTCCTGGGCCCCGAGGACTCTCGTGACCTCTCAGCTCAGAGCGAGCTGCTGCCTCCTGACACTAACCCACAGCACAGGCTGTGCATCTAAATACCATCGGAAGCTGGTGCGTGCGGAATTCCTCTCTTGCCCAGGTTTCTATAAACAGTGGCTTCTCTCCTCCACCCAGATGCCTAGCTTCTTCATACGAATACGAGAAAAACCCAACATCCACATTTCCCAGCAGCTGCTAGAGGGATCCCATTGCCATGTAAATACAGAACAACAAAAAGAACATTTCTCTTTTCAAGCAGCCCGTGTGGGAGGTGTGTGTGTGTGTGTGTGTGTGTGTGTGTGTGTGTGTGTGTGTGATGTAAGTCCCATCATGGGACTCTCTGCTCAAAATGCCTTATCTCACTTATAAGATCCGCCATGGTCTGCCTCCCTCTGACTGCTCTCTCCCCCACTACTCTCCCTTTTACTCTCCTGGCTCTAGTCATATAGGTTTTCTTTCTTTTATTTTCTTTTTAAAAGAGCCTGCAACCCGGGCATGTGCCCCGATCGGGAATCGAACCTTGACCTCCTGGTTCATAGGTCGATGCTCAACCACCAAGCCACGCCCACAGCCCCCGACATCTACTGGAGTGTGTTCGCAGCCTGCATGATTTCTGCTTCTAGGGCACCTCGTAGGTGAGGCCTTTTCTTCAGAAAAAAAAAAAACAAAAAAAAACAACCAGCAATTCCTCTCCTCCCCACCACTACTTTGGGTCCTCCCCCACCCCACAGCATTAAACACCATCTAACACATATATTGGTTATTTTTTACGTTGTCTGCTCCCCTTCTAGATGGTAAACTCTGCCCCTGTCTTACTCTCTGCGCGATCCCCTTGCCTAAAACAGTAAGCCCCCCGTAATTAAGTGGTTGTTGACTGAGCGGATGAGTGAAATACAACTCAGCACCTCCCTATGTAAGACGGATTTAATGAGATGTAATGAGCTTCATTTTGAACTTGCTGATTTATGAGAAATTAAAAGTGGATCTTTTATATGCCCCCATGTCATTGTAGAAAGACTGTAATAAAACCATTTTGAAGTGCCACCTAATACTAGTGTGATGTCATCGGGTCCCTAATGAACACTAGATACAGAACTAAGTGCTTGGCCTGTGTTATAAACCCTCGTCCTTACAACAGACTCAGGAGGTAGGGAGCGTCCCAGTTTGTAGAGGAAGACACGGAGGTCTCCCTCTCCCTCCCTCTCTGAAGTCCTATAGAATAAAAGCCTAATATGCAAATCGACCAAATGGCAGAACGACCGGTCACTGTGATGCGCACTGACCACCAGGGGGCAGACGCTCAACGCAGGAGCCGCCCCCAGCCCGCAGGCCCCCGGCCAGCCAAGATGGGTGCTGGTGGGGGCCCCCTGATCGGCCCTGATCACCGGTGAGGCCTAGGGACTCTACCCGCGCCTCTAGTCAATAATAAAAAGAAAGAAATAGGCTATGGAATTTAAGCTGTCCATACTTTTTGTGGGAGACTCCCATCTCCTTCAGGAATCCGTCATTATTCCTCAGCCAGAGCTTGCTTTCAGGGGGAAGCAGCCAACCCTCGGCAGGCAGGAGACACCTGCAGAAGCTGATGCCATAGGGGGGCTTTGCACTCTCCCCATCCTTTCCCAAGTCTCATCATCCCTCTTGCATCCTCTCACCTTCTTTTTTAAAAAAAATATATTTTATTGATTTTTTACAGAGAGGAAGGGAGAGGGATAGAGAGTCAGAAACATGGATGAGAGAGAAACACCCACCAGCTGCCTCCTGCACGCCCCCTACTGGGGATGTGCCCGCAACCAAGGCACATGCCCTTGACCGGAATCGAACCTGGGACCCTTCAGTCCGCAGGCCGACGCTCTATCCACTGAGCCACACCGGCCAGGGCACCTCCCACCTTCTTAGGAAGGATCTCCACTCCAGGACTTTCCCTCGGTCCTCTCTGTGGAGACGGGTGATTTTCTTCGTAAGGCACAACCTCTCTTTCTTTCTTTTGCTCTCCTGGACCGCTCATACTTTAGCAATAGTTTAGTGTAAGCAAGGAGCTTGGCGCCCTCTGACGCGGGTAGGTAAATCCTCTGAGGGTAGAGACCTTCCCTCCATTGTTCTCCTTTGTCCCCTGCTCTGTCCCCCCCCCCCCCCACCTCCATGTAGCATGTGCCCTAGCCAGGCACATTTTAGGTGTCCCCCAAATTGTGTGGAATGAATGGATGGGTAGATGGATGGATGGATGGTGGGCTGGGTGGGTGGGTGATGAACGGGTACCACGTGTAAGGAAACAGGGAAGGTAACCATGGAGACCATGTTGCCGTCTCTAAACCATCTCAGGTGAGTCCACAGTCTGTGTTAGGGGAAGGGCCAGGATTCCAGGGAACAGGTGACTTGGGGGGGGGGGCGGGGCTGAGGCCACTTCTGTGACTTTGCTTCCAGCTCCCTTCTGACTCAGCCTGAAAGGGTTCCCATTGTGGTTGCGTGAAAAAGGGCCTTTCCCGACCACCGACCGAAAGGGAACGCGGGACCTGGTTTGCGAGAGACGTGGTTTGGACCTTGGGGGCTCTTTGGGCAGCGATATGCACTGGAACTTGGGGGCAAGTTTGCGTCTGAGCGGGAAGGAGGGGTGAGGTGATGGGGCCAGCAAGGGGGAGTGGTGGCCTAGAACCCACTTTTCTTACCCCACAGCTTTGTTTGTAGCTGAAAAATCACCCCAGAGAGATAGGAGGTGGATTTGGTGCTGGCCGGCCGGCAATTCTACTCCTACTCTTTCAACTTATTTTTTTTTTTAAAAATATATATATATTTGTACTGATTTCAGAGAGAGGAAGGAAGAGAGAGAGAGATATGGAAACATCCATGATGAGAGAGAATCATGGATCGGCTGCCTCCTGCACTCCCCCCACTGGGGATGGAGCCAGCACCCGGGCACATGCCCTGACCGGGAACCCTCCTGGTCCATAGGTCGACGCTCAACCACTGAGCCACGCCGGCCGGGCTCAACTTAATTTTTGATGTGTGATCTCATTTAAATCTCCCCCCGCCAAGAATCTACCTGCACAGGTCGACTCCCACCCCTTCGCTCCGTATGCGGGAAAAATGAAGTTTTAAAGCTGCTCGGACCTCTCTGAATGGAAATTCAGAAAACCCTCGAATCTCTCTGGGCTATCCCGTTTTCCGATCCTCATGAAAGAAATAAAGCTAGGGGAACAGATTCACCAGGGAACTGAATAAAACCACAGGTCCGGTTGTTATTCTCCGGTCAAGGGGTGCCCCCTGGTGGGGACTTGGGTGTACTGTCCAGGCCTCTCGTGGCCAAGGCTGCGCTTTGCAGCAAAGCAGAGGGGCCTGCACGAACAGGCCCACCAATCCCCATGCCAGGCCCAGTCCCGCGATTTCTGAGAAGCGTTGAGGGTTCATCTGTGTCCCCCGCCCCCCAAAAGATAGGGTGAAGTCCTAACCCCTGGTGCCTGTGAATGGGGCTTACTTGAAAATGAGATCTTGCCCGGCTGGCGGGACTCAGTGGTTGAGCGTCGACCTAGGAACCAGGAGGTCGCGGTTCCATTCCCGGTCAAGGGCACATGCCCGGGTTGCAGGCTCCATCCCCAGTGGGGGGTGGGGGAGGTGGGGGGGTGAAGGGGGGCATGAAGGAGTCAGCCGACCCATGATTCTCTCTCATCATGGATGTTTCTCTCTCTCTCTCTCCTTCTCCCTTCCTCTCTCTAAAACCAATAAAAATGATAAAGAAACAAAAAGATTTATAAGGGTGGGCTTCTTTTTCTAGAAGAGCCTAGATAAACGTCTGATCCCCAACACGATGACAGGCATGGAGCAGGGGCATCACCAACGCTCACCGCTCACCGGCTGCCTGATCAGTGCCCGGCTCCCCCCTCGGCCCCACGTGGGTGCACTCTGACCTCAGAGGCGAGGCCACCGCCATCCCCCGTTTCCTTGTCACTTTGCTTCCGAAAGCCTCTCTCGGGTTTCCAGGCGGCCCGGTTCTCATTTCCGGCCCAGTGTCTGCCTCCAGCCGCGTGGCTTTTGTGTGCTCTTGACTCTAGATAGTTAGCACAGAGCAGTGGTCGGCAAACCGCGGCTCGCGAGCCACATGCGGCTCTCTGGCCCCTTGAGTGTTTAGCAGAGGCCAGCTTAGGAGGACCCTCATGAAGTTAATCACAACGTACCTACCTATATAGTTTAAGTTTAAAAAAATGTGGCTCTCCAAAGAAATGTCAATCGTTGTCCTGTTGATATTTGGCTCCGTGGACTCAGGAGTTTGCCGACCCCTGGAGAGGGAGTTACTGTGGGGCCCTCAGCAAGAACAGGCCTTCCTGGTGTGCTGTGAGTTTTATACTCTTTTTCCTGCAGGCGTCCAGAGACTTCAAAGGTTTGGCCCAGCACATACAGGGTGCTTGGCTGCCTCGGGCAGCCAGAAAATTCCTCTGGCACCGTGAGATCCACGGGCTGTGGGAGGCCCCAGCCGGTGTGGCTCAGTGGATAGAGCGTCGGCCTGTGGACCCAAGGGTCCCCGGTTTGATTCCGGTCAAGGGCATGTACCTTGGTTGCAGGCTCCTCCCCGGCCCGGGCCCTGGTTGGGGCGCAGCGTGCAGGAGGCAGCTAATCGATGTGTTTCTCTCCCATCGATGTTTCTCTCGGTCTTTCCCTCTGTCTTCCGCTCTCCCTAAAAAAAAAAATCAATGGGAAAATAGCCTCGGGCGAGGATTAGCAAATGAAATAGCCTGGTGGGGTTTGTTTAGAGTAGAATTTAGATACGTCAGTGAGCTAACATTCGTTCTGTTGACAGTAACAGGTGTTTGCTTGGGAACGTGGCCATCGTACCTGGTAAGGGCGAGTCACGACATCAGTCATTCTGGGGGAACTTCTGCTGTTTTTTTTTTCCGTCGAGGGAGCTTCAAAGCCAGTGAAAAAGGAAGTGGTGGCTCAGCTGATGGACTGAGCAGAGAACCGAGGGCGGCAGGCGCTGGGGGTGGGGTGGGGTTCGCAGCAGGAGGGGGTGGGACGCGGCCTGGGCTTGGAGGCATCTGGCTTTGACGCTGGTGGCGATGGCGGCGTCTTGAGTGAAACGGATGCTGTCACCCTACAGACACAATGGAGCCCTCTCATCGGGGACAAGAATGGCCTGTTCCTTCCCGCTGCCCTCTGTGCGGTGTAACACAATGTCCCTGGCACAGCCCCGCGCCGTGTGCTGCCAGGAGCTCAGCTCTTCCCTTGCGTAACCCCGGGGCCCGCCGCCAGGAGGTCAGCTGGGCCGCCCTCACCTGGAGGCAGGTGAGCAGGCTCAGGCCCCGCCAACACCCCCGGGATGTTTTCCGTTTTGAGGTTTCAAAGGGATCCCTGCAGCCGCGTGGCTCAGTGGTTGAGCGTCCACCTAGGAACCAGGAGGTCAGGGTTCGATTCCCGGTGGTCGGGGCACAGGCCCGGGTTGTGGGCTCCATCCCCAGTGTGGGGCGTGCAGGAGGCAGCTGATCCATGACTCTCCCTCATCATGGATGTTTCTCTCTCTCTCTCCCTCTCCCTTCCTCTCTGAAACCAATAAAAATCTATTTAAAAAGAAAGAAAGAAACATCGAGAGGGAACTTACCCTAGTGAAGCCCCTCACGACCCCCTTGGGGCTCTCAGCTCCGGGGAGGTGAGGTTTTCGAGGGGAGGGGCAGAAAGGTTTCTTCTGGGAGGGGTGGTGGGCGGGACTTCCTCTCTCCTGTGGCCAGGCACCTACCATCTTCCTTACCTGCCCCACGAATGAATACTTTATTGTTTGTTCATTCGTTGTTGCTTCTTTATAGTATCTTGTCGTGTGTGTGTGTGTGTGTGTGTGTGTGTGTGTGTGTGTTTAATCTTCACTTGAGGATCTTTTCCCCATTGATTTTTAGAGAGGGAAGGAGGAAGGGGAAGAGAGAGAGAAAAAGAGAGAGAGAGAAACATCGATTGGTTGCCTCCCATCTGTGCCCAGACCGGGGCTGGGGAAATGGAACCTGCCACCCAGGCGCGTGCCTTTGACGGGGAATCGAACCCACGAGCCTTCAGCCCGCAGGCTGGTGCTCTGACCACTGAGCCACACCGGCCGGGGCTGTCGGTTCGTTTCTGCTGGCCAGGGGGACGGGGACCAGGAAGGAGCAATGGGCAGGCCTTCTGGGAACGCTGTCACGGCACACACACAGCAGGACGCAAGCGTTTGTTCCCTGCGCACATGCTCTGTCTCCCACGGGGCGTTCGCTCACAGCGCCTGCCCTCCCTCTCCCCCCTCCTGGCTGTGTGACCTTCGGCAAGGAACGTTCCAGCTCTGTGCCCCGCAGCCCCGCGTCTGACCCATCCATTAAGGACCGTGCTTTCTCCTGGGGCTGCTGTGGAGGCGGAATGAGAGACGAAAGGCCACACCCTCCGAAGCGCACGTGCTCAGTGATTGTCTCGGCCAACCTCTCCTCTGTGTCTGTGTGCGGCTTTTATGTTTTTAACATATATTTTTTACCGATGTCAGAGAGGAAGGGAGAGGGAGAGAGAGAGAGAGAAGCATCCAGGATGAGAGGCAATCGTGGATCGGCTGCCTCCTGCACGCCCCCTACAGGGGATCGAGCCCACAACCTGGGCCTGGGCCCTTGGCCGGAATCGAACCCAGGGCTCTTCAGTCTGCAGACCGACGGTCTATCCACGGAGCCAAACTGGCCGGCAAGGGCTGTGTGTGGTTTTTATTTTTGTTTCTGTTGTCAAGGATCAGATTGTTCTCTCTCTCTCTCTCTCTCTTTTTTAAAACATATTTTATTGAACATATTTTATTGATTTTTTTACAGAGAGGAAGAGAGAGGGATAGAGAGTTAGAAGCATCGATCAGCTGCCTCCTGCATACCCCCTGCTGGGGATGTGCCTGCAACCAAGGTACATGCCCTTGACCGGAATCGAACCTGGGACCTTTCAGTCCACAGGCCGATGCTCTATCCACTGAGCCACACCGGTTTCTGCTGAGATCTCTTGTCGGCTGCACGTTGCCGTCAGGCTGCGGGAATGCCTCCTGGAGGGCCTCTTGCATGTTGGGGACCCCGCTCTCAGGGCTCCCCGCGGAATCCAGCCTCGTGTCTCCGGAATGACAGGCTCCAAGGGCAGAACCGGGCCGGCCTGGCTGCCTTCTGCTTCTTCGGGAAGGAAGCATCCTTGTCCCCGGGCCGTGTGGCCAGCCCGGGGTGGAACCTGTTCTCGGAGCGGCCGGCAGGGGGCGCCCGGGGGCTGTTCCCGACGCCCAGGCCGGGGTTTGAGGCTGACACGTGCGTCTCTTCTTGAATTCCCGGGTCAGTGCGGGTCCCCAGGGATCTCTCCGCTGGGAAGATGGAAACCTGCATTGGCCGGGAGCTCAGAATGTCCTTGGGCAGGTGGGAGTTGAGGAGACAGAAAACGGTGCATCTGAGCTGCTGGGAGCCCTGCAGCCAGACCAGCCTGTCAGGACGCTTTTTTAAAAAAATATGTATTTTATTGATTTTTTACAGAGAGGAGGGGAGAGGGATAGAGAGTCAGAAACATCGATGAGAGAGAAATATCGATCAGCTGCCTCCTGCACACCTCCTACTGGGGATGTGCCCACAACCAAGGCACATGCCCTTGACCAGGATCGAACCTGGGACCCCTCAGTCCGCAGGCCGACGCTCTATCCACTGAGCCACACCGGCCAGGGCTATCAGGACACTTTTTACCTGGGCAGGCGGCTCACCCTCCCGTAGGCCTGGTTCTTTCTGTGTAAAAATCGCCCTCATGGGGCGGGCGGGGGCGGGGGGGGGATGTCGGAAGAGCCGGGGTGCGGCTAAGAGAGATCTTCACCACCAAGGCGTGGAGGGTGCCAGGTCTCATTGCTCAGTGGACACGGGGGCAGTTTCGGGGCACCCCGCACCCCCGTGTGGATCTTGTCTCTCTCCCTCCCCCCCCACCTCCGTTCCCCACCCCTCGGCTCTGCGTTCCCTCCCTGCCCGTCACTGCCCGTGTCCTGGGCCTGGCACCGAGGCTGCAGACGAGACAGTCCCTCGCCGGATGCCTACGGGCCAGGGTAGCTAGGGGAGGAGCCACCCCAAGGTTCAGAAGGGGCTGTACAAACCCTTTCCGACTGCCCTTGAACTTTTATTGATTGATTATAATTAAAAAAATATATTTTGATTGATTTCAGAGAGGAAGGGAGAGGGAGAGAGAGAGAGAAACATCCATGATGAGAGAGAATCATGAACCAGCTGCCTCCTGCACGCCCCCTACTGGGGATGGAGCCCACAACCCGGGCATGTGCCCCGACCGGGAATGGAACCGTGACCTCCTGGTTCCTAGGTCGATGCTCAACCACTGAGCCACGCCGGCCGGGCCACAGGGGTGTGTTTAGCTTTGTTTCCATTAGAAACTGGGGTCTCCTGGTGGGAGGGATGAGGGCCCTGTGGGGAGAGTGACGGACGTGTCCCGGCCTTCTTGGGCATTGCTCACAGCTGCCAATGAATGGGGTGCCAGGCCAAGCCACGCTCCCCCGGAGTTCAGCGCGGGGAGGGGACTCCTCGGTCCCCGGGCCGGCAGGCTGGGGCAGGCCTCGCTGGGAGCAGCCTCGGACCTTTGCCTGGAATTGGCCGCCTTCGCGCTCAGCCACTTCCTCCGCCCGCAGCAGAACCCATAAAAGCCGGGCTCCCTTCCACGCCTGGGAGAAGTTCAAAGCGACCCGGATCCGAGGACCTAGGGGGATCTGGCGGCCAAGGCACCTGGGTCTGAGGGCAGGGGGACCTTGGGGTGCCCCCCCCTCTCCCCCTGCTCTGTGCTGCTTGTCTCTGTCAGTGGGAAGGAGGCCCTGCCCCTGCAGGCCCAGCTCGGCTCTGTTTTATGGGACCCGGCTGAGCCTTTTGACCCAGCACTGCTTCTTTAAAAAAAAAATATTTTATTGACTTCTTACAGAGAGGAAGGGAGAGGGCTTGAGAGTCAGAAACATCGATGGGAGAGAAACATCGATCAGCTGCCTCCTGCACACCCCCCACTGGGGATGTGCCCGCAACCAAGGTACATGCCCTTGACTGGAATCGAACCTGGGACCCTTGAGTCCGCAGGCCGACGCTCTATCCACTGAGCCACACCAGCTAGGACACAGCCCTGCTTCTTGCAGTGAGAACCCTCGTGGCTGGGAAACAGATGCCAAGCCCATCGAGAGCCAGTGGGTGAGACAGGCAGATGCCACGATGCGGGGCCGGCCGCCCCGGGCTCGCCGCCTCCGTCACGCACCCGCTCCCCCGGGGCCCGGGGCCGCGCAGGTGGGCTTGTCTGAGACGGGGTCGGGGTGCGAGCAGGGCAGGGAGGCTCTCAGGCACAGCTCCTGGGCGCGGGCCGACGTGGTCCCTCCCCAGCATGCAGACTGGCGATGTTGGCGCGTAAACGTCTTAGATGCCGAGTTTCTGCCGGAGAATGAGACAGCCCCGAGCGCTGCACCCCCGTTGGTGACCCTTGCCGGGTGTTCAAGAAAAGTTTCCCGAGCCCGGCTGGCGTGGCTCAGGGGTTGAGCATCGACCTAGGAACCAGGAGGTCAGGGTTTGATTCCCGGTCGGGGCACGTGCCTGGGTTGCAGGCTCGATCCCCAGTGTGGGGTGTGCAGGAGGCAGCCGATCCATCATTCTCTCTCTCTCTCTCTCTCTCTCTCTCTCTCTCCCTCTCCCCACCTCTCTGAAATCAATAAAAATATATATTAAAAACAAAAAAAAAAAAAACACCAAACAGAATAGAACCTGCTACTCCCTCCGAGTCCTCGGACCCTCCCATCTTTACGGGCTCCCCCCCAAGCCAAGGGGGGGGGGGGCAGGCCAAGCATCTTTCAGGAGCAAATCCAAATGCGGCAGTCCCGGAGTGGAAAGATGAGAAAAACAGGCACCGTGGCCGGAGTGGGAGGGGAGAGGAAAGAGAGGGAGAGGGGAGCAGGTGGGACGGGGGCGGTGCAGCGTGTTTTTTCGGTAGGTGTGGGCGGAAACCGAAGCGTCTGCGGCTCCAGGCTGAGCCGAGAAAGTTTCTCCTGGAGATCAGGAGTGGAGTTTGGGGGGCTGCCGGGTGCGATGCTTGAGCGGGAAAGTGCCTGGTTTAAAGCGAGCTAAGTGGTGCCCGGCCGGCGTGGCTCCGTGGTTGAGCGTCCACCTATGGACCAGGAGGTCACGGTTCGATTCCCCGTCAGGGCACATGCCCGGGTTGCGGGCTCGATCCCCAGTGTGGGGCGTGCAGGAGGCAGCCGGTCCATGATTCCCTCTCATCACGGATGCTTCTATCTCTCTCTCCCTCTCCCTTCCTCTCTGAAATCAGTAAAAACGTATTTAAGATAAATAAATAAGTAAAGCGGGCCCAGGCGTTGGCCTGCTGTCCTTCTCCTGGATGGACAGGGTGAGGTCCCCTGTCTACCCACCTCCTGGCACGGTGAATCCGGGGGGCCCCTACGCGCCAGTGGCCCAGGCCTGGGATGGGGATGGCATTCGGCTCCAGTGGGCGGGCCCTCATTGGGGTGCGAGGTGGTGCGGTGTGGGCTCAGTGTGGGGGGACACGGGGAGCGTCTCTGAGAAGCCGGGCCAGGCAGGGTGAGGGGTCCCTCTCCCGTCCCCTGTGCCAAGTGATGGATTCTTTTCTGCCCCGCCCCCCCGACTTGAAGTGACCTCCCGGGCGAGCCGATTTCTTTTTTTTCTTTCTTTCTTTTTTTCCTTTATTTTGTTTATCTTTTCAAAGAACCTGATCTTTTGTATCATTTTCTTAGTCTCTATGTCACTTATTTATGCTGCTATCCTTTTTTTAAAAAAAATGTATTTTTATTGATTACAGAGAAGAAGGGAGAGGGAGAGAGAATCATGGATCGGCTGCCACCTGCACGCCCCCTACTGGGGACCCAGCCCACAACCCAGGCACATGCCCTTGACCAGAATCGAACCCGGGACCCTTCAGTCCGCAGGCCGACGCTCTATCCACTGAGCCACACCAGCCGGGGCTGAGCCGATGTCTGTGTGTCATTTCCTCCCCCCTGCCCCACTCCCCACAAGAGCAGACGTGCGGCTGGGTATCTGGGTGGCGGCGAAAGGCAAGTGGTGGCTGGACGGGGCGGTTCTGGAAACCGTAGGCTCCCCTTCAGCTGTGAGGGTGCAAACCCTGAGCTCCCCGCCTTTTCCCCACACCAAGGAGGATTAAACCCTGGGGCTGCTGTGACAGAGGGCGAAGGCGAAGGCGGTGGCTTCTCACTGGGGTGGGGAGAGGGAAGCCGGGCTCCTCCACACGCTGTTTATCAGGGAGTCGAGGACGCTTTGTCCGGGACCCGATAGGGCCCCCTCCCTCCTCCGCCAGCAGATAGGCGGCTGTTGTGTTTTTCTCAAAGGCCTGGCAGTCATTTGCGCCTGGATCGGCTCCTGGAGGATGTATTTCCCCAGGGAAGGACCACCCAGCTGAGGCCGGAGAGCAGACGGCTGCAGTCACCTGCTTGGACGGGGCCTTTCTGGGTCCCGGTGGCACCGTGGCCCTGTCCTTGTGCAGGGGGCTCCCCTTGACATCCAGTGGGGGTTGGGGCGGGAGCAACGGATTCGCTGCCCAGAAGCCTCCTGGCCCCACGTCTGTCCTTTTCCTATTTTCCTATTTCCTCGAGGAGGCGGGCTGGCTGGGGTTCTCGGATTAGCAGAGAGAAGACAGGAGGAAGGAGCCAGCGGAGAGCGAGCGAGCACGCCAGGGAGGGGAGGAGAAGGGTGAGGGAGTGTGGGAGGGATGTGTGTGCACGTGTGTGCATGCGTGTGCATGAGTGCGGGCCTGTGTGCGCGCTGGAGGGACAGCGAGCCAGTGAGAGAGCACACGCTGTCCCAGCATCCTCGCGGCTCCTGCCCCGTGGGAAGAAGGGTGCCCACCAAGGGCACTGTCCCCGGGATCGGGGGGGGGGGGGCATGGTTGTGTCCCCGGCGCCCAGGGGTAGGGACCAGGCTTGAAGCCAATCTCGTCACCACAGCACTGCTCCTCCTTGGGGGCGGGCCTCATTCTGGGGCAACACGCGCTTCCGCTCAACGTGGTGCGATGGGTGGGAGCACCTGGCCCAGGAGGGCTCCCCGAGGGTCCCCATCTTCACCCCGTGATGGGGCCGGCTGCCCGCGGCCCTGCAGACAGACAGACGGCCCCGATCAGGGCTATTGCTGTTTGGGTGTGCACGCCTACTTGTGCCCACAGAGGCCTGGGCGGGGCGGGGGGGGGGGGGAGGGGGCCGTCTCCTAATGCCCAGGGCCCCGGGGCCTCCCTGCAGGATACCGGTCACCTCCGGAACCCGCACCCGCCCTTCCAGAAAGGGCTCGTGCTGAAGACACTGCTTGTGAGGGGGGTGTAAGCGAGGACCTTCTGTTTAAAGGCATCTCCCAAGCCTATTGAAAAAAAATTAATATATATATATATATATATATATGTATATATATATATATATATTATTGATTTCAGAGAGGAAGGGAGAGAGGGAGAGAGAGCAATATCAATGATGAGAGAGAATCATGGATCGGCTGCCTCCTGCACACCCCACACTGGGGATGGAGCCCGCAACCCGGGCCTGTGCCCTTGACTGGGAATCGAACCCTGACTTCCTGGTTCCTAGGTCGATGCTCAACCGCTGAGCCACGCCGGCCGGGCTCAAGGCTCCTATGTTTGTCTTTGGGCCTGGTTCTCCCACCACCCACCCCCTTCACTCAGTGTTTTGGGGTCTATAGCCAAGGTCTACGGTCTCTTTCTCTCTCTCTCTCTTAAAAAAATTTTTTAAAAATTGATTTCAGAGAGGAAGAGAGAAACATCAATGATGAGAGAGAAGTATTGATCGGCTGCCTCCTGCATGCCCCCTATTGGGGATCCAGCCCACAACCTGGGCCTGTGCCCTGACCGGGAATTGAACTGTGACCTCCTGGTTCACAGGCCGATGCTCAACCACGGAGCCACTAGGTCTCCTCCTCCCCACCCCCCAGACCAGTGGTCGTCAAACTGCGGCTCTTTGGCCCCTTGAGTTTTTAGCAAAGGCAAGCTTAGGAGTACCCTAATTAAGTTAATAACAATGTACCTACCTATATAATCTATGTTTAAAAAATTTGGCTCTCAAAAGAAATGTCAATCGTTGTCCTGTGGATATTTGGCTCTGCTGACTAATGAGTTTGCCGACCACTGCCCCAGACCATCTGAAGGCCAACAGCTTCAGGAGGTCCGATGTCCTCTCGTGAAACCAGACGCCCCGACTTGACAGGGAGTTCCACTGGCAGGCACAGCACTTAGGGATGGGGGCGGGGAAGGTGAAGGAGGGGGCCTCCAGCTCATCCTTTCTTCTTAAAATCTCTCAGAACCGGATCGTTAAAAAAGGACAGATTTCTGAGACCCACCCAACCCCATGAAGTAAGGTCTTGGGGGTGGGGGTGGGGTGGTGGGGAGACGGCTGTGTGGCGCTGATCTGGGATTGGAGTGGATGCCCAGCCGTGGGCCCCAGAATAAGGGTTTAGGGCAGAGACTCTAGGGGGGGTCCCAGGGGGAGAGCAGGGACCACAGCACTTCAGGGCCGCGGTCAGGGTTCAAGGGCTCAGCGTGGTGCTTGCTGAGTTAATGCCAGTCCCCGTGGGTCACGGCTTCCCGCCCACGGTGAGCGTGGGTGGTGGGTCTCAGGGGTCAGGATTCTGTCCTCGGAGACAACAACCAGGCTGCTGCAAGACATCGACCCACGTGAGCCCTGGACACAAAGGGAGCGACTGAGCAGGCCCAGGCCCCGCACAGCCGGGTCCCGGAGCCGGGGCCGCAGCAGGAGCAGGGAGGGCTCCGCGGGGTCTCCCTCCTCTTCCAATCCGGCCAGACGCACAGGGGCTGTTACCTGGGACACTGGACTAAGTGAAACCAGAGCTGGGGCCCGGGGGAGCAGCTGGGGGATGGAGGGAGGGGTTGTGTAAACACGGCTGAAGAACTGGGTTTGTGTGTTGATTAGATAAGAGCTCTGGAGGAGAGGTCGAAGCTGAGGAATAACAATAGAGCTTCCAGGCCTCATTTGAAAGTCCGAGGCAGGACAGCCTGGCACGGGGTCCAGGGTGGATTTCCCCAGGGCCTGTGGCTGCTGAGATAATGCCTGGTGACGGGGGATCAGAGGTGGGGGGGACCTCCATCTGTGTACCCCTCCCGAGGAGTCAGGGCCTGCCTGCCTGGGGTCCTGCCTTTCAGGGAATAAAAGGCCATCAAACAGATGGACGCTCTGCCCCTGGGAGTTTAAAATCCAGCTCAGTGGCCGGCAAACGGCGGCTCGCGAGCCACATGCGGCTCTTTGGCCCCTTGAGTGTTTAGCAAAGGCCAGCTGAGGAGTACCCTCGTTAAGTTAATCACAACGTACCTACCTATATAGTTTAAGTTTAAAAAATTTGGCTCTCCAAAGGAATTTCAATCTTTGTACTGTTGATATTTGGCTCTGTTGACTAATGAGTTTGCCGACCCCTGCCCCAGCTGGTTGCACGTTGACCCGGGAGCCAATGCGAGGGCGGGAGGCAGCCGACCGAACGATGTTTCTCGCTCACCGATGGATGTTTCCATCTTTCTCTGCCTCTCCCTTCTTCTCTGAAATCAATAAAAACATATTTTAAAAAAACCACACACCCTATTAAATAAAATAAACATGGCATACACTGTGGGGAAAAATATGGAAAGAAGTGGTAACGGAAGGGTGAAAAAGAATTTTAAGAAAGGGTTGGTACGGATCGCAAACATAGTGAGCACGCATGCGCGGGCCTGCGGGCCTGGGCGTCGTCTCTGGAGGCAAGTCAGGGACTAGCAAGGACTGAGGGGGGGCTGGGGTTCTTGAGTTGCCTTTGGGGGTTCCTGGAGACCGATCACCCTGGATGCTACCCAGGATGCCGGAGGGGTGAGCCCAAGCCAGGAGGGTTCTTGACTCCAGGCAGGAAAGAATTGTTGAAGGGAGCCAGAGTCGGGGTTGAGGGGAAGCAAGTATATTGAGCAGAGAGGGCAAGCAAGAGAAAACCCCCTCACCAGAGGAGGGAGAGAGACCCCACCTGTCTCCAGAGGTTGAGCTTATTCTGTTTGTAGTTTCTGTGGGAAATTGCTGGTATGAGAACCAGAGCGTGGGAACGAGGCGGGAATGAACTTGAACCTGGAGAAGGTGTGTTTCGTGGCCTGTTCCCCCTTTACGGGAAGGGTAGACGATGAGGCATGGGTGGGTGGGTAGCTAGCTCTTCATCAGTCTTCGCTGGAACTGCTGTAGGCGGGCGGGTCAGACCAAACCTGGGCTTAGCAACCTCGGTCCTCGGGTTCCGGGTAGGAAAGAATTCAGAGACGAGACCCCCAACTGTCAGAGACATTTACTGGGGCCCGGCCGGCATGGCTCAGTGGTTGAGCGTCGACCTATGCACCAGGAGGTCACGGTTCGATTCCCGGTCAGGGCATATGCCCGGGTTGCAGGCTCCATCCCCACTAGGGGGCGTGCAGGAGGCAGCCGATGCATGATTCCCTCTCATCATGGGTGTTTCTCTCTCTCCCTCTCCCTTCCTCTCTGAAATCAATTTTAAAAAAAAGAGATTTACTGGGTAACTCGCAGAGGTAGAAAGTAATTCCTAGAAGAAAGGGGCAGTTATGCAGGTAAAGGAAGGCCCCTGGAGCTTGGGAGTGAGGAGGCTGATGGGAGGGAGGGGGAGAGAGAGGGAGACGGGAAGGGAAGGGGAGAGGAACGGGCCCTCCCTCCTGAGGGTCTAGGGTGGAGACTTTAGAGGGGGGTCCCCTGGGGGAGATCTCAGTAGAACACTCGGCAGCTTCCCAGGCGTGTGCTTTCAGGGCTGTGGTCTCCCCGGATGGGTGGGTGGGCACCAGGGCAGGGGGTCCTCCCTCCACGCAGCGGGCCCTGACCTCAGCCGTGGGGTCAGTCACTGGTCTGATTTGCTGCGTCTCTGGTCCTGGCGCTGAAATACAGCTGAGGCCTAGGTGTGATCCCAGGGAGGGAAGGTCAGGGGCTCCACACCCGATGACCGGCGACGTGCCAGGAGAAGAAAGGTCACGGTGGGGGGTTGGGGCGGGAGCGGGGTGGGGTAGGGGGGGAGGTCCCTCCCTACAATCGTCCATTGCTAGGCACCTGGAACCTTCCACGCGGGTGACCTTCTGCACCCGGCCCGTCGTCCCTGCCCCGCTCCCGTCGGTCCAACGGCCGGCCACAGAGCGTCCTTTGTCTGGAGGCTCGTCACGGTCCGCTTGCCCCTCGGGTCCCCGACTTCACGTTGACTTGATCCGTGTCGTTCCCATGCCCCTGCCCTGTGTTCACGTCACCTTCCCGGCACGGGTGTTGGCTGAAAAGGAGCCTCCAGGAGGTATTGCATCACCAAAAGGATTTATTCAGGCCCCAGCCGGTGTGGCACAGTGGCTAGAGCAGTGGTCGGCAAGGCGCGGCTCGCGAGCCACACGCGGCTCTTTGGCCCCTGGAGTGTGGCTCTCCCACAAAACACCACGGCCTGGGCGAGTCTATGTTGAAGAAGTGGTGTTCGAAGAAGTTTACGTTTAAAAAATGTGGCTCTCCAAAGAAACTTCAATCGTTGTGCTGTTGATGTTTGGCTCTGCGGACGAATGAGTTTGCCGACCACTGGGCTAGAGGGCGGGCCTGCGGACCGAAGGGTTCCGGGCTCGATCCCGGGCCCTGATTGGGGCAAGTGCAGGAGGCAGCTGCTCTATGTGTCTCTCTCTCACATCGATGTTTCTCTCTCTCTCTGTCCCTCTCCCTTCCTTCCCCTCTCTCTAAAAACCAATGGGAAAATATCCTTGGGGGAGGATGATAAAAAGAAAACAGGGACTTATTGGGGTGGGGGGAGAAAAGACTGCACCCCCTGCGGGCGGACCTGGCAAGCCACGTGCCCTCTTCCTGCGAGCCAGGAAGCAGAGGGTTCTCACCCAGGGAGGAGCAGGGGAGGGGAGGGGATGTGAGCGCACAGAGCCTCATTGTGGCGTAGAGTTCCTCCCGCAGCGTTCTCACTTACTCCCGGGATTGAGTGGAGACTTTTGTAATGCCAAACTCCTCCCATCGGCCCTCCGGACTGACTGTGTTTTCTTTTCTTTTTAAAAAAAAATACATTTTTATTGATTTCAGAGAGGAAGGGACAGAGAGAGAGACAGAAACATCAATGATGAGAGAAAATCATGGACCAGCTGCCTCCTGCACGCCCCCTACTGGGGATTGAGCCCACAACCTGATCGGGAATTGGACCTGGGACCCTTCAGTCCGCAGGCCGATGCTCTATCCACTGAGCCAAACTGTCTAGGGCTGATTGTGTTTTCTTAAAGTTCCGGTTAGTCTTTTTTTTTTTTTTTCCCCTTAAATATATTTTTATTATTTCAGAGAGGAAGGGAGAGGGAGAGAGAGAGAGAGAGAAACATCAATGATGAGAGGGAATCATTGCTTGGCTGCCTCTTGCACGCCCCCTACTGGGGATGGAGCCCACAACCTGGCATGTGCCCTTGACCGGAATCGAACCTGGGACCCTTCAGTCTGCAGGCTGACGCTCTATCCACCGAGCCACACCAGCGAGGGTCCGGTTAGTCTTTATCAAGGCCCAGGAAGGTTCAGGAACCTCTCAAGTGTCCACCCCGAGTAAGAGGCGGAGCCAGGATGCATGAGGCTGGGCAGGAGGCGGGCAGGAAGGAGAGGGGGACCAGCCAAGCATGTCAGGGCGCTCCTGTAGGCTCTGCCGGTTCCTGACCTTCGATGACCCCCGAGAAGTTCTGAGACCCACCAGGGACTGCTCCCCGAACTGCAGGGCCTAATGTTCAACCCAAGACAGGCACATGTCTGTACAGAAAACATGCAACTGGAGCTGCTGGCCCCGGCACCAGTCCTGGGCTCTGGGCCCTGGGAGGGGCGGGAGGTCCTGGGAGGGGTTGGAAGAGTGTGTGTGTACAATAAACACCACCTCGGAGGCAAAGCACCGCTTCCCCTCCAGGGCCCGGGGAGAGGCTGGGGGAGAGGTTACTGCTCTGAGGAGGTGCCATACTCAACGGACAGTGAACATGTAAGAGTGATTCTCATGAAATGGTCAGCTTGTCACATTCCCCAGCGGCCTGCCCCCCCCAATTTCCTCCACCCCGACCACAGGCCTTGATGTCCTGGGACCACACTGACCACCGACCACAGGCCCAGCCCCTCTGATTAGCAGGTGGCCTGTCCGCTGTCCCTGCAGCAGCCCCAGGTGTCACCTGCTGATGGAGACTTCGGCCTCACACACATGGTCTCAGGGCCACGAGCTCCCCCAATGCAGATCGGCCTACGCGCTCCTTACCAGCCTTCTATCTCGATTCCTTGACCGGAATCAAACCCGGGACCCTTCGGTCCACAGGCTGACGCTGAGCCAACCCGTCTAGTGCTTCTTTTATTAAAAAATAAATATATTTTTATTGGTTTCAGAGGGGAAGAGAGAGGTAGAGAGAGATAGAAACATCAAGGATGAGAGAGAATCATGGATTGGCTGCCTCCTGCAGGCCCCCTACTGGGCATGGAGCCTGCAACCCGGGCATGTGCCCTCACCGGGAATCGAACCATGACCTCCTGGTTCATAGGTCGATGCTTAACCACTGAGCCAGGCTGGCTGGGTGGTACTGCATTTCAGTTCTGGCGCTAACCGACCTGGAGTTGGGGTAGAACCCATATATTCAAGGGCACAGTCCCCAACAAGACTGCTCCACCTTCGGACCGACCAGCTACCCATCGGGGAGGGGTCCCAGGATCATTTCAGGATTGATCATTCACTCAAGCGGCTCACAGAACTCAGCCAAGTGCTACCCTTAGGGTGACGGGTTTGTGATAAAGGGTACAAATCAGAAACAGCCCCACGGAGAGGTAGGCGCATGGGGTGAGTTCTGGGGAGTCCCAGGTGCAGAGCTTCTGTGTTCCCTGCCCATGGGATCCAGGCCCATCACCTGCCCGGCACATCCATGTTCACCCGCCGGCAAGCTGGCCGAGCATCAGAGTCCAGCGTGTGTGCTGGGTTCTCATGACAGAGGCGGGACGGATCCCATGCCCGGCCTGTGACTGAACTCAGTAACCGGGCCCTGGAGGTGGGGAGGTTGGGCTGAGGTCAGTGGTTCAAAGCCCCAGCCCTCCCATCAATCCTCAAACAACTGGTCTTTCTGGCAGGACCAGCCCGACCTGAATCCACCCAGGCCACCCCCCCTGATTAGCATAAACTCACCTGATTAGCATAAACTCAGGTATGACCCAGGGACTTCGGAAAAACAGGGGCACCCCTCTTCCTTGGGAAATTCCAAGGATGTACAGACTCCCAGGAACCAGGGCAAAAGGCAGTCCAACTCTTTGATATGATCCTGGCCCTTAGCATGAGCCCGGGCCGGGTAGCTCAGTTGGTGAGAGCATCGTCCCGATAGGCCAAGGTTGCAGATTCCATCCCTGGTCAGGGCGCATCTAAGAAACAGTGAGCCCAGCTGAGGTGGCTCAGTGGTTGAGCGTCGACCTAGGAACCAGGAGGTCACGGTTCGATTCCCGGTCAGGGCACAGGCCCGGGTTGCAGGCTCCATCCCCAGGGTGGGGCGTGCAGGAGGCAGCCGATCCATGATTCTCTCTCACCCTTGATGTTTCTATCTCTCTCTCTCTTTCCCTCTCCCTTCCTCTCTGAAATCAATAAAAATACATTAAAAAAAAGAAAAAAAGAAAGAAACACTGAGCCCACAACCAGGGCATGTACCCTGACCAGGAATTGAACTGTGACCTCCTGGTTCATAGGTCGATGCTCAACCACGGAGCCACGCCGGCCGGGCAGCAGGTGGCCCTCCTCCCTGGTGCCCTGTGACCTGAGGACTCGGACCGGGCAGGTCCCGCTGGTTGCGTAACTGCGATCAATGGGCTATTGTTGTCCTGCCGGGCTTTTCCGTGACGGAGAGGCCGTGTGTGCCTGGCTGGGCAGGGGACCCCACTGAAATGTGTGCTGGGTTTGAGCTCCGTGGGGGGCACGGGCCATGGCTGTGCTAAGGCGAGGCCGCCCTGGCCGGTGGATTTGATGAACGGGGAGTGTTGGAGCCGGCGCTGCGGGCACCTGCTGCGGCCCGGCCCGCTCCCCGCGGGAGATCAGCACGTTTTGTACGGAAACAGCTGGAAGGAGCCGGACAGCCCGGAGCCAGGGTGGAGGCAGGGAGGCTGGGAGCCAGGTGTTCCCAAAGCGTTTCCGCTTTTGCCACGAGCCTGGGCAGGTCCCGGCAGGCCCTGGAGGGTTATCATCTCTTGTTCCAAGACGGGGATGGGGCGAGGGTGGGGGTCCGCGGGTGGGACATGGGAGTTTACGGAGAGCGCCTCGCAGGAGGTAACCATGCCGAGCCGCCTTCCAGAGAATAGGAGGTTCCGTTTCTCTGTTTGCATAGGAGCCTGCATTGCAAGCATGTCAGACTCCCTGATCCCCTGCCTTACCCAGCCACAGGGGGTTCCCTCTTTGCCAGCTCCCTTCTTTTTCCGAGTTAGAATCAGGGCCGGGGGGGCAAACAGGCGGGGCGGTGGCTGGAAAATGCCGCATAAGAATGGGAGATCTAGCCCTGACCGGTGTGGCTCAGTGGATAGAGCGTTGGCCTGCGGACTGAAGGGTCCCAGGTTCGATTCTGGTCAAGGGCATGTACCTTGGTTGTGGGCACATCCCCAGTAGAGGGTGTGCAGGAGGCAGCTGATGGATGTTTCTCTCTCATCGATGTTTCTAACTCTCTATCCCTCTCCCTTCCTCTCTGTAAAAAATCAATAAAATATATTTTTAAAAAAGAAAAAATGTATATATATATATATATATATATATATATATATATATATATAGAATGAGAGATCTAGACCAGCCTGCTTGGCTCAGTGGTTGAGTGTTGACCTATGAACCAGGAGATCATGGTTCGATTCCTGGTCGGGGCACATGCCCGGGTTGTGGAGTCCATCCCCAGTAGGGGGCATGTATGAGACATTCTGTCTCATCATTGATGTTTCTCCCTCTCCCTTCCTCTCTGAAGTCAATACAAATATATTTTAAACAACGCCAATGCCTGACCACAATTTGTTCTGCTCAACCCCTACCCCAGTGGTCGGCAAACTCATTTAGTCAACAGAGCCAAATATCAACAGTACAACGACTGGAATGTCTTTGGAGAGCCAAATTTTTTAAAACTTAAACATCTTCTAACGCCCCTTCTTCAACATAGAGTTGCCCAAGCCGTGATATTTTGTGGAAGAGCCACACTCAAGGGGCCAAAGAGCTGCATGTGGCTCGCGAGCCACGGTTTGCCGACCACGGCCCTACCCCATTTGGAAAACTCCTGTGTCTGGTCTCTGCCATGGAGAATGACGTTGATTAGAATGGGCTCTGGCGGGACTTGGCCATCTGTCTGACCTGTTTAGTTCGAAGAGAGCCTGTGTTTATGTTCCTTTTCCTACATGTGAGCTTCAGGTAAGAATGTTCTCCCCATTTCCTGCTAACGTCCTGCCCCCGCCTCCTTCCTCCTCCTGCACCTCTCTGAGCCCAGGGACCCTCATGCCCACCACGTCGCAGGCCTGCTCCTGGCACATCTGGTTTACAAGCCAAACTGGCATCGTCAGCCCCTCCCCGGCTCGCCCGAAATATCATCGACTGAAGTCACGGATCTAAAAAAACCCCCCAAAATAACGTTTCCCCTCCTTCAAGAAGCCTTCTGTCTCGAGTCGCAACACATGGAGGCAGAGAGCAGATGGAGCCCACTCCTGCAGCTTCAGACACGCCGCCTGGCTCTGCCGGGTTTGGTTTTTATAGCCACACGCTCCTCCACCCAGCCGGGTCTGTCTCCACCCCCAAGCTCCTGGTTCGTTTCTCACCAAACAACCCCCAGAAACGTGAGAAGTCGGCCCTTCAAGATGTCCATGGCCATAGGGGGGACAAGCTGGCGGAAGTCCAGGGGGGGCACGGGGACGGGGAGCCCAGCGGGGCTGGGGGGCTGTTCTGTACACCAAAAGGTTGGGGGTTCAATGCCTGGTCAGGGCACATACCTAGATTGCGGGTTCGATCCCGAGTTGGGGAGCAGACGGAGGTAACTAATCGATGTTTCTCTCTCTCTCTCTCTCTCTCTCTCTCTCTCTCTCTCTCTCTCTCCCTGTTCCTCGCTCTCTAAAAGCAATGAACGTGCCCTGACTGGTTTGGCTCCGTGGATAGAGCGTCGGCCTGCGGACTGAGGGGTCCCAGGTTCGATTCCGGTCAAGGGCATGTGCCTTGGTTGCGGGCACATCCCCAGTGGGGAGTGTGCAGGAGGCAGCTGATCGATGTTTCTCTCTCATCGATGTTTCTAACTCTCTCTCCCTCTCCCTTCCTCTCTGTAAAAAAAAAATCAACAAAATATATTAAAAAAAATAAAAGCAATGAACTTATTTCCAGGTGAGGATCAAAAAAATAATTACAGTCCTATTTACAATTCTATCACTTAAGACAACGAATTTTTTAGGTCAGCTTTTTTTTTTTAATACTTTCATTACAACATGACCAATAATTTCTCACTCACTCACCATCCTCCATCACTTCTTCATGGAAATGGACAGGGAGCTGGCCCAGAGCATGTTATATTGGGGGAGCAGCATTGCAAACAGGACTGCAATGAATTATTAACGAGCCAGTGGTGTAACCCCCACAGAGGTTTTCCATTAGCCAGGCTATCGAGCGACCCTCCCGGCTGTGTGTTCACAAGAAGATGGTTCAAGGGTTCCACGCTGGGCCCTGACCTCCTGCTCCTGCTCAAGGCTATTATTACATGGCAACGCTTGTTTTCCTTTCTTCCTTTCTTCCTCCCTCCCTCCCTCCTTCCCTCCCTCCCTCCCTTCCTTTTAAATATATTTTTATTGATTACAGAGAGGGAGAGAGAGATGCAAACATCAATGATGAGAGAGAATAACTGATTGGCTGCCTCCTGCACGCCTCACACTGGGGATCCAGCCCGCAACCCTGGCACGTGTCCTGACTGACCGGGAATCGAACCGTGACCTTTCGGATCACGGGATGACGCTCAACCCCTGCGGGCTCTACTCCAGTTTTAACGGTCTCCCTGCTCCAGCCCCTCCGCCCTCAGCCCTGCAGCACAAACACCTTCTCCACGTCACCCCTCTGCTCCGGAATCTTCCCTGACTCCCCCGGGGCCAGGGTTTTGGATGCCAAACACCCTTTGCGCACATGTCAAGACGACCCGTGGGTTGCAAACTGACCGGGAACTACTAGCATCGGCTTTCCTGCTTCTCCACGGTGAATGTTACAATGAAGCCCGGCTGGTGTGGCTCAGTGGTTGGGCGTCGATCTGTGAACCAGCCGATGGATGTTTCCCTCTCCCTCTCCCTTAGTCTTACTCTAAATTCAATAAAAACATAAAAAAAGATTAAAACAAAACAAAAAAACACCCACAGAGGAGAGCCAGGAAGTGGGGGGGCCCAGAGCTGGGCTTCTGCTAGGCTCTGGGCTCCTGGGGGGCTGGGACTTTGAGGCAGAGTGAGCGGAGCAGAGCACGAGGGGCAGCCAGCTCAGTCCTCGCGGCAACTGGTCCGCATGGGGATGAGTCAGGAGGAACTCGATCCCGGACACACGGGTCACATTTCCTCTCCGATCCCCGTGGGGGCGGGGGTGCAATTCGGAGCCAATGGGAACAGCAGCCTGAGCTTCGCCAAGAAGACACACTCCCAGCGACCACCACCGTGCGGGGAGCAGGGAGGGGCTCTCAGGCTCGGATGGTCCCTGTGCGGCAGGACCAGGGCCTCTGATAGGGCCCCTGAGAAGGTGTGGGTTCATTCGCATGCTCTCCCCCGCCCCCCTTTTCCACGCTCCCCCCCTCTGTCTCTGAGACTCATCTCCCAAGCCAGTCTTCTTCGCAGTGGGAGGCTACGCTTTCTCTGATCAAAACTCATGAGCTGTGCAAGGCACTCCCGGGCTGTCGCTCCCTGGTGTGGGTTGTGCAAAGTTTGCAGGAAACGGAGGCGAACAGACAGCTGAGCAAGGAACTGGCCCGATCCCCCCACCCCCTCGGCCTCCCTCTCCCCCTCCAAGCTGGGTTTGCAGGATGGAGAGGAAAACCCTCTAGACATCTTTAGCACGTGACTTTTTCTTTTTCGAAAATACGTTTTTATTGATTTCAGAGAGCAAGGGAGAGGGAGAGGGGGAGAGAGAGAGAGAGAGAAACATCAATGATGAGAGAGAATCATGGATCCGCTGCCTCCTGCACGCCCCCTACTGGGGATCCAGCCAGCAACCTGGGCGTGTGCCCTTGACCGGAATCGAACCCAGGACCCAACATATTTTTATTGATTTCAGAGAGGAAGGGAGAGGGAGAGAGAGAGAGAGAAACATCAATGATGAGGGAGAATGTCTCATACACGCCCCCACACTGGGGATCAAGCCCACAACCCGGGCATGTGCCCTGACCGGGGAATCGAACCGTGACCTCCTGGCTCATAGGTTGGCCCTTAACACCGCTGAGCCACACTCACGTGGCTTTTTTTTTTTTAGTTGTCAGGAGAGGGTGGACATTTAGAAACCCGAGTTGAGGCCCGATCCCACCTCTGGATCTATGAATGACGGGTGCCCTGTGCTTTTATCGTCTCCAGATCTCTGTCTCCCTCATGGCCCTGCTGTGAAGGATGGCCGACACTATTTGTGAACAGTAATAATGACGACGGTAGATTCCTGGGGCTGAAGGCGTCCCGCTGGTGAAACAGGCGCCACGCACTTCACGTGGGATAACCCATCCAGTCCTCGCAGCTGTGTTTACAGAAGGGGAAACCGAGGTTCAGGTGAAATCACTCGCCCCAGATCATTGATGTGGGGTTGGCTGGTGAACCCCAAACTCGATGTCAAAACCCCTCAGAGGGGAGCGTGGCCTTGCGGACAGCTTGAACTCGGACGTCTGCGCCCCACCCCTGAGAACACGTGTCTGTTGCTTTCAGCCACCCCACTGTTGGCCGTCATTCGTGACAGCAGCCCCGGGAGCCTCATGCCGCCAGAAAGCTCTTAAGTCAGTGGTTCTCAACCTCCCTAAGGCCGCCACCCTTTCATACAGTTCCTCATGTTGTGGTGACCCCAACCATAACATTATTGTCGTTGCTACTTCATAACTGTCATTTTGCTACTGTTATGAATCGTCATGTAAATATCTGATATGCAGGATGTCTTAGGCGACCCCTGGGAAAGGGTCATTCGACCCCCAAAGGGGTCGCGACCCACAGGTTGAGAACCGCTGTCTTAAGGGACGAAGCGAAGGCGCCAGCAAAGTGGAAGCTGGCCCTGGCCGGCATGACCCGGTTGGTGAGGGACCCCCTGCGGGTGCTCACCCCTTCTCATTTCCCACGGGCCCCAGATGTGGGGGTGCGGCCGAGGGGACCCAGGCCTCCCCCGGGGACTGGGCATGGTCGTACGTGCTTTGACCTGCCGCCCCGAGCCGACTGCGGGGTTTTCAAGGCTGACAATGAATACACTCTCAGGGCGCCGTGCCCAGTGTGCTCAGTGGATAGAGCGTCAGCCTTCGGACTGAAGGGTCCCAGGTTTAATTCCCGGTCAGGGGCACAGGCCCGGATTGTGGGCTCGATCCCCAGTGTGGGGTCGTGCAGGAGGCGGCCGATCCATGACTCTCATCATTGATGTTTCTATCTCTCTCTCCCTCTTCCTTCCTCTCTGAAATCAATAAAAGTATATTTAAAATAAATAAATAAATAAACTCTCAGGGCTCTGAGTGAGCCCGGGTGTGCGGGCTGCAGAGAATAAACAGCCCTTTGTACGTTGCTCGTCTTCGGGGGCCATCCGAGCACAGACATCGCTGCCTGAGCCACAGCTGCCGGCAGGGAAGGCCGCGATGTGCAAACAGCGACGATAAAGGGAGATGAGGCCTGGAGGTGAACCCCGTGAAACCCCGCGGATGGGGGGGCCCCCTGGCTCTTACAGTCTGTGACGGTGGGGGTGGGGAGCCGGGACCAGCAGAGTCGCAGAGCGAACACGTGGATTTTCTCCGGGGAGGCATGAGTCACGGAGCTTCCCGGAGAAGAACAGCGGTCGCATTTGCATGTTAAACGGATCGATGGGGCCTCCCCCCCGGGAGAGGGGGGAGGGCTGTCAGAGGCGGCTGGGACGTCTGCGGGTCGGTCGGTCTCCTGCCCACAGCCCCAAAGACCGCCTTGCGCCTTGCACACCGTAGGTGCTCAATAAAGGTTTGTACCGAATCGCGTGTCAAAGCTGGTCTCGGGCCCTGGCTGGTGTGCCCAGTGGTTAGAGCGTCGGCGGAGCACCGAAGAGTTGCCTGTTCGATCCCGGGCCCAGGTTGGGGTGTGCGTGCGGGAGGCAACCCATCGATGTGTCTCTCTCTCGCATCTATGTTTTTCTCTCTCTCTCTCTCTCTCTCTCTCTGTGTGTGTGTGTCTCTCCCCATCCCTTCCACTCTCTCTAAAAATCAATTAAGACATCTTTACAACAACAACAAACAGCCGCACAGTCTAGGCCAGTGGTCGGCAAACACATGAGTCCACAGAGCCAACTATCAACAGCACAACGATTGACGTTTCTTTGGAGAGCCACATTTTTTCAACTTAAACTTCTTCTAACGCCACTTCTTCAACATAGACTCGCCCAGGCCATGGTATTTTGTGGGAGAGCCACCCTCAAGGGGCCCAAGAGCCGCAGGTGGCTCGCGAGCCGCGGTTTGCCGACCACAGGCTCTAGGCAGTGCCCCGCGGACCTGGCTTCTCCAGCCATCCGGACGTCCAGGGGTCTCTGATGACAGGGGACTGTGGCCCGGCTGCTAAGACTTGTGGGGCCAACGCAGGCCAGAACCTTCCAGCCCCCCTTGGGAGGGAGAAGGCCCATGTGCACAGCGGAGGGGTGTTCACTGGGTCTGTGCCTTGTTCCCCCAAGAGCCAGCTCCTGGGCCCCCGCCTCTCCCAGCACCTACCTGGCTCCTGGCTCCCAGCTCCTTGACCTTCACATCACAAGCCACCGGGGGGCGGGGGGACCCACACAGTGCCTGATCCCTTCCTCCGGATGTGGGAACCCCCAGCACCTGCTGGCGGGGCAGTGCCTGCTGGGAGTGCCCAGGTGCTGCCCCTCAACGCGTTCTTCCCCTCGAGACTCAGATCGCCTCCGGCTGAGAGGGGGCACGTGGCCTCTTCCTTCTCCCCTCCCTCCGTCCCTTTGATAACCAGGCCTCCCGTACCCCCTCTGCTGCCTTTCCCCGCCCCCAGCTGCCCTCCGGATCAGGTTTCTTTGGTCAGTGTTTTTGAAGAACCCTGTTATTTAAAAAAAAAATAAAATAATATATTCTTATTGATTTCGGAGAGGAAGGGAGAGGGAGAGAGAGCGAGAAACAGCAATGATGAGAGAGCATCATGGATCGGCTGCCTCCTGCATGTCCCCCACTGGGGATGGAGCCCACAAGCCGGGCATGTGCCCTGACTGGGAATCGAACCGTGGCCTCCTGGTTCGTAGGAGGATGCTCAACCCCTGAGCCACGCTTCTCAGGCAGGGAACGCTTAATATGTTGGAAAAACGACCGCCCCCCACGCCAGGATGATGATCACCATGGCTCTGGAGAAACTGTGCCATGTCCTGCCTCCTCCGTCTTCAGGAAATCTTGTCCCCACACCTTCTAAGCACCAAAGGCCTTCCCTTTTCTTAGAAATCTCCCGGAAATGAGATTGTACAAGCCTTTCCAGGAAGCCAGCATCCCTGGCCTAAATCCCCGCGATTGCTTTCCGCCCTGCATCCTGCGCTGAGGGCAGCCCTTCCTGGCACGTGGGGGAGGACCCCCCCCCCCCTTTTCCTGCCACATCTGAGTTCCCCGGCCTGACCACCTGGGTCCTGGCCACCCCGTCCCTCTCCCCTCCCTGCCTGGCAGGAGGCAGAAAACAGACACCAGCGTGACTCAGTGTTTGAGCATTGATCTATGAACCAGGAGGTCACGGTTTGATTCCCGGTCAGGGCACAGGCCCGGGTTACGGGCTCCATCCCCAGTGTGGAGCATGCAGGAGGCAGCCGATCCATGATTCTCTCTCATCATGGATGCTTCTCTCTCTCTCTCCCTCTCCCTTCCTTTCTGAAATCAATAAAAATATATTTTAAAAAAATCCTTGTGAAATGAATGAAATAATGTCCACTAAAACCTGTTGCTGGAGATTTGAGAAAGAAGTCTGAATTCCAGCCCTGACTGTGTGGCTCAGTGGATAGAGCGTCGGCCTGCAGACTGAAGGGTTCCAGGTTCGATTCCGGTCAAGGGCATGTACCTTGGTTGTGGGCACATCCCCAGTAGCGGGGGCATGCAGGAGGCAGCTGATCGATGTTTCTCTCCCATCGATGTTTCTAACTCCCTATCCCTCTCCTTTCCTCTCTGTAAAAAAATCGATAAAACATATTAAAAAAAAAAAAAAAAGCCTGAATTCCAGGAATCCATTTTCCTAAGGGTTAAAAAGACAAACCTCTTGAACGGTCATTACGAAATCAAGGCGACAGCAGCATCACTTACCATCTATTTCCCCGATCGCTACGCTGGTAATTTCCTAAATGTTGGACCAGGACGAAAGGAAACAGCCTTCCGCGGATAAATCCGGGACGGACGCCAGACACTTCATGGGATCTTATGAATTCCCCCTCTTTCCAGGAGCCTTCATGGGAGAAGGCCTCTCCCGGCGTAAAGCACGAGCTGGGTGTTGCCTTTCAGGCCCAAGGTCTGGTTCAAATGCATTTGGAGGAAAGTCCCGTTTGGAAGAGCCGTCTGCCCGCAGCGTTTTCTTCCTCTTTCATGCCTCGGCCTCACTCAAGACACAGGCAGAACGCAAGGCTGGGCCTGGGACAGTGGTCGGCAAACTCATTAGTCCACAGAGCCAAATGTCAACAGGACAACGATGGAAATTTCTTTGGAGAGCCACATTTTTTCAACGTAAACTTCTTCTAATGCCACTTCTTCAACATAGACTCGCCCAGGCCGTGGTATTTTGTGGAAGAGCCACCCTCAAGGGGCCCAAGAGCCGCATGTGGCTCGCGAGCCGCAGTTTGCTGACCAGGGACCTGGGAAGCAAGAGGGTTTCTTGTGAGGGTCTCCCTGGGCCAACGTGCGGGTCTGGACCAGATAGAAACTCACCATCAGCTCCCGCACATCTGGGAGGCATCGGCCAATGGCTGGCGTGGACCCTGCCTCAAAACCTCTTTTTGTTTTTTTAGAGTCAAGAGGCCGTCTTTTTTAAAATATGTTTTTATTAATGTCAGAGAGGAAGGGAGAGGGAGGGAGAGATAGAAACATCCATGATGAGAGAGATTCTTGGATCGGCTGCCTCCTGCACGCCCCACACTGGGGACGGAGCCCACAACTTGGACATGTGCTCTGACCGGGAATCGAACCCTGACCTCCTGGTTCCTAGGTCGACGCTCAACCCCCGAGCCCCACCGGCCGGCCCGGCACTTTGCTGCCTCTCTATCAGGCTGTCCCCTGCTTTTCCAACCCTTTCTCCTCGAGCGCGTCCTCCCCACTTTCCGAACTCTCCCTGCACAACAAAGAAAGAGAAAAAGGGAGCGGAGCCCCGGGAATGGATTTGGATCCTGGAGGGAGGCAGCCTCCAGCAGCGCAGGCGGCTGTGAGCGCCAGGCCCCTGCTGGGAGTTCATGGCCGCCCCGGCGGGATTTTTACCGTTTCTTTTCTTCTTTTCTTTTTAAAGTATATTTTTATTGATTTCAGAGAGGAAGGGAGAGGGAGAGAGAGAGAGAAACATCCACGATGGGAGAGGTTCATGGATCGGCTACCTCCTGCACGTCCCTCACTGGGAATGGAGCCCACAACCCAGGCATGTGCCCTTGACCGGGAATCGAACCCGGGACCCTTCAGTCCGCAGGCCGATGCTCTATCCATTGAACCAAACCGGTTAGGGCTCTTTTCTTTTCTTTTTTCTTTTCTTTTTTCTTTTCTTTTCTCTTTAACGCACTTCAGACTCTAACCTGCTTGTCCATTCTGGAAATCCTCCCACTTCGCTCCTGTCCCCAGGGGCCCATTTTAATCTTGGCTCTGCCGCTCGGTGTTCTTGGATCCCGACGGCTCTCCGATAAAGCGGCCGGTTTTAGCGCACACTTCTTTTGTTTCCATATTCCGTGCTCATTTCTCTCCGGGGGAGGCCCGTCCAAAGTCCGCCTTTCAGATAGCTCGCCCGCGCCGGCTCTCAGCCCCGTGAGCTCACGCCCAGTGTTTGTCTTGGCCGGGACGCTGGGCCCACAGGCTTCAGGGTGGGCCACGGGCTCGGGGACAGTCCTGAGCCCCTGGGGCAGGTACGTCTACCAGACCTCGCTCAGCCCTCGCTCCTGGCTGACCCCTGGGGGCCCTACTCTGTGCCTCTGTGGTCCTTAAAAAATTATTAAAAAATTAATATATGTACTAGTATACTAGTATTATTGACTTCAGACAGGAAGGGAGAGGGAGAGAGAGAGAAACATCAGTGATGAGAGAGAGTCATGGATCGGCTGCCTCCCGCACGCCCCACACTGGGGATCGAGCCCGCAACCCGGGCCTGTGCCCTGACCGGGAATCCAACCCTGACCTCCTGGTTCATAGGTCAACACTCAACCCCTGAGCCATGCCGGCCGGGCAACAACTTGTTTCTAAGTAAGAGCTCACTTGTCTGCAAAAACCTTCTGTAGAACTTTCTGGAAGAACACGACACTGAAATGGAGGTCTGGGAATCCGAGGCGGGGTTCTCCCCCTGTCAGAGTGCCTGGGACCACACCACCACAGCTGCTCTGGGTCTTGCTTTTCCGCCGTGTGCAAGGACTGGCTGGCCCGGAACCACTGGTTTCCACACAAGCCCTGACCACCCCCAGATGCTTGGGAGGAAGATGGGGGTAGGGGGGAGGGGCGGGGACTCTGTTCCCCCTTCCTGGCCCTGCAAGAGAATCTGTCTCTCTCAGGACCCCCACACGCTCGCATTTGAAAGAAAGTTTTGGCCCGGCCGGTGTGGCTCAGTGGTTGAGCGTCGACCTATGAACCAGGAGGTCACGGTTCGATTCCCGATCAAGGGCACATGCCCGGGTTGTGGGCTCCATCCCCAGTGTGGGGCGTGCAGGAGGCAGCCGATCCATGATTCTCTCTCATCGTGGATGTTTCTCTCTCTCTCCTCCTCTCGCTTCCTCTCTGGAATAAAAATAAAAAAATAAACACATTAATTAGAAAAAGAAGAAAGTTTTGTACTTAACAAGGAAAAGTGAAAAAAACCTTAAGACCAGGAGGCAATTAAGACGAGCCCAGCTGGAACATTCTGGAACCACACTCCGCCCCAGGTCATCCTATGCACAAGCTCCTCCCGGGAGCGACACCAGGGCCTGGCTCGGCACCGAGCCCCTGAACCCCCCGATCCTCAAGGGGGGGGGGGGGCTGTGGACGTGTCGCAAAGCACCATATGGCTGATGGCTTCTAATCGGATGAGCTCACCCCGGATCGCGTGTGTCTGCACTGCCCCCAGATTGATCGACGGCTTTGAGTCTTCGGAAGCCGCACGGTGGACGCAGTAATTGAATTCTGCTGTCACCACCCCCCCCCCGCCCCTGAGCCAGATGCAGCGTGGGGACGGGGGGCGCTTCTAGGCGGCCGCTCCGAGGCCCGGGGTGCGGCCGGGCGTGGGTCAGCGTGGGCTCCTCAGCAGGGGCAGCCAGATGGCCGGTGGCAGCTGCTGGCACGGCTCAGTCCTCGCCCCATTGCTTGCATCCCTCCCCGGCCCTGCTCCCCACCTAAGAGCCAGTGGGGGTGGAGGAGGCGAGCGAGGGCGGGGAGGAGGGGCTGCCGTGGGGAGCTCCTGGGAGCTGCCTGCTCGGGGACCTGGGACACCATGGCTGCACTCGCCACGTTCCCCGTCAGCCAGGGCTGCCTCCATCACCCTGCAGCCGGGAGACGAGAGCTGCTGCCCAGCCGGCTGCCTCCAAGCCACACGTGGTTGTTGAGCACTTTATTCTTGGTTTTAATATTTTTAATTGATGTCAGAGAGGAAGGGAGAGGGAGAGAGAGAGAGAGAGAAACATTCATGATGAGAGAGAATCATGGAAAAGCTGCCTCCTGCACGTCCCCTACTGGGGATCAAGCTTGCAACCCGGGCCTGTGCCCTGACCGGGAATCGAACCTGGGACCCTTCAGTCCACAGGCCGACGCTCTATCCACTGAGCCACACCGGCCAGGGCCCGTGGGCTCCTTTTTAAAAAATATATATATTTTATTGATTTTTTACAGAGAGGAAGGGAGAGGGATAGAGAGTTAGAAACATCGATGAGAGAGAAACATCGATCAGCTGCCTCCTGTGCGCCCCCTACTGGATCGAGCCCACAACCCGGGCCTGTGCCCTGATCAGGAATCGAACCGTGACCTCCTGGTTCCTAGGTCGACATTCAACCACTGAGCCACGGCGGCCGGGCTACGCTAAGCTTGTTTTCATGCCGACGTCGGGGCTATGCGCGTGAACAGAGGACTCGTGCTGGCGCCACACACTGGCCACCCCCCACCCCCCCCACCGCCACCCCTCGCCCTGCCCTGGGAGCCTCGGGCGCTCCCTGGACAAATCAGCTCGGCCGTATTTGCAATGACTTCTCTGACCCCAGCACTTCCTGCCCCCAGAGAGGGGCTTTGCAGGCCGGGCCGCTGTTTGGATAAGTTGGTGAGTCACAGTGAGATCAGGCGCCCCTCTGATGTCCAGAGCACAATGTACTGTGGGCTCCGGCTGCACCCCCTGCCTCGGGGGGACCCCTCAGAGCCTCAGCGCTGCCCGTCTGAAGAGAAAGGGCGTCTAGGGGGCGGGCGGGGACACGTGGTTTGCTCCCATCCCTGCGCTCTCTGGCCTGGAGGGCGGGGAGAAAAGAATGATTAACTTCGCTTTCCTCTCCCGGGTTGCTTTGGCAGAGACGCCCGGCACCTCCCTTCTGTTCTGCTCGAGGAAGTCAGAGCAGAGGGGGAGATTTCATCAGGACGGACAAGCCCTATTTCCAGGGGACCCGAGCCTCCCCTGGGGGGCCCCGCCCGCCCCCTCCCTGCCTGCCCCCTCCCCGCGCACCAGTCCCCACGGCTCCAGGCGCGCTTGGCACGGGGTCCCAGGCAGCCTACAACACAGGCTTTGTTTGGGGGAGCCCGGGGAGGCCGCTGGCCACAGAGACGCTCCTCCGCGGACCAGGCCTGTCCCTGACATCTGGCGTCTCTCCCAGGACCCCCCTCCCCCCTCTCCCCCCTCCCCACCCCCAACAGAATTTTGAATGAATTAATGGAATTATAGTCCTTTGAATTCGCCTGACGATTCTCCTCTCCCAGGCTCAGATGACATTGGCCACTCTGCGTGTCTAGATGGCTCCACGGTGTTTACTAAGATCCCTGGCGGAGAGCCACACGGATGTTTCCCTGGAAAAAGGGGACCCGCCGTTCTCTCCGACCGTGGTGGGGCGTCCGCATTTACTGAGTCTTCACCCTGTGCCATGCGCTGGCCCGGGCATCTTATATTCAGTTTTTAAAATCTATTATTATTATTATTATTATTAATTATTATTATGTTAATCCTCACTCGAGGATATTTTTTCCATTGATTTTTAGAGAGAGCGGAAGGGAGAGGGAGAGAGACAGAGTGAAACATCAATGTGAGAGAGACACATCGATGGGTTGCCTCCTGCACGTGCCCTGACCAGGGCCCCGGGCTGGGGAGGAGCCTGGCTTGTGCCCTTGACCAGAATCGAACCCGGGACCCTTTGGTCCACAAACCGGCTAGGGCCTGACTGTACGTTTGCAACCACACAGGGTCAAGGCGGACCGATGGCAGCATCTGCGGATGTCACACTGACGCGTGGACGAGGTCTCACGCGGATCCGTCAGATCAGGATGCGTCTCTTGCTTCTCCGCTGGCTTTGCGGCAAGGTGGTCCTGTGACTGGAGCTGGCCTGTGGCTACGCAATGCCTTTTCACCCTCAGCTGCTCCTTAAGCCGAAACGTGTTATACAATCGACTCCACCCCGACTCAAATATTGTGATTGTCACGGTGCCCAGAATGGGAAAGAGCCGGGATTTAAATCTTTCAATACACCGCCCACTCCTTTACCCTCCCTGCGACTTTCCCGGGCGTGCCTCCGTGGTTGAGCATTGACCTAGGAACCAGGAGGTCAGGGTTCGATTCCCCCGTCAGGGTACATGCCCGGGCTGCGGGCTCGATCCCCAGTAGGGGGCGTGCAGGAGGCAGCTGATCAATGATTTATCATTGCTGTTTTTATCTCTCCTTTTTCCTTCCTCTCTGAAATCAATAAAAAAAAAATATGTGTGTGTATATATATATCTATATATATAAATGGCTAATATGCAAAGTGTCCCCTTGGGAGTTTAACTGGGAGAATGGGAGTTTGATTGCTTGCTATGACATGTGTTGACCACCAGGGGGAGGCGTGGAACATGGCAGGGTGCTAGGGAAGGAGGAGGCGGGGAGGTGGGGAGGCAGGGAACCTGATTGGCCTTGATTACTGGCCAGGCCTAGGGACCCTACCCATGCATGAATTTTGTGCACCAGGCCTCTAGTATATATATATATAAAAGTGTTGGTTCAATAAACTAAACTAAAACAGAATCCTGCCATATCCGTGCCCAGGCTTCTGTCTCCATCACCAGCTCTGGCCAGCGCCCCAGGCTTCCACCCCCAAGATCCTGCTTTTGTCCTCAGGTGCCCGCAGGATTCTCACAGGTATCCGTGGCCTTCACCGGGCGCGCGGGGCCAGCGCAGACCTGGCCGTGGTGCCGGCACAGACAGGCTCTCAGTCCCGGACACGGTGTTCCCTTACACCCCCCCGAACTGGCCCTGGAACTGGGTCAGCCCTGTGAATGGCCCTCAGTCTCGCACGGAGCGGGGCATGTGTGAACGTTCAGGCCGCCCCATGGGAACCCCCCACCGGCACCTTCCCCAGGCCCCCCCCCCCCCCCCAGCTCCCCTCCCTGGCTCCTCAGCCTCTGTGTGCGTCGCCGGGTTATCACAGGGAGCAGGCGGCTTACGCAGCGGGTCAGCCCGGTGACACGGCCTGAGGTCGCCGCAAAGTGGTTTTTGGAGCCTTTGTTTCCTCTCCCAGGTTTTCTGAAGTTACCGAACAGGCGCCTGATTCAGAGCCACTGAGGACATTCTAGCCTTTTCTTTTTCTTTTTTTTCCTGTTGTCCCACAAGATGGGAGGCCCCAGGCGGGAGCCTCAGCTTGTTATTCTCAAGCGAGTTTCCCCTTTTGCTCAGGACTTAACTAGAATCAATTCTTCTTCTTCTTCTTCTTCTTTTTCTTCTTCTTCTTCTTCTTCTTCTTCTTCTTCTTCTTCTTCTTCTTCTTCTTCTTCTTTTTAATATATATTTTTATTGATTTCAGAGAGGAAGGGAGAGGGAGAGAGAGAGAGAAACATCCATGAGGAGAGAGAATCACGAATCGGCTGCCTCCTGCACGCCCCCTACTGGGGATGGAGCCCGAAACTCGGTCATGTGGCCTGAGCGGGAATCGAACCGTGACCTCCTGGTTCATAGGTCGACGCTCAACCACTGAGCCACACCGGCCGGGCAAATGTTCTTAATTTTACTTAAATAACTTGGGATTCTGTACTTCATACAGGCTCTGGATACTGCTGAATACCGGAGGGACAGGAAAGAGTCCCCATTTTAGGAGCCAGTGTGGGCGTGTTCAACTCCCAGTGAGAGGCCACTGGTGTGTTGACTTTAGTCTGCTCACCTGCAAAATGAAAATAGTAGGACGTGCATACCTCACAAAGGCGTGAGGATTCAAAAAAAAAAAAAAAAAAAAGAAGAAGAAAAGAAAGGAAAAGAAAATGTGAGGACTCAGCAAGATCATGAAAGTCAACAACTTTTGTAAACTGCGATGTTAGGCAGATAAAAATAGTCATTGTTCATAGATAGTGGCTATTAGGGGTACAGACAGGATTGTGGTTCGATTCCCAGTCAGGGCACATGCCCAGGTTGTGGGCTCGATTCCCAGTAGGGGGCGTGCAGGAGGCAGCCAATTGATGCTGTTTCTCAGCAATGATGTTTCTATCTCTCTCTCCCTCTCCTTTCCTCTTTGAAATCAATAAAATATATATTTAAAAAGAAAATAAAATGCAAGGATTGAGGTCCCCCACTGCAACTTTTGTGCGAGGGAAGCCTGCCTGGGTTGCATCGATCGTAGGAACCCCAAAGAGAGATCTGTGGGTGCGTGAGCATCCTTGCTTTCTTTCTTTTTTTTTTTTTTTTTCCCCTCTTCTAAATATAGTTTATTGATTTTTTTACAGAGAGGAAGGGAGAGGGACAGAGAATCAGAAACATCGATGAGAGAGAAACATCGGTCAGCTGCCTCCTGCACACCTCCTACTGGGGATGTGCCCGCAACCAAGGCACATGCCCTTGACCGGAGTCGAACCCGGGACCCTTCAATCCACAGGCCGATGCTCTATCCACTGAGCCAAACCGGTTAGGCCACAGTGGTGGGCAAACTCATTAGTCAACAGAGCCAAATATCAACAGCACAACGATTGACATTTCTTTTGAGAGCCAAATTTTTTAAACATAAACTTCTTCTAATGCCACTTCCTCAAAATAGACTCGCCCAGGCCGTGGTATTTTGTGGAAGAGCCACACTCAAGGGGCTAAAGAGCCGCATGTGGCTCGAGAGCCGCAGTTTGCCGACCACGGGGTTAGGGCATCCTTGCTTTCTTATGCTCGCTGCTGGTGTGTTTGGCTCCCGGCAGATTCACTCCTTCCCTTCCCCGCTTCTTTCTCCTCTTCCTTTTCCTGCCCCCTTTCTTTTCTGAGTATTTGCGTCTCCTCAGCCACGCGTTATCTAAATCCCACTTAAGATAAACAGGAAAGGGGACTTAGGAGTCGGAGTGGAGAAGTCCTTGAAACTTTCAACTCCAAGTGTGAAGACAAAAGGGCTTTGGGTAGGACACACACACACACACACACACACACACACACACACACACACACACACAGGTGCAGAGGGATTTCTAAGAACTGCATGTTGAGGAATATTTGCAGATACATCACCTACGTGTGGCAACCGCCAGGCGCACCTGTGTGGAGAGCTAGGGAGCTATTCCTACCCCAAGGCATAGAGGGCACGCTTGAAAGGTCTTACAAGTTGCATTTTTCACATACGATTAAAATGCGGGCCCGGCCGGCGTGGCTCCGGGGTGGAGCCTCCACCTAGGAACCAGGAGGTCACGGTTCGATTCCCGGTCAGGGCACAGGCCCGGGTTGTGGGCTCCATCCCCAGTGTGGGGCGTGCAGGAGGCAGCCGATCCATGATTCTCTCTCCTCATGGATGTTACTCTCTCTCTCTCTCCCTCTCCCTTCCTGTCTGAAATGGATGAAGTAAAACAAAATAAACTGGGGAGAGTACACGTGGGTGGGTAGAGGCAGTGAGAATGAGTGAAAGGAACAGCGTAGTTTTCCGAAAGGAACCTCCAAGGTGTCTACACGATCCTGCTGCCCCCGTAGGACTAGAGGTGGGGTGCTCCCTGGTGTTCCCAGCCTCTGCTCCCCGCCTTCCCAACCAGCCATGGGGGTGCCCTCCGCCCACCTGCCACAGCTGTGCCAGGGTCTGCTGACGCCGGGGCCCCGCGGAGGTCTCTGTTTTGTGAGGGAGGCCGACGGGAGGCGGGAGGAGGGGAGGCCGTTCCATGAAGGCTGGAGACGATGAGGCCACCCTGAGTGACCTGTTCATAAACAGAGAAAGCCACCCGGCCGGCGTGGCTCCGTGGTTGAGCATCGACCTATGAACCGGGAGGTCACGGTTCTATTCTGGTCGTGGGTTCATGCCCGGGTGGCGGGCTCGATTCCCAGTAGGGGGCGTGCAGGAGGCGGCCAATGGATGATGTTTCTCTCTCATCGATGTTTCTCTCTATCCCGTTCCCTTCCTCTCTCTCTCTCTCTCTCTCTCTCTCTCTCTCTCTCTCTCTAAAAAAATGAATAAAAACATATTTAAAAACAAACAAAAAAGAATCCAGAACAGCCCAGGCATCCAGCTGTCTAGCCCCGTGGTCGGCAAACTGCGGCTTGCGAGCCACATGCAGCTCTTTGGCCCCTGGAGTGTGGCTCTTCCACAAAACACCACGGCCTGGGCGAGTCTATGTTGAAGAAGTGGCATTAGAAGAAGTTTACGTTTAGAAAATGTGGCTCTCCAAAGAAATTTCCATCGTTGTGCTGTTGATATTTGGCTCTGTGGACGGATGAGTTTGCCGACCACGGGTCTAGCCACAGAGCATTCTCTTTTGTCTTGAAAGCACATCCCTCGGGGAACCAGAAGGCCCTGTGATCAGTCCGGGGAGTCAGCAGGGGTGATTGCCCCCCAGGCCCTGCTTATCTCTCTGGACCACACCCCGAGGAGGCGCCTCACCTCAGGGCTGCCCGGGCCTCGCTTTTCTCGGGGGGACACTTGAGTCTAGACGTGGGAAGCAAAGAAATACGTTACGGTGATTGCACCGAGCTGTTTCCGCATGCTCATATGCTCCTGTTTCGGGGCCTGCGAACCCCAACGGGAAAATATTCCTTGTGCTAATGCCTGCGATTTCCCCAAAAGCTCCGCCAGGACCCCCGGGGTGGCGTCCACAAGCCCCGGGAGGGGGGGGGGCGGTAAAGGGGGGTACCAGGGGCGAGCTGCTGACAGGCAGGCTGAGAGGCTGGTGTGGAGGGCACACCCATCAGCGGGCCAGGTCTGGGCCAGACTCCAGGGTGCTCGCTAAAGTGCCCCATGAGTGAGCTTTCTGCCCGAGACAAGAGCCGCCACCTGACGCGGGGTTCCTCCCCTGCCTGGCTGTTTGTCACCCTTAAAAGCAGCCACAGCCACAGGGACCCCCTCCGGGAGGCCCTGGGGCCCCGGGGCCACGGGAGGTCAAGGAATATTGGGTGACTAACAGCCTGCACTGCCTGTCTTGTTTTTTTTTTTTTTTAAATATATTTTATTGATTTTTTACAGAGAGGAAGGGAGAAGGATAGAGAGTTAGAAACATCGATCAGCTGCCTCCTGCACACCCCCTACTGGGGATGTGCCCGCAACCAAGGTACATGCCCTTGACCGGAATCGAACCCGGGACCCTTGAGTCTGCAGGCCGACGCTCTATCCACTGAGCCACACTGGCCAGGGCTGCCTGTCTTGCTTATTGCAGAACCCCACGGAGGGAGCTCCCAGCTGACAGCCTGGGACAATGGACAGAGACGGATGGCCTGTGGGGGGAGGGGCACTCTGCTCCATTTGGCCTTCCCGTCCCAGCTGTGGCTTCATTGAAGTCGGGGGACAGAGTACGTGGCCTCCAGCAGGCCCCCCCCCCCCCCGCCGCCTTCCCCCGGGCACCAGGCCCTGGCGCTCTCCTCCTGTCCTCCCTCCCTCCCTCCCTCCCCCACCGAGGCAAGATGGAGAGAGGAACCCCCAGGGGGGTGTGGGGTTATTGGTTATTGGCCTCCGGTTTCACACTGGCCTGGAGGGGGCCCAGCTCACGTTTCAGCGTCAGCAGATGAGCTGCTGAGGATGAGCCGCTGCAGAGTTCCAGAGGCTGGAGGGCGGGACCGCACAGGGAGGATGCGGGGGAGGGGGGGCGCGGCGCAGACACACCTGCCTCCGTGGTCATACAGTCTTTGCCTCCATTCAGGTGTATCTTTGTATAAAAAATGTAAAAGTCATCTACCAACATGGACCTACTGTGCGCTAGGTGCTACGGTTGCTGGTGTGGCCCAGTGGTTGGGCGTCGACCTATGAACCAGGAGGTCACGGTTCGATTCCCGGTTAGGGCACATGCCCTGGTGGCGGGCTCCATCCCCAGTGTGGGGCATGCAGGAGGCAGCCAATCTATGATTCTCTCTCGTCATGGATGTCTCTCTCTCTCTCTCTCTCTCTCTCTCTCTCTCCCTCTCCCTCCCTCTCTGAAATCAATAAAAAAAAAAAATATATATATATATATATATATATATATATATATATATATATATATAAAAGATATAAGCTGAGCGATTATAGGGGAAACTGGGGTTCCTTCCTCCCACAACCAACCAGAGGGAGCCCAGGGACCATCACAGACCTCTGGGGATCCCCGAAGTCCGACAGCCTCTGGTGCAGAGTGAGCCCCTCAAGACGACAAAGGAGAAAAGCCAGGTGTGCCGGGTCATAGCAGCAGCTAGTGATGAGATGCGACCTGCTGTCACTCATCTCACGGCACAGAGTCAGACACCGTCCCCCCCAAAGCACAGGACAACACCCCAAGCCCAAGCGGACTGCTGTTTCCCCACGGGCCGGGGGCAGCCTTGAATTTGGCGTGTCTTGCGCATGGATCGAGCCCACCTCTGTCTTTTCCTTTGATGTCTCTTTAAATAAATATATATTTTTACTGGTTTCAGAGAGGGAGAGAGATAAAGGAGCATCCGTGATGAGAGAGGATCATGGATCGACTGCCTCCTGCACGCCCCACACTGGGGATGGAGCCTGCAACCCGGGCATGTGCCCTGACCGGGAATCGAACCGTGACCTCCTGGTTCAGAGGTCAACACTCCACCACTGAGCCACACCGGCCGGGACACCTGTGTTACGGCGGCTTAGCCTTCTCTGCTGGCTCAGTAGAGTTCCGTGTGGGGGTGGGAACCACAGGGAACAGCAAACGAGGCTCCCACGTCCCCCACGTCCCCCACACACATCGGCGTTCCTTCCAGACCCACTTTCTACGTGTCCTCCTTCCAACTCCTGTCCGAGGAGGGGAGCCCCGTCCGGGTAAAGACGCCGCGGAAAAACCGCTCCGGGGAACAAGACTGCGCTGGAGGGAGAGCAGGGGGGGCTGGTCTTGAGCGGAGGCCAGAGCGTTAAGTCAGCCTCACGTTCGCTCGTCAGTTCTTGGAAAATGAGCCGCTGAGCCAGGGACCCGAGCCGGCTCTTGATGTGTGCTCGCTGATAAGGGTAATCTCAGCCACGGAGCCCGGCACGGCGAGCAGGCCCGCCGCCCGCACATCTGGTTCCCATCACTGCATCCCCGAGTCATCGCGGTCACCCCTTCTCCCCGGGGCTGCTCTCCGGAGCCGGAGCAGATGTGCGCTCTCGGGACCTCGCTGGGGGCAGGTACCGGGGACTCTGAACGTTTCAGCCACTTACTCCTTCATCTACCAACATGGACCTACTGTGCGCCAGGCGCTACGCTTACAAAACAGTCAAGGCCCCTCCTCTCATGGCAGCCACTTTCTAAAAATATATTATTTTTATTGATTTCAGAGAGGAAGGGAGAGGGAGACAGAAACATCCATGATGAGAGAGAATCATGGACCGGCTGCCTCCTGCACGCCCCACACTGGGGATGGAGCCCACAACCAGGGCATGTGCCCTTGACCAGAATCGAACCTGGAACCCGTCAGTCCGCAGGCTGATGCTCTATCCACTGAGCCAAACCAGCTAGGGTGGCAGTCACTTAAAAAATTTATTTTTATGATTTCAGAGAAGAAGGAAGAGGGAGAGAGAGGAGATAGAAACATCAACGATGAGAGAGAATCATTGATCTGCTGCCTCCTGCACGCCCCACACTGGGGATTGAGCCCGCAACCAGGGCATGCGCCCTGACCGGGAATCGAACCCTGACCTCCTGGTTCATAGGTCAATGCTCAACCACTGAGCCACACCGGCCAGGCTTTCAGCACAATCTTATAATCATTGCTCCAGGCGATTGTCTTTCCAATGAAATCGGAGGAGAAACAAGGTATAAAATGCGTGTACGCTGCCTTTTATCTGCATCTGTACTTGACCTGTGACCTTGACCAGGGCTCTTGCTTTCTTCTCGGAGGGACACAAGTCCTCTGTGTCCTCATTCAGGGACCCAGGCGTCGGGAACCTGGTCCTGGGCCTGCCTTTGTCCCGATTCTGGGAACAACGTTGCCTCACTTTCCTCTTCGCGGTAACACGCAGCGTGATTTCTGTCCTCCCTCTCAGCTCCGGAGTTCCCCGAATGCATGACGTAGGCTGTCTTCGCCGAGCGGGAAGTCCTGTGTCCTGCATGGCCACGGTCCCAGAAGGGCCCGCCCCCCCCGCCCCCCCGCCCCCGGCCGGCCCGTGCAGGCCGGGCCTCTGGCTTCCGTCAGCGGCAATTGTGGGCTTCCTGCCACGTGGCCTGCACACCCAGTGTCCACAGCCACATGTGGAAAGGGGGCAGCCAGCCTGCAGGGCGGCCGGATGGACAAGCCCACCGCCCCGACTTCCTCCTGGTCCGCAGGCTGCGGCCCGGGAGCCCCTCGCCCGTCTCCACGCCCGCCCGCGGGCCGGGTCTGCCCTACGTGAGGCCCCGATCAGCAAGGCCCCGGGTCCCCACCTCCTGTGCCTTCCTGTGTGTAAGATGCTGAGCCGCAGGGGGGTGTCCTGTGTAAAGGACAACGGTGCCCCACCCCCCGCCCTGACATCCAAGCCGGGCCTCCCAGAGCCAGCGCCCCCCGAGGATGTCCTGCCAGCAGCCCCGGGCCAGAGCCCACGAGAACCATTCACACAGAGGCCACCCCGCATCCTACAACTCCAAACGGGAGCCTTTGCAAGGGCAGTGGCTGGTGAAAAACACGCAGGAGGCAGAACGCACGGAGTGGCAGCTTTGCTAACTCTGCAAACGCCGTGGGAAGGCTGCAGTGTGGGCCCGGCCGGCGTGGCTCTGTGGTTGAGCGTCGACCTATGAACCAGGAGGTCACGGTTCGATTCCCGGTCAGGGCACATGCCTGGGTTTCGGGCTCCATCCCCTGTGTGGGGCGTGCAGGAGGCAGCCGATCCATGATTCTCTCTCATCACGGATGTTCCTCTCTCTCCCTCCCTCTCCTTTCCTCTCTGAAACCAATACAAATATATTTAAAAATATATACATTAAAAAAAAATCTGCTCACTGACACTGTTCATCCCCCACCAGGCCCCCCACTCCTTCCCTCAGATGCTTTCTGCTCTGTGACAGCCGAGCATGAGCTGGCGAGGGCGGCGGGGTTTCCATGGCGTCCTTCTCCTCCAAAGGGAAGAGGGACTCACATTTCTGGAGGGTCTCGCATGATCCCAGTGAATTCCACCAGCAAAGCCTGAGGCGTCCCCACTGGTTCATAGGTCAACCCTCAACTGCGGAGCCACGCCGGCCGGGCAAAGTCCCCGGGACCTTTCAACAAGAGGGTTTCTCGGGTGGGATTCAGCACAGAGAGGTCAGACCGGCCCCGAGCCTGCAGAGCCCCAAGGATCATGAACTCGGAGCCACGCTGAGCCGGTCTCACGTGGAGTCAATGAAAACAAAAAGCAGCAAACCTCAGACCGAGCTGGGGGTCAGGGGGCCACGTGGAGACCTCATGTTACAGTATTAATATTTTCCCAGGACCGAGGAAGACATGCCAGGGAAGGGAGGGGATGGTGAAGGGCTCTTCCAGCTCAGATCCTCACGGTCATGTCCACCCAGCTCCCCGACCACTCCCCGGTGGGGTCAAGAGCTGCACTGTGTGTGTGTGTGTGGGGGGGACAGTGAGAGGGGGAGGAGGAGACCAAGGCTTTGGGTCATGCTCAAGGGCGGGGGCTGGGAACACGGGTCCAGGAATCATATTAAGAATCAGATCTCTATATTGGCTCCGCTGGCTTCTTCTTCTTCTTTTATTTATTTTTTAAAAATATATTTTATTGATTTTTTACAGAGAGGAAGGGAGAAGGATAGAGAGTTAGAAACACTGATGAGAGAAACATCGATCAGCTGCCTCCTCCACACCCCCTACCGGGGATGTGCCCGCAACCAAGGCACATGCCCTTGACCGGAATCGAACCCGGGACCCTTCAGTCCGCAGGCCGATGCTCCAGCCACTGAGCCAAACTGGTTAGGGCTCCGCTGGCTTCTTCTTCGGGTCTTATCTCTAAGAAGTTAGGGAGTTCTCCAGAATGAAGTAAACTCACTTCCCCGAGGAGTGGCCTGGGGCGGGGACCAGAGATAGAGCCTCCAACCTGGGCATGAGCCCTGACTGGGAATCGAACCCTGACCTCCTGGTTCATAGGCCGACGCTCAACCCCTGAGCCACGCCGGCCGGGCCAAGGCACCATGTTGCTGGCCTCTCTCTAAAACCCGGTCTGGAGACTGCCACCAGGGTGTGCGCCAAGGGTTGGCGCAGAAAATGAGAATATTTGGAGAGTTCGGGGCAAGCCCGGAGGCCGAGCCGTGAGTTCTTCCCGCGGGTCAGAAGTTTATAAATCCTGTGACGCTTGCAGTATTTGTGAAACGAGGTTATGGCCCAAACCCGGTGCGTAGATCCCCAGGGTTTCACATCACACGAAAAAGGTCAGTTCGAGCTGCCCATCCATGTGGACACTGTCCAGGAACAGGAGGGCTGACGTCCACCCACTGGAGGAATTCTCTCTCCCTGGAGCTGGAGGGGCGGGGTCAAGGTCAGATGGGGGGCAGGATGGCAGAGGCCCCGCCTCCTCCTTCTTAAAGGGCACTCCCGTAGGCCCTGGGCCTCCACGCAGGGCTCCGTGGCACAGAATAAAACAATAGAGAAGAAAAACAAACAAACAAAGAGTCCCAATTAAACCAAAATGAAGAGAAAGAACAGCCTCTATTTTCAAATCCCTTTCACAAAATTTTCCTGAAACTTTTCATGCCTCCTCCTCCTTGTCGGCTAAGAGGTGCAGAGACCAGAACGCACGGAAACAGGTGCCCACGGGCGCATGGACAAGGTCACCCGCGGCGACCGATGCTGACGTCCGTCGTGTATTTTTATGGGCTCGTCTGCTTAGGGTTTTACAGCAGACACTCAACGTGCAGGCCTGGCCTCCGGTCGCGCTGCGATTCCTCGTGCGCATGCTGATGTTGGAAATGGGCGGGAGAGGCCGAGGAGGAAGAGCCGTGGGCGTCCGAGGAGAGACACCACCGCCAGGGGCCCCCCCCACCCCGTCTCACCACGGCCTGCCCGCTGTGTGGCCACCAAGTCCCGTGACCTCTCGAAGCTTCAGGCTCCTGATGGCAAAACGCGACCCATGGCGTCCAACAGGTCAAGTGGCTGTGAAAGTTCAAGTCCATGGGGAAGACAGCCAGAACATGAGCAGGTGATCATAGGGAGCTTTTTTTTTTTTTTTTTTTTAAATATATGTTTTTATTGATTTCAGAGAGGAAGGGAGAGGAAGAGAGAGAGAGAGAAACATCAGTGATGAGAGAGAATCATGGATCAGCTGCCTCCTGCACGCCCCCCACTGGGATGGAGCCTGAAACCTGGGCATGTGCCCTGACCGGGAATCGAACTGTGACCTCCTCGTTCCTAGGTCGACGCTCCACCACTGAGCCATGCTGGCTGGGCCCCTCTGTCCTTTTTCTCAGACACCCACTGCCTCTCCCTGGGGACCCCAGGGGCGCCCAGCCGGGAATAGTTACTGACACAAAACAGCCAGGTTTCCTGGTAAGAGGATGCGGCCGTTCCGGGCTGTCCCTTGGTGGGTGACATACCGAGAGGAGGGGACCCCGGGCCACACTGATCTGGGGCCCTGTCCTCTCCTTCCCCTGCAGCTCCCGCACCGGCCCAGACCGATTGCCCAAAACAGTGCAGGGAGGCACTCCCCGGGGTCTCATGGTCTTTTCCCCTTTTCTTTGGTTTTAAAACCTGCTGCGTGGCAGCCCCAGGAGCGTCCCACCCAGAACGTGGAGCCCAAGGTCTCACCGAGCCCGCCCCCCCCCCCCCCCCCGCCCCGGAGCAGATGGATTTCTTCCTCGCAGAGCTGGGCTCTCGGCTCACGCCCTCCGCCTCTCGCATCAGAAACCTCGGAGCAGGGCAAACCCACATTCTTTCTAGGTGAGATCGCAAGTTCCGACGGATGAAAACAGTTTGGAACACATGTGCTAGAATAGTTGGAAATCGGGCTGTACCGGAAGGCACGCGGGGAGGGGGAGGTTTGCGAGCCGGGTCTTTGCTGAGCGAGGAGACTTGCTTCGGTCCCCCTCGGAGGTCCCTGGGCTCAATCCTCGGCAGATGTGCTTTTTAAATTTCTCCTCCCTGGAGGGAAAGTCACCGAAGGGAGGGGAAGTGGGGAACTCTCCAGTCCTTCCTCTTACCCCCATCCTGGGCGCCCCCAGGGTCTAGCCCCGGTGTGACCTGCAACCCCCAATCTCCTCCTCCCTCTGAATCCCCTGTGTGTACATATTTCCTTTGGCACTTAATCATGTCAGGTTTTCTGTGGCATCTACTTATCTCCCACAGAAGATGGTGAGCTATCAGAGTACTAACAGATTCTTTAAAAAATTATGTTTTTATTGATTTTAAAGAGAGAGAAGTAGAAACATCGATGAGAGAGAAACAGCCATAGGCTGCCTCCTGCACGCCCCACACTGGGGATGGAGCCTGTATCCTGGGCATGTGCCGTGACCGGGAATCGAACCGTGACCTCCTGGTTCATAGGTTGACGCTCAACCACGGAGCCACGCCGGCCGGGCTGTATGCCGGGTCATTCGAAAAGATGAAATGCATGAGGGAGCAGGGAATATACCTAATAGTCCTCCCCCCCGACCCCTCACTCCAGCCATGCAATGCAGCAGGCACTCCGCTGTGCTCCTCGGCGCACACCCCTAGGAAGAAACGAGGGAGTGAGGTTGGGATACGTGAACTTTTAACCTTCAAAACATTGTGAGCTGACAGCTAATTACTGCCATTTCGCAGAGGAGAGAAATGCGACTTCAGAGCCCACGGTGTTTTGCGCGATGACCTTGCAGTTCAGCCTGGTGACCCTGCCATGCATCCTGGGCCTCGGCAGTGTTTACACTAAACAGCTAGTGTGTGCTGGTGTCAATATCCGAGGCTTGTCCTGACGGCTGCCCTGGGTGTTGTCACCCAGGAAAAGCTGCGGGCGACCTCTTCCTTAGCCCAATCCTCACTCAAAACCCACAAGCTCTGTCTTTAGCACATGGTTTGAACTTGCCACTAAGATAAACCAATTTGCCCAGCTGGTGTGGCTCAGTGGTTGGGCATCGACCTATAAACCAGGAGGTCACAGTTCAATTCCCGGTCAAGGGCACATGCCCGGGTTTCAGGCTCGATCCCCAGTGGGGGGCGTGCAGGAGGCAGCCGATCCATGATTTTCTCTCATCATTGATGTTTCTCTCTCTCTCTCTCCCTCTTCCTTCCTCTCTGAAATCAATAAAAAATACCCTATCTAATAAAAGAGAAACATGCAAATTGACCGTACCTCTACTACACCCACAAACCAAGCCCATCAGCCAATCAGGAGCAAGTATGCAAATTAACCCCACCAAGATGGCGGTTAATTTGCATACCCAGGCACAGAGCGTAGAAGGAAGCCAAGCGCTGCAGAAGGGAGCGAAGCTGCGGAGAAGCAAGTGGGGCGATGGAGACGGGAGGGAAGCAGGTGGGGAAGGCGGAGACGGCCGCAGGAAGCCCTATTCTTGCAGGAATCTTCCTGCAACAGGCCTCTAGTCCTACATAATAAAAGGGTAATATGCAAATTGACCCTAATGGCAGAACGACTGCTCGACCAGTCCCTATTAGGGGCACTGACCACATCTCGGTCCTTCCCCCCAGCTGTCAGGCTCCCCTCGCCTGATGGCGGACTGGGGGTGGGTGGCGGTGGGGGGCGGGGCCGGCTGCCGGCAGCCAGAGAAGATGGCCCTGATCGCAGGCCAGGCCTAGGGACCGTACTCGTGCACCAATTTCGTGCGCCGGGCCTCTAGTATATATAAAAAACGATACACGAATATCATCCCATTAAAACAGACCTTCGGAGCCACCAGGCCATCGGGGAGGTGGTGGGACAGTGGTAGCGGACACTAATCATCCGGCCATGGATGGTAACCCGTCACCATACAGACGCTGGTCCAATGAGAGGAGAGAGGACCCTTGGCCTCAGCCAATCAGCTGGGGGGGCTGAGGGGCTCTAGTGGGAGGAGCAACAGAATGGGACAGCTGCCCAGGTCCCGCAGCTGATGGACTTCAGGGGGCGTGGATTCTCTAGCGATTTCGTGAGTCACCCTCATGCCTCTGACAGTATCTTCCTGAGCGGGAAGTCAGGGAGGGGGGAGGGGGCGGTGGGAAAAAAAGCACCAAAACCGCAGTCGCTCTCAAAGCCAACACACTCACTGCCTGCCACGACCCAGTCTTCGTCCCACGTGGGAGCTTCGTTGGGCCTGTCCCTCCTCTGCCAAGTGTGGAGACCAACAGTGTCCCCACAATGGACTTTTTAAAAATTTAAAACGTATTTTTATTGGTTTCAGAGAGGAAGGGAGAGGGAGAGAGAGAGATAGAAACATCCATGATGAGAGAGAATCATGGATTGGCAGCCTCCTGCACGCCCCACCCTGGGATCGCACCGTGGCCTCCTGGTTCGTAGGTCGACATTCAACCACTGGACCACGCCGGCCGGGCAAGGGGGTGGTTCCGAGGCGAAGAAAAGATATCCAGACAGATGTGAGAACACAAGAGATTTACAGCGAGAGTAAAAAAAAAAAAAAAATTGTAGAGATTTGTTACTGCAATCACATGAAGACGCCAAGAATGTTAATTTTTATTTTTGATTTTTTAAGAAATGGCGGTGAAATACACATAACATAAAGTTTACCATATCCAAGGAATCATTGCCAAGTCCAATATTATGAACCTTTCCCCCTCTGTTTATTCTACACGTTTCTAGTTGTAACTCTTCCACTTAGATTTTTGGCCCAGATTGAGTTAATTTTTGTATATGGTATATGTTAGGGTCCTCCTTCATTCTTTTGTTTGTAGATATCCAGTTGTCCCAGCACCATTTTTTTTTCCTTAGTATATATATGTCTATTTATATAATAGCCTAAGCGACCGTCGGACCGTCCGACCGTCTGACCGGTAGCTATGACACGCACTGACCACCAGGAGGCAGGCGCTCAACGCAGGAGCTGCCGAGCTTCAGTGACTTGGCAGCTGTGGTTCTCGGGTGATGCACTCAGAACCAGAGAGGAGGGAGCCCGATTCCGGGGTGCATCAACCGAGAACCACCCTCTCGCAATCCGGGACCCCTCGGGGGATGTCTGAGAGCCAGTTTCGGCCAGATCCCTGCAGGCCAGGCCAAGGGACCCCACCGGTGCACGAATCCGTGCACCAGGCCTCTAGCATGTTTATAATTATTGTTGAAAATATTACATCTGCCCCCTTTGTCCCCCATGGACCCCCTCCAGCCGGCCCCCGCCCCCCGCAATCACTTTCTTCCTCTTCACGTATGACCTGCCGGAGGAGCAGTAACTGGGTTACCAGAACAGAGAGGCCTTCTCAGGAGAATGGCTGCCCCGTCCCATCGCTCTGCCACGCCCTCTCGGGTCCTCCCAGTGCCCAGGGCTTGGAAAGTAGGTCAACCTGACTGACCGGCTGCTCCCGGGTGTCCAAAATGACCCGTTGAAAGCCTCCCCCTCCCTCCCAGCAGGGAACAGCAGGAACCCAGCATTCCCCAGCTCCCGCCCCTGCTTTTCCCCGTGGGTGGGGAAGAACTTAACTGGCAGGTGGGAGAACTGAACCGGGACCTCTTGGATCCTGGGTCGATGCTCAACCACGGAGCCACCCTGGCCAGGCTGGGTGGTCCTGGGATCCAGGTCAGATTCGGGAGGTGTGAGCAGGGACCAGGACAGCCAGTGGGTGGGCGTCGCCAAGACGCCTTGCCTTGTATCAGGCGGGGTCGCCGGCGGGGCAGGGAGCCGCGAACCTCACGGGATTTATAGCTGGGGTTGGGGAGGGGATGGGGCTGTTACTACCACCGCTAGCAGCAAAGAAAGGACCCTCCTGCCGGCCTTCCCCATCTCAGTGCTCACAGTGGGGTCCTGGGAGCCTCCGGGCGCCCCGCCGCCTGCTGGGGTGCCTCTTAGAAAGGGCGCCGCCCCCGTGTGTGTGCCTGGGAGGCGGAACCAGAGTCTGGTGTCCGGTTACTTCTGCATCACTTGAAAGAAGAAGTCTTTGGACTTACCATTTTTTTTTTTTTCCCCAGCGTAAGCGAGGTTAACCACATGTTGATGTTCCCCAACCAGAGAGAAGTGCCTGTCTGAAGTTTTCCATGTTTGAGGATGTTTTATTGGGAAAGGTCGGGGCCTGCAGGGAGTTGTGTTGGGAAAGTCTCCCTCAGCCAGGAGGCAGGAGGCCTGGTTAGCTGCAAAACCCGCCTGCAATTTTTACAATTGTGGTAAAATACATAGAACGCAACATGCACCATTTTTGTTATTCAAAATACACACGGAGTGGCCAGATGATGATGATCTCCGAACGCATAATCATCTGGCCAACTCAGTGTCTATCCTATATAATAAAAGGCTAATATGCAAATTGTCCCCTTGAGCAGGAGTTCAACCAGCAGGCAGGCCGGCCAACCGCCCATGTACCCTCTCCCTGGCCCGGCCGGAGTCCGCCTCGTCCTCTGTTTCTGCTTCTCCCGTTCCCCGGTGTTGGGCTTGGCTGTGGTTTTGGCTGAACGCACCCGCTCCGGGCGGTGTTGGGGTGTTGGCCTCCGCACGGCTCTCTCTCCCTTTCATTCTCCAGGAAAGCATCCATCAGCCGAGAGGCCGTGGCCCGGATCCAGATGAAACAGCGCGAGGAGGGGGCCACCGCCGGGGACTCCTGGGAATCGGGCCCAAATGGCCGAGTGTACACAGTGGCCCGGTGCCAGGCCGAGCCGACTTCTAGCAAACCGGCTCCGGACCTGTGAGAGCAGCGGCCGGGGACGCCCCGCCGGGGGCCTGGCCGTTCGCGCTGCGCGGCTAGCTCCTCGCCAGCATCCTCAGGGCACAGGGGTCTCTGCGTTGTTGTCTTTTCTTTTTTGGTTTTGTTCTGTTAATCCTCATCCGAGGATATTTTTCCCCACTGATTTTAAAAAATATATATTTTGTTGATTTCTTTTTACAGAAAGGAGGGGAGAGGGAGAGTTAGAAACATCGATGAGAGAGAGACATCGATCAGCTGCCTCCTGCACGCCCCCTACTGAGGATGTGCCCACAACCAAGGTCCATGCCCTCGACCGGAATCGAACCCGGGACCCTTCAGTCCGCAGGCCGACGCTCTATCCGCTGAGCCAGACGGGTTAGGGCTCCCCATTGATTTTGAGAGAGAGTGGAAGGGAAGGAGAGAGACAGAGAGAGAAACAGCGATGTGAGAGAGAGACACATCCATTGGTTGACTCCTGCACGCGCCCCACACACCGGGGATCGTGCCCTTGACCGGAATCGAACCTGGGGCCCTTTCGCCTCTTCCTCCCTTCTTCCCTCTCCTCCCCCCTCCTCCCCCCTCCGCACCCCTCCTGACCAGCCCCCCTGCTCCCAGGAGGGAGGAGGTGGAGGGAGAGGAGGTCACCGGGGTGAGGGGGAGAGGTGGCGTTGACACGGAACACAAGGGCTCTAGCACTGAGCTGCCCGCGGCTTCCCTGCCCCGTGTGTGATGAGAAGTGGATGAAGGTGTGTTCTCTGAGATTCCCGGAGGAAAGGAACCGAGAGAAACCAAACCAAAACCAGTGACTTGTTTGCCTTTCTCAGCTTGACACCATTGGGAGTCGCTTCCCCATCTCTAAACTCCTACCAGTTAAAACAGAGAGAAAAAAGGAGACATCAGTGATGAGAAAGAATCGTGGTCGCCGTGGGATTCCTGGTCAGAGCACATGCCCGGGTTTCGGGTTTGATCCCCAGTGCGGGGCGTGCAAGAGGCTTAAATCTTTTTTCTTTTTTTAAAATATATTTTTCTTGACTTCAGAGAGGAAGGGAGAGGGAGAGGGAGATAGAAACATCGATGAGAGAGAGACATCCATCAGCTGCCTCCTGCACACCTCCCACTGGGGATGTGCCCGCAACCAAGGTACATGCCCTTGACCGGGATCGAACCTGGGACCCTTCCGTCCGCAGGCCGACGCTCCATCCACTGAGCCACACCGGTCAGGGCTCTAAATAACTTTTAAAATAAATAAATAAATAAAAAAGAGGCACAGTGAGACACACCTGGGGTGGAGGGGGGAGGTCCCTCAGCTTGTCAGGGACCCTCGGCTGGGCCTGGTGTGAGTGGAGGAGGCGGCCTGCAGGAGCCGCTGAGCTGGAGGGATGCCGCCTGCTGAATGCTGCTCTCCCAGGAGGGAAAGGGGGTCTAAGTGTCCCCCTGGCTCCCGCGCTCGGAGAGCCGGCATCGACGTTGGAAACCCGCGGCCTGTGCGCAGAGCTGCGCGGCGGGACCCACAGCCGCATCGGGGAGGCCGAGCCGAGGGGCCCGTGGCGGGCTGGAACCTGAGCCAGCGCCACAGGAATACATGCCTGCATGGATGGAGGAGGAATGTCCATTGTCCAAACACCCACGCCCCCAGCAGGTGAGCCGCCAGCAGGCCTGCGGGAAAGATGACCCCTGGGCTAAAGAGCACGCTCAGGCCTCCTCCCCTGGGGGGGGGGGGGCGCTGCTACTCACCGGCCTCAAGCCGCCCCAGCAGCGCTCAGCTTCCTGTCACCTGCTCTCTCCCCGCCTCCACTTCCTCCACGCCCACCTCCCCGTTAACCCACTGCGGCCAAGGTCACGCCCCCATCGCTGACGGGCAATTCTTGAGCAGTACAGAAGACCTGTTCGTGGCCAGAGGCAATTTCTTATTGGCGTTATTGGGGTGACCGCGGTTAATAAAATTAGACAGGTTTCAGGTGAGCCGTTCTGGAACACATCATCTGTGTATTGTGCGGTGTGTTCACCACCCCACGCCAGCTGCAGTGCAATTTTTGTGTGAATCCTCACCTGAGGATACTTCTCTATTGATTTCTAGAGAGAGTAGAAAGGAGGGGGAGAGCCAGGGAGAGAGAGAGAGAGAGAGAGAGAGAGAGAGAGAGAGAGAGAGAGAGAGAAACATCGATGTGAGAGAGACACATCGATTGGTTGTCTCCTGCACATGCCCCATCAGGGCTAGGGATTGAACCTGCAACTGAGGTACGTGCCCTTGACCGGAATTGACCCCAAGACCCTTCAGGCTACAGGCTGATGCTCTATCCACTGAGCCAAACCGGCCAAGGCCAGGTGCATTTTTATTTTTTTAATATATATATATTTAAATATATTTTATTGATTTTTTACAGAGAGGAAGGAAGAAGGATAAAGAGTGTCCTGACCAGGAATGGAACCATGACCTCCAGGTTCATAGGTCGACGCTCAACCACTGAGCCACGCCGGCCGGGCAAGCAGAACTCTTACTCGTAAAGAGCCCACAATTCGTCTCCCTCATTCTGGGCGCTCAGCTCCTCCTCCCCCGCGGAGAAGGGATGTTTCTCTGCAGAATCCCTGGCAACCTCGGCAGGCACCGCGCGGAGGAGACACTCCGGGGCCGGCCGGCCGTCCTCAGGACCCTCCTCCCCATCTCACCTGCACCCCGAGTCCGAGGCGCTGTGTGTTCTGCGCCAGCTGAGCGACAGACCCGTTCCCACAAACGTCTACGCGAGACCAGGAGGAAGAGGCTCATTTGCTCTGCACAGAACCCACCAAACCAAACCACAGGCTCCTCAAGGCGGACACGAGCCGCGCGGCTGATGTTCCTAGGAAACTGGGGAGTGAAGACGGCCAAGCCTGGGGAGCCCTGGCACATGGCGCAAACGGAGGGGTCCCCCGTGGGATGCACTGGGGTCGGACTGAGGAGAGAGCTGGAGTTTCTTTCCCCCATTGTCTCCCACCTTATTCTTCTAGCCCAGTGGTCGGCAAACTCATCAGTCCGCAGAGCCAAATATCAACAGCACAACGATGGACATTTCTTTGGAGAGCCACATTTTTTAAACATAAACTTCTTCTAACGCCACTTCTTCAACATAGACTCGCCCAGGCCGTGGTGTCTTGTGGAAGTTTGACCACACTCCAGGGGCCAAAGAGCCGCATGTGGCTCGCGAGCCACAGTTTGCCGACCATGGCTCTAGACCCAGATGTCTGTGAGGCCTCAAACCCAGCATTTGCACATGAATGGAGAGCCAGGGGGTGGAGTGACCTGTGGGAGACACACCCAGGCTAGCGGGGGAGGGAAAGGGGGGGGGGAGGGAGAGGAGGTCAACGCGTGAGGGGAGAGGTGGCGTTGACACGGAACATAAGGATGAGTCCTGTTGTCTTGGCAACGCACCCGTAAACTCCGTGGGCGACTCCCATTCCAGGAATTAGGTGGAACGCTTCAAAACAAGGCTGGGTTCCTCCTCCAGGGCCGTGAAGGGGGGAAATCGAGGCAGCCGGGAGCGAGCGGGAGCTGTGTTCAGAGTCGCAATGAAAGATGCAGCTGGGGTAGGGGGTCTGACGGACACACTGTGGAATCTCAGCAGCCGGCTCATTAAATGCGGATCCATCCGGGCTCTTGGTTGCAGAGATTTATCAAAGTTTCCAGCAGCTCCCAGCAGCCTGGGAGGGCCAAGGTCAGGGCAGCACCCCTCTAGTGAAGTCCCTACTAAGCCTTGAAACAGATAAAAACAGCCCGGCCCATGTGGCTCCGTGGTTGAGCATTGACCTAGGAACCAGGAGGTCACGGTTCCATTCCGGTCAGGGCACAGGCCCAGGTTGCAGACTGGATCCCCAGTAGGGGGCGTGCAGGAGGCAGCCGATCCATGAGTCTCTCTCATCACGGATGTTTCTCTCTCTCTCTCCCTCTCCCTTCCTCTCTGACATCAATAAAAAATATATTTTAAAAAAAGAGAAAAAAGAGAAAGAGATGCCCAAACCCGCGGAGAAGTGTGATAAAAGAGGTTATCTGAGTTGAACAGAGGGTACGCCGGCATCGCAGCAGACTGAGGAGAACGCTTCCGAGAACCGACAGTGTGCGCGTGCGGCTCGCCTCCTGCGTGTGGGATGGAGGAGGGGACACACGGCGGAGTCCGGGAAGGAGGGGACAGTTCCTGGCATCGCGTCCTCAAAGCTCTTCTGCGTGGTACGGCGGCCGGCGGAAGTGGGGTCCTTGTGGTGTCTCGAGAAAAGCCTTTTTGGGGACCCTCACGCGAGGCTGAGGTCTGGTGGGTGAGATTTATTTGGGTGCAAACAGGAGGCTGCCCCCAGGCTCCCCAGGTCTCCTCTCCGTCCCGCTCGGAAAGAAGTCCAAGCTCGTCTTCATCGGGCCCAGAAACAGGGCCAGGGGCCAGGCATTAGGACCAGCAGTTCAGTCCATGCCTCTGCCCGGATCCGGCTAGCTCAGCCTGCTCCCGGCCTGCCGTGGGCCGCAGGTGAGAGAGAGAGAGAGAGAGAGAGAGAGAGAGAGAGAGAGAGCCTCATTGCTAAATGCCTTACACTTACACTGAGTGGCCAGATGATGAAGATCTCTGAACGCATAATAATCTGGCCACTCAGTGTATATATATGTTAGAGGCCCGGTGCATGAATTCGTGCATGGGTGGGGTCCGGCCAGCCTGGCCAGGGGGAGGGGACATGGGCGGTTGGCCGGCCTGCCTGCTGGTTGAACTCCTGGTCGAGGGGAGAATTTGCATATTAGCCTTTTATTTTATAGGATGTACACTGAATAGCCAGATTAGTATGCGTTCAGAGATCATCATCATCTGGCCTCTCCGTGTGTGTGATCTCAGACAGGTGCCTCTTTAACCGAACCCAGCCACCTCCCACGCTCTCCCAGGCTTGCGCGGGGGCCCACCCCTGACCCATCTGTTTCCTGGGTCTCCCGGGGCGCTGCGCTCCCTGTCCAATCCGGTCCTCAGCCCGGGCGGCGGCCTGGAATACAATATCCACAGCCACGTGCGTGCAAGCCGACCGCCTCCTTAGGGCTGCCCCGTGGATCTACTCCGCCGTCCGTGACAGCCCGAGGGGCCGGGCAGGTGCTCATGCAGACGGCTGGGCCACACACGGTTTTATAGCCGTTTTCCCCCAAATGCTCTGGCTCCAGCCTCTGGGAATGTTTTCCCTGAGACCCGGCCCCTGGGGGGGGGGGGTGAGGGGGAGGGGGGCCGTGAGCCCAGCGCACCCGGCCAGGGGCCAGCAGGCGGGCGCCGTGCGCAGGCGCCAACCGGGCCGTTCCCAGTTCTTATCAGGAGCTGCTGGTACCTCTCTCCCCGAGTAAACAGCCCGGGGGAGGGAAGGAAGAGCCTTCCCTGGCCAGGCCACCTACAGAGTGCTGCTGAGCCCCCCCCCGCCCCCCTCTTCCAGCGCAGGGCGAACATAAACACCCAGATGTTCGCTGGGGTCCCAGATGTGTCCACAGGGCTCCCACGGGAGGGGAGGGGAGGGGGGTCGCCCGGCTGTGGGCGTCTTCTGTCTCCTCCTGTCCTCGTTTTTTTCCTTTTTCCTCTTTTCCTTGGTGAAACACTCCGCCCGGAACAGTTTGGGTCAGAGCCGGTGTACGTGCCCCAGAGGGAAGGTGGCTCTCAGCTCAGAGCCGGGGGGTCCCCTTTCTTTCCTTTTTTTTCTTTTTTAAAAATATGTTTATTGCTTTCAGAGAGGAAGGGAGAGGGAGAGAGAGATACAAACATCCGTGATGAGAGAGAGTCATGGATCGGCTGCCTCCTGCACGCCCCACACTGGGGATCGAGCCCACGACCCGGGCATGTGCCCTGACCGGGAGTCAAACCCTGACCTCCTGGTTCCTAGGTCGACGCTCAACCACTGAGCCACACAGGCCGGGCTGGGTCCCCTTCTTTGTCTGTAAAGGACAGGATGCTACGAGGCCGGACCCCAGGGCTGCTGGGGGGTGTGGGGCGGCTGTCAGTGAAAAGGCCCAGAGCCTCAGGCCCAGGACTGCCCTGAAGGGGGGGGGGCACCAGGGGGAAGGGGGTTGGGCTGTGGGGACCAGAGCTCACCTCAGCACTGAGGGTTCATTCAGGGCACATTGGAGGCGCCGGGGAAGACGACTCATTGGAAAATATTTTCAGCGGGAATTTGTGTTCATTGTCATCCATGCATTTCCCTCCGGCTCCCTGGTGTGGCCTCCAAGAGGGAGGACTGGGTGCTGGGGGACTGGGGTGGGCAGTGGGGGGATGGAAGGATGGGGGATAGAGGATGGGGGGTGGAGGGGTGGGATGTGAGGGATGGGGAGATGGGGTGGAGGGCGGGGAGGTGGGGCTGGAAGGATGGGGGATAGAGGATGGGGGGGGGAGATGGGAGGTGGGGGTGGGGTGGATGCAGCCACTGAGCAGACTGGGCTCCAGGCAAGGCCCTCAGCTTTGGGGTGAGAGTGCCCTCCCCATAGCCCCGGGGAGCTTCCCTGAGGAGCCGGGAAAGTGGGGGGGGGCCTTCTCCTCTGGGCTTTGTGTGCGTTTTCATGCCCGTTGGCATCCGCACGTGATGCCTGGACACTCAGGGCATAAGGCCACCCGCTCCCTTTGGTGATGATGCTGAGACGGCCCGGAGGGCAAGCCACGGTTGGCTCTCAGGCCCAAGCAGGCGACAGCCACACGCTCATCGTTGTCTTCCTTCGGCCAGCCCCCTCGCTGCCTGCCCTGGGGGTCTGCGCGGAGGCTGGGGAGCCCCTAGACGTCGTGCTGGGACAGCTGGCCTCCCAGGACAGGCGCTTCAGGGCCACAGGGAGGCCACGCGGGGGGGCGGTGGGGGGGCGCTGTCAGTGAGAAGGCCCAGTCGCCGCCGGCGCAGGCCCAGGGAGAGCGGGAGGGCAGGGCTCAGTCCAGGTGCCTGGCACCCAGGGCCCTGCGGGCCGGCTCAGACGTTGCTGCACTCCACCCGCTCAGCCAGCACCGTGACGACGGATTTATTGATCCAGAACCGGGGCGGGAACACGGCCAGCCGACTGCCCTCCTTATCAATCCAGACCGGCAGCCAGGGGCGCGGGGCTGGGTCCACATGGCCTGATGAGGCGTCGGTGGATGTTCTTATTTATTACCAATCTGTCTATCAGCTCCCAGAAAGCCCTGGGAGAGGGCCTCCTTCCCGGGGGGCCCTGCGCCCCAGGACTCCCGCGATCACGGAGGAATGCGGTGCGAACATCACGCAGGAAGTACTCGAGAGCACGCCCCGTCGCTGCCGAGCGTGGGTACACGGTGTGCAGAATTCATCAGATTAGAGGGTTCGGCGGGGCCAGCAGCCAGGACACACCTGTTTCTCTCTACGTCAGCAAGTCCTCTCTGCACGGTGTTTTTTTCTCTTCTAGATTCTCTCAAAGAAGAAAAGCGTGGAGCAATAGCGTCACATGGGCCCCAGTAAGATGTGAGATGGGGAGGAATGTTGGGGGCACCGCACGCCCCCAGACCAGAGGGGTGCTGGCAGCTAGCGTCTGCCTGTCTCGCTGCCCCATGCAAGGCCTGGCATCTGCACACGATCCTCCCTCCCCACCCACCTGCCTCAGGAGGACCCAGCCAGTCTTGTCTCATCCCCTCTAGGCCGTGAGTCCTGCGTTGCGTTAAAGAGACAGAAGGAAAGGGGTCCCTGGTCCTTGGCGGGACACGGCTCCTCCCGGGCCGACGCTGACTAATATGTAGCTTGTAGATCAACAGCATATTTGTATAAGAATCCTATAAAAATATATTTAAAAAATATATAAAATATATATGGTACAGACTCCAATCTTCAGTGATCCCTGTTCTGAGAGATTTGTTGACCTTCAAATGTAGAACCAGGATGGTGAAGACCAGGATGGCGTATACTAGACCATCACTTGACCAGTTTCGAGGTCCTTGTTGGACTGGACTGGAATGGATTGCACATAGAGAACTTTTAACCTCCTCCCCTCGATTTTTTTGTTGTTGTTCTGCTTTCTCTCTCCCTCCTTATAAAAACCTCTGCCTGAGCTGAGATGTTGAGATGGACTTGTGACAAGAGTCCCCTGTCTCCTCAGGTAACCGGCACTTGAATAAACCTCTCTCCTTTTTCCCACCAGCATCTGTCGATTGAGTTTGGTTTTCTTGGTGGCAGGCAGCTGAACTTGGGTCCTGGTTACAATGTATCCATATGATGATGCCTCACTGGTTACAATGTATCCACATGATGCCTCACTTTGTTACAATGTATCCACACGAAGCGCCTTCGCCGGTTACAATGCATCCATATGATGCCTCACTGGTTACAATGTATCCACACGATGATGATGCCTCACTCGTTACAATGTATCCATATGACGATGATGATGATGATGATGATGATGATGATGATTCCCTGGTTACAATGTATCCATATGATGATGGTGATGCCTCCCTGGTTACAATGTATCCATATGATGATGATGATGATGATGATGATGCCTCCCTGGTTACAATGTATCCATATGATGATGATGATGATGATGATGCCTCCCTGGTTACAATGTATCCATATGATGATGGTGACACCTCACTGGTTACAATGTATCCATATGATGCCTCACTGGTTACAATGTATCCATATGATGATGATGGTGGTGGTGGTGCCTCACTGGTTACAATGTATCCATATGACGCCTCATGTCAGCTGACCCTGCCCCGCCAGCCGTTTTCCATTTTGTTATTCCACTGAGTACTGCTCCTAGCTCGATTAGACTCAAAACAGCATAGGTAACAACCTGAGTTCAAATGAAAGCTTCCGACTGCATTCAGCTATTTCCAAAAGCAACGATAAAAAACGGGTAAGCTAGTTGACGTTGTCTCTGAAGATCACGGGCTTCTGAAGCCTCTGTTTTGCTAGGACACTCGCAAGTGTAACCCGCGCTGATCGACGGGCGCTCATTAAACCCTCACTGGGTTTTCATCACGTCCACCGTGCCTACCCAGCCGGGCTCCCGGCTCGGGAACAGCCTTTATTGTTCCTGGCGCCTGCGGCTCTCCCTCCTCGGGCACCTGTGGTGAAGGCGGTCACGCTAACGAATGAACCATGAAAGAGGCTGGGGGCGGGGGGTGGCGAGCACACCCTGGGAGCCCCTCGCTGCTCCCGGGGCGCAGGGGCGGCTGTGGAGTGTGTGCGATCCTCGGGACTGGCCTCATTAACTGCCCAGAACCAAATGACACGGCGGGGCTCCTGCTTAAAAGGCAGGAGAAAAATGCCACTGAGGTTCCTAAGATACTGCCGTCCTCTCCCGCCCCCACGCCGCCCCTGCTTCGAGGTTCCTGTGGTTTCCGCTAGCTGTGGCCCACCTCCGCTTTTCCCTCTTTCTTCCACTCTCTCTAGAAATCAATGGAAAAATATCCTCAGCTGAGGATTAACAGAAAAGAAAAAAAAAAAGAATAAAATAAAATAAATTTAAAAAAATTTAAAAAATGTAATGGGGAAATAGAAATACTTCACCGCCACTCTGACACCTCCTCGGGAGGGAGAGATTTCTTGCCTGAAAAAATGTCATTGAGCCCGGCCAGCGTGGCTCAGCGGTTGAGCATTGACCTATGAACCAGGAGGTCAGGGTTCGATTCCCCGTCAGGGGCACATGCCCGGGTTGCAGGCTCCATCCCCTGGAGTGTGGGGCGTGCAGGAGGCAGCCGATCCATGGTTCTCATCATGGATGTTTCTATCTCTCTCTCCCCCTCTCCCTTCCTCTCTGAAGTCAATAAAAATGTATTTAAAAAAATAAAAATAAAAAATGTAATTGATCCCTGCTAGCGGGGCCCTGGTCATTTTGAGGCTCTGGCCCGCCTGGTCTTGGTGTAGCTGAGGGTCACGCCCGTCCGAATTGTAGGACTCCTACACGGCTGGTTTCTCATTCCTGGGAGACCCGGGAGGCACACTTTGGAAAGGGTGGGGGAGGGAGGGAAATGGGGGGG